>NW_020799144.1:10582229-10608052 GCF_003259725.1 Athene cunicularia | reverse complement strand
GAAAGAAAGAAAGAAAGAAAGAAAGAAAGAAAGAAAGAAAGAAAGAAAGAAAGAAAGAAAGAAAGAAAGAAAGAAAGAAAGAAAGAAAGAAAGAAAGAAAGAAAGAAAGAAAGAAAGAAAGAAAGAAAGAAAGAAAGAAAGAAAGAAAGAAAGAAAGAAAGAAAGAAAGAAAGAAAGAAAGAAAGAAAGAAAGAAAGAAAGAAAGAAAGAAAGAAAGAAAGAAAGAAAGAAAGAAAGAAAGAAAGAAAGAAAGAAAGAAAGAAAGAAAGAAAGAAAGAAAGAAAGAAAGAAAGAAAGAAAGAAAGAAAGAAAGAAAGAAAGAAAGAAAGAAAGAAAGAAAGAAAGAAAGAAAGAAAGAAAGAAAGAAAGAAAGAAAGAAAGAAAGAAAGAAAGAAAGAAAGAAAGAAAGAAAGAAAGAAAGAAAGAAAGAAAGAAAGAAAGAAAGAAAGAAAGAAAGAAAGAAAGAAAGAAAGAAAGAAAGAAAGAAAGAAAGAAAGAAAGAAAGAAAGAAAGAAAGAAAGAAAGAAAGAAAGAAAGAAAGAAAGAAAGAAAGAAAGAAAAGAAAGAAGCAGCCTGTTCTCTGTGGTAATTCACAGGATGGTTCCTTAAGTGAAAACATCCTAACCATGGAAATCTTATTCCCACAAACATTTTTACATTTTAAAAATGAGATTTTAAAGAAATCATTGTTTGTTCACTTGGACTGGTTAATTGTATTTTAATTTAGTAATTGAAAGCAGATACCCACTAATCTTCTCTATAAGCACAGAAAATATGGTGGAACAGGAGCTGTACTTCTAAGCCCCAGATGTAGCTCACAGAGAATTTTTCAATTATTTCTCTGATAGGTGCTTAATTCGATGATATAAATTAATGTTTATCCTCCAAAAACAGGATTATTTATCTGACAATGGCTATAGCAGTTCTTTAGGCAGTTACTGAATGAAATCTGTCACTATTTGCTTTTGTTACATCCTGAAGATCAGAACAACAGAGCCAAAGGCTGGTTACAGGTCAGAAACCTTTAGACTGAACTTGAGACAAATGATTAGAGTATCCAGGGTCAGCTGCAGAGTTGCAGAAAACTTATACAATATTTACATTTTGCTATGGTGTCAGCAAAAAAAATATACCAAACTGAGGGATTTCAAAAGAAAGAGCTTTGCTTTGCATTTGCTTACATCCAAGCTGAAAGCCGTACTTGGGACTAAACCCAAGCAAAATGACTTATATGAAGTCTTGATAAGTGAAACTCTCTAGTGCGGATTTTCTGACATAACTTTGGAATACATCCCTGTGTGCAATTCGCCCGCTCCCCAACCCCCCCAAACACACACACACACACCAAAAAAAAAAAAAAAAAAAAAAAAAAAAAAAAAAAAAAAAAAAAAAGTACGAAGCTGTATCTGTGACAGGTTTTTTTGTTTAAATCGGTAAGTGAAAGTGCAGAATTGATTAAGGTGTGCTTTAGAAAAATACCAAACAAAACCAATTATTTTTCAAAGAGCCAGTCGGTGGGGACACAATGAGTCAGAAAGCATTGGTTCTGCTGCAGGCAACCTGGATGGATGAAGACCCTTTCTGCATCAGTGAAAAAAAGCTACTGCTTCCAAAATACAAGGATATTTCACCTGTAAAGATAACAGCATAAGTTTCCCTTCCCTCTGGCAAGGAACTTGGGCAGTGATCGTGCTTCAGAGGAGGACTGGAAGGACAACATGTCCTCATGTTCTTCCTAGAACAAGATGTCCTGGTCTTCTCAAAACCCTGTTTGTAATCCCCAATCTAGCTCCAAGTAAAGACTGTAAGAACAAGCAGCATGGTGTGACATGTTCTTTGTAAATAGATCATTTATTTGTGGTTGTACCCACCTACCAGTACGGACAAAACAGACTTTCATCAAGTTGGCACTTCCTGTTTTTTCCTCTATGTCTTCCAAAACTTTACATGCTCTTACAGAGTGACTAAAACACTTGGAAACTTTGTGAGACTCTTCTGGAAGAGGTATAAGAACACTGTTATTCTTGGGCTGGCACAATAGTCCTGCAATTTGTTCTTCCCCCTCCAAAGTGACAGAATTAGTTTTGCATCCCAAAAAAGTTATCTTATTTCCTGTTTCAGACCAATCTGAGAACAGTCTAGATGGGACTCTTTCAGACGATGCTGCAGAATTCTGACACTCGGTATTTCCAGCCAAAAAGATAGAGATTGGTCTTCCCAGTTTAGATATCTATCGACTGTTGTGTGATCTTTAATGATGTTAGAGAGGCAAAAAGACAACTTTCAGAAACTCAATCTCCATGTTTAATACAGACATTGTTTGCCTTCATTTTTAATGAGTTGTGACATCTATGTAGTCAGCTGCTGCTCTGTGTCCTGGTTTGGGATGCATTCATGCTTTCTCACCATTCTTCAGGATGCTCAGGAATGGCAGATACCAAACAGTGAAGATTACCAATTACAGATCAGAAAATGTGGTTGAAGCAGCTTATCGAATCAAAAAACATAAACTGTTTGAACATATTCTCCTCGCATACATAAAAAGAGATCGCAAACCATGCACCTCCAATTAAAATATGGTTGTCTTATGGAAGGCAGGAACATTGTATTAGTAGGGTTTTTTCTACTATGACTTTCATAAATCTTATCCCTTTGTTTCTTGATTAGCATTTTTAAAAATACTTAATACTATTGAACAAATTATTAATTTTTTCATTGTCAATTGTTCACTCGGCTCAGGATGATCATAAAAGTTCTTTCTGACCTTTAAAATCTATCAGTCTCTGCTCTCTGTTCAATCCAATTTGTCAGAAAGACCGTAAATCTCAAAAAGCCTGGCTCATGCTCTGCTTCTCTAATGAAATCCATGAACAGGCACGCTCTGCCCTGTGACGGGTTTGACTAAACCTTCCACATCTCCTGTCAAATATGGCTGTCGAGGGATGGATATCCAGCTTCTTCCAAAGCCCTGACTTTACATTATCCCAGTATTACTACTAGAAAGGAGCCTCACTGGGCCAGAACAATCTGTGAAGAGTGTTAATTTCTCAATCCCTTTCAAAAATAGCAAAAAAATGTCTAAAAGAGAAGATATCTAGAAGGCCACTGTCACCAGTGAAGGGAACTCTATGAAGATCTCTTGATCAATGCCTTAGACAGAGTCTACACTTAAAAAAAAAAAAAAAAAAAAAAAAAAAAAAATAGTGCGAAACAGGGAGGAAGGGAACTTTTGTTGATTTGAAGAGATCTATTCAGATTTTGAGGTGACTTTGCTTCCAGCATATGGTTGTCATTAAATTATTGTAATTTTGTCACACTACACAGTTGGTACCACTTCAGGCTAACTAAAGCTCTGTAAACAAATGTGAAGATCTAAGGAAGGTTACTCTGAATTTAATACTGGTCTCTGAGAAAAACCTGCCCCTAGGACTGCAGGCACTCTGCGTATCCACCCCAGGATGCCCCACAAACTCAGCACTGCTGTCCACTTGCTAAATTTGCTGACATCCAGTCTGACAATACAACTGTTCCTCTGAGTGCTCCTAGTTTGCTTTGGGCATGTCAGCTGACTTTGCTTAACCATTACAAATAGCCAGGTTGCCAAGATGTATTTACACTACTTAACGTAATCTGACTTTTTTTTCTAATGTGATTTCAGGAGCAGTCATATCACTGGCAGTTCCAGATTTGATGAACAATTTCATTGCTAACCTCTGATGGAGAGGTGATGATGGCACACAAAGAAGACCAAGGACAAGTAACCTCTTCTGCTTGCACAGTTGTTTTCTCAGTAGTTGCTGGTTTCCACCTATATCTTTTCTTCTTAATATAAACATGAATGTGATATGCATTGCCATGTTCCTTTCCTGTCCTACCCTTCCCCACAAGTGGTTTTGAAATTTTTTTTAGGATGGAGAAGGAACCTTCTGGTCTTTCTTTCTTTCAGGCTAAACAGCAACATTTCCCCTATGTCCTTATGCAACAAACACCTAAGGTGGATCGCCCCTAAAAGATGAGCAATGATGCCGACAAAAATGAATACATTTTGGTTTTGAGTAACTAACTTGGAAGGAAGAGAAGAACTTTGAAAACATTATTTTTTTTTTCCAATTTAAGAGATAAAATAGTCAAAACTGGAAATACATATATGCACCAAAAAAAGTAAATAGGTGAAAGAAAATACGTTCCTTTCTAATTAGTGACACTGAAATTTATGCTGAACATGCACTGTAGTAAAATACTGAATCTTCCCCTAAAACTTCATGATACAACACTTTCTACCAGCTTCCTTGAAAATTTTTCAGAACTAATTGATAAGAAGAAATTATTTTTCCTGAAGAATGTACGGAGAAGGAGAAATAGTGACAAAGGTCTCAGAAGACTCCTCCCCTTTTCTCATGAGAAATGTTAGATTTTGGGTTGGGTAGGGTTTTTTTGTTTTCTAACAAGAGCTCTCATGTTTATTCTCATGTTTTCAGTAACTGAGGCACAAAGCACCCAATGGAATAGACTTTGACATCTGCATACTGCTCACCCCTAGTATTTCCACTTGTTTAACCTGAGCCTTGACAACACTGTGTACAGACTGAGAAAGAGTTGGGCATGGTGCAGCTATAGAAATTGCCAGTGCTCAGGCTTTAGCTGCATCTCTACTTTTTTGTTCTAACAAACCCATTGTAATTCAGCTCAACAGAGTTAGGCATGCAGCTTTCCAACACTTTGTATGTGGTTGTATCTACACAACTCCCATTTGTTTCAAACATGAAGGGGGGAAAAAAAAAAAAGTCTTAGCAGGCTTTTAGGGGAACTGCAAAATGACCCACTAAAAATCCTAATCAAGGATACTATAGAAGAGATGAGGTAAGGATTTGTTTATGACAAGTTCTTTGGTTTGCTTTTGTAAATTGCTTCAAATCCATGGAGGGAGGAAGCTGCAATATGTCTGAATCCCATTGGATTCGCTGTGTAAAATCCACAGGGACTCCTCAATCAAAGCAGATTAAATGCCTGAGTTGATGCAGGTGTGTCAGTCAGGAAATACAGACACTTGCATGCATATAATACACGTGTAATACAGCAGATGCTTCACTTCCCTCTGGTCTGGGAAAAAAAGTTCAGCAGGCATTACATGGGTCATTGCACTCAGTGAATCAAACTTTAAGAGAAACTTCATCTGAAACCCAAAACTTTGTGGTTTTGTTCAATGTGGACAATTCTGGAGAGCCTGTGCACTGAGACAGGTCTTTCTCATTTCCCATGTCCCTTCTGGGGATAAACGATAACACTCCCTGGCACAATTTAACTGGTGGATCTACCACCAGCCAAAGAGTGTCCAGCCAAAAAAAACCCTCTCACACTTGGCTGTCATTTAGCCCTGGCAGCAACAAACCACACTGTGGGCTTCTAGCCTTAGCCTGAGGTGTTGTCTGAACTGAGAGTCCTATTTCCATGCAGACACCCAGCTGCGCCTTCACGTTACTTCCACGCGTCCCCTCTGCAGCCTGATCTGGCCACAGTTCTCACGTTCTTCTGTGTACAATCTCTTACAAAACCATGGGCACCTAATGCAGCCAGGAACAAATCCTTTTTATTTCTAGTAAACACGTATGACACCAGAATCACATTTTGGATGGCACAGTTCTAAATCTTAGAGCAGTCATCCATCTGGAGCTGAAGGGCCTGGAATCAGTGTGCACCAGGAGACTCCCGATGGTCCTGAGGCGGCTTGCTGTGATAATCAGGCTGTGCAGGGTGAGAACATCCCCCACCCTCACCTCTGAAACGGGGCTGCTGCACTAGCAAGGCTCTCAGCACTCCTGGGGTAGAAAAGGGAGCAAAAATCTCCTGTCGGTGACCATGTTAGTGGAGGAGGCTGCTCTCTGAGCCTCCATCCCTAGAGGAAGTCTATGCAGCAGGATGATGTTAAAATGCACAGTCTCCGGGGTAGGAGTAAGGACATAAAGCTCACGATTTCACACCTAGGCCAGCAAGCAAATCCTTTTTTGAAGCTAGATCTTGGTCTCCCTGGGAGCATGAGGACTGATTTCAGTGTCTTCATTCAAAAATGTTTGCCTCTTATTTCCCTTTTGCACTCTTCAATGATGTATGTAAGGAGACAGAAATGCTCAGTTGGATTCACTCAGTCATTTCTTGTCTTTTTTGTCCCATCTGATTAAATTGTCTTGAGCAATGCCTACTGTGAATGATTATTTTCAGCCTATCCTACCCGTTAGGAAGCTTTTTTCTTGATACACATCCCAAAACCTCCATTTCTTAATTCTGTCCCATTTAGTCCACTTATCCCCTTACATAAGCAACTTTTTGTTCCCTAACTGCATCTCAAATCCATGTGCCCAGTTACCAGTTTCATGCAGCATAGTACATATTCATTTAACTTCTTCCACAGATTGTTTCTGGTAGTTTTACTGGGGTAAGGGAATGCAAAAAAGTCCTAAAACTACTAGACCTCAGCCCTGACAAAACAAAGATCCTGGAGCAGTAACTGCAAACAGAATCAAGCTGAAAATAAGAATTTCAGGACTTTGTAATCACATTTAAAAAAAAAAAAAAAAAAAAAAAAACAAAAAAACTTGGAAATTATTTGCAACCCTGTTTAATTCTGTTACTCATTTATTCAAGTGAACAGCAATTTCTGAGGATTGCAGCATTATTATCCTGTTAAATTTCTGGCATAAGTGCAGCTACCTGAGCAGAAAAATAGGTTTGTTTGCTCACCCCTGCTACATTTCTTCCTATAGTTGGTACAAAGAAAACACTTTTCCCTACATATATCATACCTTAACTAGGAAGTTTTACAAGAGGTCTGTCCACACAACTTTCACCCCTGGACTAAGCCATACCCTTAAACACCTTTTCTATATGTCTCAAGCTTCTCACTCACCTGTGACCCATTTTGCTAAAAATTCCCAAAGTACCAACTATAACTTGAGAGTCTGGTGCATGTGAACATAAAATATCAATGGAATAAATTTACAAACCAAAGTCTGAATGGTTATGATCTGTACATGCTCTGTCAAATGGTTATTCCCAGTATTCTACAACCGTAATTTCTAAAGCTGAACCCTTTAACTCAGCACTGCTCTTTTGAAACTGTTTTAGAAAAGAGCTGATAAACATATAGCAAGAAACTCCAGAAAAATTCTCATATACTTTTTCTCACATTAAGTAAATTAAAAAAATCTTTATTCAGCTGTTATAATAAGGAACCATAGATAAAAATTCTGCATTTTTTTAGTGCATTTGTTCATCATAAATGTTTTCATTAACATTATTAAAGATTATTCTTCATTTTCTTGAAATAGTTAAACCGAAACTTAGGAACCGGTGAGCTTCTTTTCAGAGTTGTTTTTGGAAAGAATGAAAGCACTTCATACTTTTGGCAGCTTTACATTGCTTCATTTAAAGGTTTAGTACAAGGCAGTTTCACACTGACTTTTTTCCCCCTCCCTGGCCAAGCCAAATTTACACTGATGTCACCTGGAGTACATCATCAGTGGATTTAAGACATGGTGTCCTAAGAATTGTAAATATTTTCAACCACATCAGGCAAGCAACTCTTAGAACTACTGGAAAACACAGTGCAATACCCATCAGTAAGGTTTTCAGTCTAAAATTTGGGGGAGAAAGAAGACCTAACATCAAACCCTTATAATTTTGTAGTGAGAGAGCTCAATATACTCCATCTTCAAAAGATCATCTGTCTCCCTCTAGCTTTCTCTGCTTCTGAAAGCCATCTATAATCTGTCAACTTTCTGTTCAACCTAGTTAAAAGGACACTTAAGGAATTTTAGAAAAACTGATGTCATCCTTTTTGCAGTGGCCCTTTCTCCTGTGGTTGCACATGGCTTAAGCAAAAATAACCCTGGATGCTGCATACACCCCACTCGGATGCATTAATCCGAGAAAGAATAGTTGAACTTGAAGCTGAATGCTCCCAAAGAAACACGTCCATGTACTCCTCCCTCCCTCCTAGCTTTACTCTTGTCTGTAAATCAAGCAAGAAATAAACCAGATCCCCTCTGCCTTTCCCTATCAGTACTGTAAATAATCCCACTCTGGTAACAATCCATATGGGTAATAATCAATCAAAGGGAGTGGATTAACAGCAGTAAGAAAAAGCACCGAAACAAAAGACTTTCCCTTGCACCCTGGCTCCTGATCAGAAAATTGTCAGGACAAGCACCTTCTCAGGCTAATTGCTGACAAATGTAAGATAAACAGCCTGTTATCACAACCACCTCCCCTCCCTTTTAAGAGGGGGGATGCAATTAAAGCCTTAAGTATTACACAGAAAGTGACATCCGTTTATTGTTCTTGTTTCACACAAATGGGCATTTATCTCATTTCATACAAGCAGATGTTATTATGAAAGATTCACATTTGGGGAAGAGGCAGGCCTGGGAAATTTCTAGGCAAAGTTGTTGGAAGGCTACAGAAAAATAAATGCCTCATTTTATTTGCAAACTGGCAGGTGCTATGGCAGAACCCGACTGTGACAAGAGGTGTGGGATGGGGCAAGGCTGCTAGGGCAGGGACGGGAGCCGGGGCTCAGAGATACCAACCAATACCTGCCCACACCCGGGAGTATTTCCCCCCATACACCACTGGAAGAGCTGTGTTTGTCTGGGAAGGAACAAGTAAGGAGAGACAAAACGCCACACTGAATGCAACCATATGTCCACACAGGCCCTTGCCCTCTCTCTGCCACTTCTCACGGAAAATTCTCGTGGCAAAAGCATGAGATGCAGTGCAGCAGGAGGGCACTTGTCCGTATTATTTATGGCTTTATAAATCTCTATTATACTTCCCCTCCACTTTCTTTTATAAACTGAAGAGAATGGTTTATTCAGCTTCACAGCAAGCAGAAGACATTTCACACCTCTGCTCAAGGTTGCCATCCTTGTTAGTACCCCTCTCCTAGATCCTCTTTGGGATGGAACGCCCACAAGTATTCAAACTGCAGTGTGCAGGGAAACCATAGCTGTTGGTGCTCTGCCTTGTCTGACTGTTCCCTGATAATCCTCACAGCACTAAAGTCATATTTTTATAGAACCATCTACCATGATCCCAAATTCCCTTTACTGAGAGCGAGAAGCCTGTGAGGGCCCATACCTTTGTATGTGTATGGAAGGCATGCATCAGAGGTAATTTTCTTCTATGGGCATTATCCTCTAACAAAAAATGGAATTCTGTTAAATAGCAAGGAGGATACAAACAGTGAAATCCTGATGTTAATTATTTCAGTAAATAACTAGAATATTTTCCCTGCAATCCAATAGACAGATAATTATCTGCTCATACCTGGCCAACCTGCATTGCCTGGCCCTATATCTTTGCATACGAGGACACAGATTCTGAGATCATCAGATGAAAACAGCTTGATGAAATCTTCTAATGAAATGTGGCTGTCAGCTCACTGAGTTGCCAGTGCTATTATGACATTGCTATTGTGCATATTAGCAACCAGGCTGCACTAATGAGGTATCAGCACTTTGTTAATCACCCCACACCGCTCCTGAGTTGGGTAGTAACTCCTTCAATGCTAAAACATCAGACAGAACAGGAATTCATATACATGTATATATGTCCCCTGTGAAGAGACCATCTGACTAATAAGAATAATTAAGAATAGTGAAAAGAGGAATTTACCAGTTCATAACTATGTTAATATTTAAAGCAAGCAGTCTGTTCTTATGTCGCTGAACAAATCCATCAGAAATTATACCCTTATTTCACACAGCAGGATTCATTATTGCCCTTAACTGCCCTGTATGAAAAAAAAAAAAAATCAGAAATACTGTATCTCTGATTTTACCCTACTTTCATAATTTCCAGTTTGAGACAAGAAGAAAAGAGGTTAAATATTATTAAACAGATCTATGATAAAGGAAATAGCGTATTTTTAATGATGTTTGCAAACTTCACATTCTGCCTACTGTCTTTCTTCCTTTACTCTTGATATGGAAGAGCCCTGAGCAAAGCAGAGGGGTTAGGGGTCATCCATTCTAAGTCTGTCAACCTGTTACCATCACCTTCTATAGCAATTTATCAAAATAATGAGATGTATTTAATATATGGCAGAATATACTTTCTAAATATGTAGCTGGTCTGCTCATACTGTACCAAAAAACGTTACCTTGCACTTTACACTTACCTAGCCCATTATTGATAGCAAACTTAATTTTGCAAACAGAAGAGCACAATTATTTAAAATTTAATATGATTTAATAGTGGGGGAAACTCATTTATTTTTTAACAAGTTATGGAAGACTTTTAAATTGAAACGTTACAATTAAATTCCTCATAACTGTGACTTTTGTGCCACAGGATAATGTTCTTCAGTATATTTTACGAAAGAAGAACTAAGGAATTTAGTCTGCATTTGTTAGACTTTTACAAGAATGCATTCAAATCTACATACATGGAGTGGATGTATTTGTTAAACAAGAAGTCAAGATGAGTCCATCTCTTGAAATTATACCCATATACAGAAATCTGTAACACCAAAGTAGATGCAAAATTGTATCTTACACTAGCAGTAGTAGGGATAAGGAGCAGGCTCAGCAGATGCAAAATCATGGCCACTGCATACTTGTGTAAGACAGTGGGGACTGGATGGTGTTTATATATAGTTAATGAAACTTGGTAAAAAGAAATCTGATGGAGCCCAGAGCAGAGACTCCCCGAATCAGCTAAGAGGTCCTCTGCAATGACCATGAGCAAATAGAAAATGTTCCCAAGTGATATTGTCGGGTGAGGTACTGACACTGTCCCAAGCCCTGTGAGTGTAACCATGACATGGAGCTAAGATCTCATACGCAGGTATCTGTCTCATGGAGCTCTTAGGAAAAAGTGAGCTCATGTATTTTCCTTGAGCAACCTCAAAAATACAGTAGGAAATCAGAGAGGTCGGGGGGGGGGGAGGAATTTTCTGCCTATTGCAGTCAGAAAACTCGGAATGAACAATTTAGGCCTAGTTAACTCCTTTTCTCAGAGTGATACTCACAGAGGGGAGCCCACAACTGACGGGAAAAGAATTCTGATAAGGAGGTTAGTATATACATCTTCACTAGGACAGAACTGACCATTATAATAACTATTTCTTGTAGCTAACCATAATTCCTGCACCAACCTCAGTAAGTGGTGATTGGACAGAAGGATTCCTGGTAAGGGACAGTCAAGTTTGCTTTAAACAATAGAAGTGAAGGCAAATCCACCATCATAGGGAAGATACTCCAGTGGGCACTGATGAAATCAGTGTTTTCTTTTCTTTTGACACCTCAAGAAATTTTGAGGCCCTGTTTTAGGAAGACTGTAATTAGGCTTTAGATGCTTTAGCAAAACATCTATAGTTGCATAGAGAATTTACTTTCTGAGAAATTACATAAAGCTTCACATCTTAGAGCACCAGTCAATCACTCGAGTTGACCAGGGATTGCCTAACTGATTTGACTGTGTGATTTGACTTGTAACAATTTTTTTTCTTTTGCAAATAGTGTGAACATCCATAAAGTCATCATGGGAACTGACATCTCTCTCATGTCCTGGGCTCCTTTGCAGGTACATATTTCCTAGAAAAAAACAGTTTTCCTTCCTGTTGTACAGTAGAGCAGACTCAGGGGTTTAAATGGTATGGGTGTAGTAGGCTGTGGTGTCCAACTCATGAAAGCTATGCACATCTGGACCAAAGCTCTTCTCAATCACCATAGCTGCATGGGCAGAAGTGGATTAAACTTGCAGTGAAATGCCCTGACATTTCAAAATGTATATATTTGTAAAGCTTGTATTTCTTGAGAATGTTTCCCTTCCAGTGACACCTTGGGGCTGAGGAACCTATTCGCTTCAGCAGGTTTTGCTCTACCACAAGACAATATACACCCTATAAAAAAAATCAGAATCTCTCAAATCAGTGATTTTTTATTATTTGCAACAGGGATTTCTGCATCTACTCATGAACCATCTGGTCCTGCCAATACCAGACAGGAGTTACTACACTGAAAGAGCAATAGCCTTATCTCATACAGAAACATCTACCTTCCTATAAACACAGCCAGCAGCAACGGCTCATCCTGTTGTTTGCAGATCACTGCACTTTTGGCAGGTAGGCTTCCTCTTCTGCAGGCTGAGCCCCCAGCAAAACAGTGGCCCTCAGTGATAAGTATTTTTTCTTTCACTGACAAAGCAAGCTTCCTTCCCCCTCACCCTTGTTCAAGGCTTTCATAAACAGTAATCCTTTGTTCAAACATCCTCACCTCCCTGTGCTCAAGGCAAGAATCAGATATTTGCTGCTATCTCTCACCTAAGCCCTAGAATGAAATGCTATGATGGCACAAATTGTATTTTAAGAGCTACGTGATTTAATTAATACTGCAGACTCCTTGGATAATGCTGTTTCCAATTTAATGGAAGAATTTCTTCCAGCTTTTATTTACTTATTTTTAACAAAGACAATAGCCCTCATTGCATCTCCTGCTGTCAGCATGTAGTTCCAGCCTGTCCCAAACTAACCTGCTTTCCCCTGTACCATGGTCTTTAAAAATTATGCACAGATGTCCCAGCGTACATATTTTTATTTAAAAAAAAAAAAAAAAGTTGTTTGCCTTTTTAGGGGCAAAGGCTTTGGAAACAAAATAATCTGAATTGATTTTTAGAACATTATAAAAAAATAAAACAAACAAACAATCAAGCAATGCTGCAAGGCCTGCAGCAGATGGCTGGGAGCAGCACCTCATTTTTCATTATGGGGGGTGGCTGGTGACTTTATTTTTCTTGGCCCTGAGAAAGACCAAGCATTCCTTCAGCCATGTAAATACCCAGCTACGTCTCACTTAGTGCAAGATGAGCATATACATTAGTGGCTTTTCATCAGACACATGCTAGCTGCTTTAAGACTAAGATTTAAGGGGGGTGGGGGGAAGAAGGGGTAACAAAGTTCATGGGAATGTCTCCGATTCTTTCCCTTCCCAAAGCGGTTCCTGTAAAATGTTGTTAACAAGGTATTTGTGATGCCTTCAGAGCAAAACCTTAGGGACAGTCTATGAACACAGAAACTGCTGTCTCATCTGATACCTTGTCACCAACTGTGGCCAGTGTGGTCCACTTCAAAGACAGACGTGGCTGACCCAGGCCACCCACAGAGCAAGTTTTTCCCTCACTCTTACTGGTTAAGGATGGGTCCAGGTCTGAAGCACTGGGAATTTTCCCTTGGAGGCCACAAGCCTATCCACCTTACTCATGGCAGTTGTCTCGACACAGCCACAGAAACTGTGAGCGGACTGAGCGAGCAGGATGTGACCTTAAATCATCATTTCAGAAAACAGTTGCAAATAAGGCATTGAAAACACATGCTGCACTTACAAACCAGAGAGCTGTCATTGTTAAATGATATCACAGCTGGTGAAAAGGAATTCTTCTCTGGTGGGCAGAAATGCCCCTCCTGACTAATTTTGTGGATACATTCCTCCTCCCTGTTGTTCTTTGTCTGAACTGACTTGAGCTATCGTTCAGTTTGTGGTGCAAGCTTCAGATTTCTGTTCCTTGTAGGAAACATACAAAACAAATGAAGAAACAAAAATTACCAACACCAGACTCTTCCTTAATACTCTGGATATATAAAAAGATCTTTTGAAAAAGGATTGAAAATATTTTTGTCTGGCAATTTCAAGTTAATGTTCATTTCTCGGGGAAAAAAAATGTCTGGATCTAGGCATCTCTGCAAATCTCAACCTCTATTTAAATGTAATCACAAAAATAAAATCTGACTGCTTGGCAATTCTTTCTTCTTGGGATCCCAAGAAAAATCTTTTCTGAATATGAGGACAGGAGTCAGAAGGCACTAAGATTATCTGGCTGAACATCTAGAGCTAAATTTTGCAAAGTAAGGAAACTAGTACTCTCTTTAACAACTTTCAGGATACAGTATAAAATATAATTTCTCTTACATTTTTTCTAAACATAAGATAGTTTAGTCCAACAAAGCAGTTACTTGTTTTGAATAGTTTCTCTTTTTAAACTTTTGGCTTTGTGTTCAGGAAGATATGAGATAAAGACATCTTTTAGTGTGAATGACAGCATAGGAGATCCTAATTAGGCCTGGGGGGAAAAAACAGTTGTTGTCTTTCAATGAACAAATTTCTTAAATGAGGAAGAAAATATGCTTAGGTGGAAAAAAAAGATCTTTAGTTTTTGTTGTTTTTTTAAAGAAAACTCTGAAAACATTACATTTTGAGACACACAGCCTCTTTCATTTAACTCACAAGTTCATTTTCTGAACTTAATTTAAAAAAAAGGAAAATACACATTTTTTTACAAAAAAAAAGGACAAAATGTTTTCAGAGTTAAAAAAATATTTTTACATATTTCAAAACTTCAAATTTCACCCTTTATTTCGGCTAAAACTATTAACTGGATTTGCCTACAAATCCATTCCCTAAAAAACAATTTTTGTCACATGTATGATTACATGAGTCTCTTCCCATGAATCAAAAGACCATAGATTCCCTGATATCCCTAAACCAAGACTAAATCTGATGATTAATTAGCACCATTCACATTATTTGATCTAGAGCCTTCTTGGTGCCATTGAAGAAGTGCAAAGAGATGAAATGCATCAAGTGTTTTGTATTTTTATTTTCATTCCATCTACTTACCAGCAGCTGAACACCTCCTCTTCATGCTGAATGGTTCAAGGCCTTTTGCACATTTTTTCCTGAAGGTACATGATTACCAAAGACAGGGAGGGGGGTTCACCTGAACCAACACTGTACACAAAACCAGCATCAACATATCTCAGTAAAAGCAGACAAGGCACAGGTCTGAGCGTGGACCCCGCATTACTCACATGGTCCAACTCCAAGCTTATGTCCCAGTTCAGCCGTACACTGTGACAACCAGTGCTCCCATGGCTATGACCTGTGCATGGTTTGCAGGTGACACAGACCAGGTCTAGTTCTCA
Organism: Athene cunicularia; assembly: GCF_003259725.1. Taxonomy (NCBI): domain Eukaryota; kingdom Metazoa; phylum Chordata; class Aves; order Strigiformes; family Strigidae; genus Athene; species Athene cunicularia. The sequence continues at coordinate 10,593,078 of NW_020799144.1, read as the reverse complement.
ACAGCCGGGCAGAGAAGCCCACTGCCCTGGCAGGGCAGGGAGGAAACTTTGGGTCTGTGGACCCAAACGCAACTTGCCACTTGGCCTTGGGGAGAGGCAACAGGCACTGACCCATTTACATTATTACTGTAGTGTAGCCACCATGTCTGATACTTGGCAAAAGTGAAACCTGCAGACCTCACTTCAGTAATAACTTATAGTCTTTGTCTCTGTAAATACTGTATGAACCTGTGAGTAACTTTACATCCACAAGTTATAGTACTGAGATCCCAGAGCTATGACCATCATAGATTTTTCAGTAAGGACCCATATTTAGGCTGAGAAGTCCCAACTTTCAGGTAGTGCAAACTAGTGTTTTCCTTTAAGTGAGCAAAAATGAAGATGCTCAGGGGGCTGGAGCACCCTCTGTGAGGACAGACTGAGAGAGTTGGGGGGTTCAGCTGGAGAAGAGAAGGCTCCGGGGAGACCTTAGAGTGGCCTCCCAGGGCTGAAAGGGGCTGCAGGAAAGGGGGGAGGGACTCTGGATTGGGGTTGTAGTTGTAGGACAAGGGATAATGCTTTATAAACTGAAAGAGGGTAGACGTAAATTAGACATAAGAAATTCTTCATTGTGAGTGTGGTGAGGCACAGGAGCAGATTTCCCAGAGAAGCTGTGGCTTCCCCCTCCCTGGAAGGGTTCAAGGACAGGTTGGACGGGGCTTTGGGCAGCCTGGGCTGGTGGAAGGTGTCCCTGCCCAGGGCAGGGGGGTTGGAACTAAATGGTCTTTAAGATCCCTTCCAATCTAAACTATTCTACGATTCTGTGAAATGTAAATGCTCCCTAGAACAGATAGGAAAGCAGAATAACCTATATATTCTGCTCTAGGATTCTAATAATTACAGTTGTATTCGACCTTTCACTGAGGGTTTTGTAATCTTGCCTCAGAAGTTTCTTTACTAATCATTGTATTTCAGAATGCCATGCTCTGGATTCAGCCTCCTGGTGACTACTGCTTGGAAGAAAAGGTAGAGCGATTAAGATAAGCCACAGTCCAAGAACTTTTGTTATTAACATCTTTGTCTTCTCCCTACAGTAACTCCACTCATCTGTACAAAGAATCTTATGTTTGAATTATAAGGAAGATGACAAGAGGATAATCTTTTGTAAGGAACAAAGAAAAGGACACAGATCATAACCAGGAGCGGGAAGCAGAGGGGAGGACCCATGACTGAAATGGCAATACCAAGCCATTTAACAGCACTGACAATGTAAAATCGATAGTAATAAAATAAATATTAGTGCTGCATCCCTGTTTTCCTTTCCCCAGTGCATAGCTCTTTTTCTGGCTTGGTATTTGAAAGCTGAATTGTTTTGTTAGTAATCAGGAGAATGGTGAGAACTTAAACAAACCTATTTGGTGAGAAAGCTCACTTGAAAAAAATTGAAAACAAAATAACTTCCCAAGCTGAGAGAGAAAAAAAAAAAAAAGAGAGAGAGAATAATTAAAGTCAACTGAGTAGTCTCCAAGGGCGGAAAAAAAAAAAAAAAAAAAAAAAAAAAAAAAAAAAAAAAAAAAAAAAAAAAGGAAGACTTAATTATGCACTAGTTTCTTTTTCTAGCATGTTTCTTGACTTGGCACAGCTGGAAAATTGAAAGCTTACTGCCAAAATATCAAATATGCCTCATGTGGGCTCAGTGCTCATAAACTTGTGTGTGTGTGTTTTTCTCTCACTTTGTCTGATTGCACACTAAGATAAAATAATGGACATAGTGAGATAAATACTGACAGCTGTCTGGAGTTTCAGTCTAGTGGGAAGGGTCTCTTGCAATGAATCATGAGGGGTTTTTTGAACATAAGCTGGAGCTCTTAGACAACAATAAGCAGCAACTTCTGAAACTAGCTCTTTCTAGAGGACACTACTGTCAGTCCCCAGGTCCACTTACCATTTTGCGGTGATCATTTGTTGTTCTGAGGACATGATTCGGCTGAAGGATGTGCAACAGAATTAAAAATTGTTTTGTTTCATGAACTAGTAGGCTTCTCTTTGTAACTAGCAAACAATGAGCTTTCTGTATACCCAGTCCTATGATACGACTGTAAACGGATGTGCAGCTTAGCACAGAAACAGGCCCCAGGCTATATGAGACAATCTGTGAAAATACTGACCTTATTCATTCAAATATTAAATAGCATTTATATATTTAAATCAGGATTGGATAGAAGCTTTGAAAGAAGATGGAGAGCTATACATGATAAAGCTGCCAGATTTCTAGACACTGGTACTAGGGACAATATGTAGTATGTATTTCTTCAATAAGATCTTTCTCAGATGCAATTTCATTTGCTTTATAACTTTCTTGTGACTTTCAATTCCTTTTTTGCTAACTTCTCTCTAGTTATGACAGGGAATATTTTAGACAGTTACAGTTAAAAATAAGAATAAAAGGTCCTCATATATATATATTTAGACTTGCAAAGATAGTCATATATCATTGTGACACTATGACATAAATAAAAATAGTTTCCAGCTAGTAAAAACTAACATAGCCCTTATCATATCAACACAGGTCTTAACATGATGGAATGCTTCAGGGATTTTCAAACCAGCCCTTGGCCCCACATAAATATTCCTGTGGCTCTGTCAGGCAGATTTCCTGTTGAAGAGCTGTGGCACTGTCCTTGTAGATGGCTGGAGGTTTTGTAGCCTGAAGACTAGTCTGAAGAGAGTTAGCCTTCTGTATCTTTAAAAGACTCTCTCAATAGTAACAGATAATTTTCATACATGATAGTCATGACAGTTTAACATTCAGCCAATAGAAAATTCTTCTGTCCCTTTCCCTTCTTCCCAGAGTTTGGTGGCATGCCAAAGTAATCACCATGCAAGTGTGTGGCTCTTAACTTGGCCACTTTGTTATCTGTTTTTCAAGCTGGTTCTCTCCTTGGGGTGACAACTTCAACTTTGCTGTGATTTCTTATGCCAGCTAGAAGAGTTGAGGAACACTTGACTTCAACATCCACAAAGAAATTTGGTGCAGAAATGATGAAAGAAAGCACTGAACTTTACCTTGTGAGGACTTCTCATGCATTATAGTTCTGGGAAAAGGAAGGAAACATCACATGGGTCGGTCCATGGCACTGTAGGCTGGTAGCTTTAAGACACAGAAAAAGTATGTTATGATGCTTGCAGGCAGCACAGACTGGCAAGGTTACATCAAACATTGCTCTGGGCACAAATACAAATCACACTTGGGTGAATTAAGAAGATTGTTCAGCACTACCAAATTGCCCTTTGAGGCATAACACACAGGCTCCTCCCTCCCTCTGCTAACATTTTTATAGCCTTTGCTTTTTATTGGCTTGGTGAACTGTGTGTGCACCATTGGTAAACATTCTAAATCATAGGGAAGGCTGGTCAAAGTGCTTTTCCCCACAATTAATAATGTCTTTGTTAATTATACTTGTTCTTGAAGTTCTTTATAGAAGACTTTCCCACCATTATTTGTGACTCTTCTTTATCCTCTATCATGTGATTGTTTTATTGCAGGAACATGGGATTACCCTATTATACATAACACCTCCCACCAACACTTGGCTTGAGATGGTTATTTTGTTCATATTTTCCTTTTATGTTTCTCAGTCTTCTCTGGCTTTTTTCCCTTGAACTCTGTGAACAATGATGGAACTGAAATGTGAAGAAGCCTAATGAAATACGAAATCTGGTGACAGAGTAAGATGTGATAAAAAACAGTTTTAAGACTTTCAATAATCCATTCTTCTAAAACTTCATAATCCCATAAATCTGATACAATGCAGATCAGCCAAAATATATCAGTCAAAAGAGCAACTTGATTGGTTTTGGTACTCTGCAAATGGAAGTAGATTAGAGCCTTACCTGGTACATTCTGCAGTAGAATATGGATCAAACACCATGAAATGCTGAGTTTACCAGTTCTTCATTACCTCTGAAAGAAATTCAGGAGAAAGTATCTACATGGACAGAGAGAATACAGTAAAGATGCTTTAACTGGTAGGTGTGATGTTCTTAGGTTGTAAGTGAGACAACCTTTGTAGGAAAGAGCAGTATTATTTCTTAAACTACCTAAGATAGCCAGTTAACTCACATGCTGGAAAGCGTGGCCCTTTTTTTTCTGACTGGAACTCTTAATATTATCTCTTTACACACACCCACTGCAGGTTTAAATTCATCTCAGTCAGCAAAAGATCTTGCCAAAACAGGGGGGCAGGCTGGATGATCAGCATGATTTACTTGTTTTTCACATCCATATTACTTCATTCGGATGAAAACTGCCATCCCATACCCGTAATTGCAGTAGAGACAGTCTGCTTCCCCTGAAATGGATCTGTTCAGAAAAAGCAAGAGGCACTCTGAGGGGCAAATAGACAAGTTTTCTGTTTCCTTGATGAAGCCTTGAACTTTTTTTTCCTCCTCTTCTAGAAGCCTCTCATCTCCAACATAAGAAAGGATGTGAAGCAAAACATGCTCACCTGTGACTTTTCTCATTCAGTGGAACTATCCAGGCTTAAAATATGTCATGTTGTAAACCTTACAAACTGAAAACACTGTAGAGGCTATGAACTTGGGAGTCTCCTACCATGGAGGTATTTCCAAAATAGGAGCTAAAAGATGCAGGGAGTTCTAGTCTGAGACTATTTAAAAAAAAAAAAACAAAACAAAAAAAAAACCAACACCCAACCCACAACCAAACAAACAATAAACTCCAGGAAGAATAGTTCTCCAAAAGTAAATGAAGTCTGCGTCTATCTGTCTAACTGTGTGCTGCCGATACCAAGCAGTGACATATAACAGCCTTTGCCTCTGACGAAGAGCACAATGGAGAGACAATAATGAATTTAGCATTTTGCAGATTTCAATTAGAAATCGAGGGGCCTGTGAAGAGTTCCAGAAAAGAGACAAAGAGACTTGGGCTGTTGCATGGGCCACATCCTTAGGTTTTGTTTATTTGTGTTTGAGTCCTATTGATAGGAACCTCTTGGAGTATTTATCCTGTGTACGGGTGGCTGGAGAGGTTTCCTGACTCACTTGCCAAAGCCCAAGAGCGGTGAGGTCTAGAATTTCTAGACAAGGACCGTCTCTCACTGTGGGTGAAACCTGACTCTTGGCTCCATCGAAGTGAATGGGATTTCTGCCACTGGCTTTAATGGGCCAGGACTTAGCCCAAAGTGTTTTCACAGTTCCCAGCACAGTGGTGTTCCCATCTCAGGTAAGTTCTTCAGATAGTAATTCAATAAAAAGTAGTACATTTTAGCAGAAGTGCCTCCAGTCATGTGTTCAAAACTTAAGTGCTTAAAATGAAAATTTAAATCACTACAAAAACAGTAAAACATGAAGAAATTTAAGCAGGATTTCTTTTGAGAACTTTCTGGTAAAGAGCTTCCTGATATATCATTTTGAAAAGCAAAGGTACTTAGAACATTCTTTGAACACTGCAAAAATAACAAAGAGAATTAAAAGATGGTACAGTTTACTTATGATAATGATGATAATTGTGTATTTTTCTACCCAGGGATGCTAACACATTAAGGAGTTGAACACTAGAAATAACAGCACCCACAGCAGGACCTGTGGAAGGGAAGGCTTGTATTTGCTGCTTTCTCTGGAAAAAATTCCATTCTTTCTGTTACAAAACAAAATGAACAACAACAAAAAAATGCTGTCACTTTCTGTGACACTTAAATTATAGAACAATATTCAGTATTAAAAATGGCACAGTTCTTATTTCTTTTAAATTTTTACATATATTTTTAGTTAAAAATTACCATAACAAAACATTAACCTTTCCTTTCAAGAGAACATTAGAAATGTAGCTTTACTTAATATTTTTTAAACTGTTGTTTACTATGGAAAAATATATTTCATGAAAGATCAGTTTTGAGGATGAAGGAGGTGTCTTCAGCACTCTAAGATTTTTTTTATTATCATTAACTTCTTTTTTAGCAATGAAAGAGAGGCTCAGAAAGATTAAGACAGATATTTTTGAGATAATTGCATTTCTGATACTCAACGATGTCAACTCAGAGAGGTCTGGGTCCCTGCTGTAGCCTTATATAGAAACTGCATTGCCTAGTCTGTGCGTGAAACTCGATATTGACCAAGTTATGGATGGTTAAGATTCCATTTAATTACAGTTCTTGTTAGTGAAATCACTCATCTCTTAGCTTTTTCAGGTGGCACCAGAGTGTGTCCCTTCTGGAGTGCAGTGCTGTCCCCAGGCAGGTCCCCGAGATAGTGACTTCAGGGCAAGCTTTAACTTGTTAACAACAGGTTTCACCTTTAGCAGGGTCTTCCTTCCTGGCTGACAAGCTCCAACTTGCTCAGAATGAGGATAAATAGCAAAAATCTATCATAAAACCATCAAACACGCTTTCTTCATCAGCAATCACTCATCTTCTGTGTGACATCTCTGTTGGGACTAGACCTTACTGTGGGGTTCCCTTTTCTGTGTATTTTACTGAGGGTGAATAATTATTATTTTTTTTTAACGTCAACACCATCACTTTCCAGACTAGCTCCTGAATCAATCAACATTTCAGCAGTGTGGGGGAGTTTGAAAAGTCAGCTGCTCTGCTTTAGCTTTGAATTAACTCCTATCCTGAGAGACTGTGTTTCCTCAAGGGAATCGTCCTTATAAATACAGAAAACATTTTAAATATTTATACAAGATTATATTCCATTTACCTAACGTGCTTCAAATCGTTCAGTTACATAGTTCATACTTGTTTCTGAGAACAAGGATCAGACTTACAATTCAATAGAAAGAACATTATCTGGTTTTCTTATATAGAAATGTACACAAAACAGAGCACATATAATAGAAATTAACTATGTAATAGAAATATTATGTTAATACATGTTTTAAGGAAAGGGATTAAAAGTCCTCCAGTTTGATTTCAGGAGTAGTTTTGACTTCAAAAATATAATTTCGACTACATTGATAAAGAAATCAGGGTCTAGATAGCAAAGTAAATTACCATGCACATAATTTACATGTAACTTGTGTATATTACTTTAAATTTCCTGGATGAGAGATGTTTCTTAATCCATAATGTTTGTATTCAGGTTAAAGAAAACAAACAAACGAACAAACAAACAAACAACCTAAACCCAGGAAATTGATTAACAGTACAGTAACTAAAACTCACCAGACCTATTCACGACAGCCCGTTCACACATTTGTTCCGTTATTACTACGTTATGCCTTCTTTCTGAGAAGGGAGAATATTGATTCAGTGTTTTAAACATGCAAAAAGTGTGTTTTAGTGAAATCTTTTACACACTTAACTAGACAACAGTTGGAAAACTAATCTGAAGACACAATGTTCACCGCGTCACATGCAGGGAGTAAAATGCAGATAACACATAAATTATACTGTATTGCTAAAAATATATACTAAATAATATATCGACTATACATATAGTTATATAGAGAGTACATATAGTACATACTATATGCAATATATTATATAATCTTTTATATAAAACAAATATTAATAAATATTTAAATAGGTTGTCTATGTTGCATATAATATATAAATACATACTATTATACTATAATAGTAATACTATAAAAGTATTAATATATGACATATATATAATACATGAAATATATAATACATTATATATAATATGTAATATAATTTATAATTTTTCATTATATTATATCAAACATGTTAATCATATAATATTGTGTCATATTATATTATGTTATGTTAGTGTATATTCTTGTATATTAATATACCATGTCATGTTATATCTTATTATATCCTTTTATATCACATATTATATCCTTTTATATCACATATTATATTATATTATATTATATTATATTATATTATATTATATTATACATTATAATGCAATATAATACATTATAATGCATTATAATACATTATATTACATTATAATACATTATATTATATCCTATTCTACCACATTCTATCACATTCTATCATATTATATCCTATTCTATCGCATTTATTGTATTATTTATATTATAAATTATAAAAGTAACAGGCTTGTTCAATGAAACATGGAGGTCATAAACTCTCTAACGATCCATAGGACCTAAGCAGTAATGCATATGTTTTATGTTCTGAGTGACACAAGGTTGAGGTGAAATGTCATCAAGTTAAGAACATGCTTAAATATTTTGTCGATATTTGGCCCTTAAAAGGAATATTACCTTTAACTTTGAATGTGGAGTTCTGCAGAGAAATTTCAGAATGACTGGACAATAACATAAGAAAGCATCACCATGTATTAACCATATACTCCAGTTCTGGGCTTTTTCATTTGAAGAAGCAGCCTCTAATGATGCTGGTGTATCTGCTGGTGTTGAGAAAGGCTAAAATTCAAGGCATGAGGATAAAACCCAACTAAGAATAAAATTCTCACTGCTTTTCGGGTCCTTCAAGCTTGAGCTGTCAGTCGTCCCATTGCCAGGACCCTCAAATATCTAAACTAAGCATTTCTTAAGACCCACTCAGTGGTACAGAAGCCCTCAAATGTAAACTCTAGCTCCCCACCCATACGATTTTTTGCAATCGTAGACAACAGTGAGACCTGAACCATTGTCGAAACGAAGAAGTGCACACTGTTCTGTACACCAAGGAAATCATACAGATGGGTGTGTTCATACAAAATTTCAAGACACTTTTGTAAGTCTACCATAAGAGCCACGAGGCAGCTGGCTTACAAAAGACCTCTCTTTCTGGTACTCCATGGAGCTGCATAACACAGAAAATAAATGTAATCTGATCATGTCTGATTCTTTAATCTAAACATTAACTATGTGGCTGGGTAGGTCTGAGCAGATGTAGCTCATAAGTGAGCAAGTGATCCTTCTGCTGCACCTTTGAGGATGTGCAGTGGGGATCTGTCCCCCCTCTCCAGTGGACTTCAGCACGTGTTCAGCTGCTTTTGCACCCTCGTCTGTAAAACCAATGCTTTGTGGAGAACGCATGACAGGTCCGTGATGATAGCAGGTAAATTTTACATGTAAAAGTGGAACTTTTTGACACTTTCATCTCAGTTTCTCTTTAATCAAGGAAAGCCACTTTCCTGTGCTCTAACTACCTCTCAGAGGGCACACCTCAGCTCAGGTTGCAGTCAGGTTAACGACCAGCTCAGGATGTCATATTATAAACCCATGCTATGGTATACAATACAGAGAAGTCGGTACTGGAGCAACTCATCTTGCCCAAGATCAGTATCAAATCTCCTTCAGTTCCCATGACACAAGGTCAGGCAAAGGCAGAAAGCTTCAGAAAACTCCCTCCAGGATGTTTGTTCAGACAGGGCACAATCCTAAGGTGTTAAGGGAGGTTTTATTTGGCTGGTGCTCAGCCAAATTTTTGTTTATCCTGGGAGCTCAGGGTTTGTTGTACTCAGAGAAAAAAAAAAAAAAAAATCTTAAGAACTAAAATAGAAGCAGAGACTGATAATTTCTTTCATCTCATTCTGTCCATCCCTACTGTGTCAGAAACCACAATGCAGGGCAATGTACTTCTGAAAATATGTGTCCTTGGGAGGCCTTATACAAGCTTGCTAATTTTTTTCCATCCAGGTAAATTATTGCAGTTTGTTATTAGAAAAGTGAATGGGAACTGATAGCCTACTTAGTCTGAGCAGCACTAGGAAACTCTGTGAAGGACACCTTGAGAAATCAAGGAATACACTTTGAAACTAGTAATAATCTTAATGCAGAACACTTCTACTCTAAAGATCAGACAATTTCAATAACTTATGTTATACCAAGGATAAACTTGGCCTGAAAAATTCTCAAAGAAATTCATAAACAGCACTTTCAGACTGGACAAAGTAGTAGACAAAGTAGTAAGAAACACAAATAATAAATAATCTATCTTAACAGAGGAATGGACAAAATGACCTAAGATATCTCCTTCACAGTTAATGTATGTTGTTTTTACAGTATATTTAAAGCATATCATTAACAGGCTGAAAGCTTCCTTGGCAATTTGGGGTGGATGGTTACAATGAACAGAAGGTGATAAGAAATGAACTATCAAAAAAATACATATATCCACTAAAACTCAAACTCTGTATCTCTTGTGTGAACTGCTGCAGGGCTAATTTATTCACACCAGTATATTATCTCAGCCAGTGGTCCATGCCACCAAGCCGGGCTGCTTCAAGTCTCATCAGCGCAGAGCCCACCGACAGCTGAATGACATGGAGGGGAAAGTAATCACATTACGACATCAGGAGCAACATCAAGATGGGTCAGCACAACCTGAGTTCTGCAGAACTGAGAAACCAGCAGCAATTCTTTGTGGAGGAGGGATTAGAGGAATCAGCTCTGCATCCCGACTTGCAGATGAGCCAGAAGCAAATGAGCCAGAAGCAAGCACAACTCTGCAATTACAAGAGCCTGCAGAATTGGGCCATTAATAGCACAGAAGTCAGTTACCTGCTCTACAGGCCAACAAAATGGCAAAAATGTGATTCAGCCGACCACCAGAGCAGGGCCAGGGTGCATGGAGGATGCAGGGTGCTGCCTCCTCTGAAGGAACTGAGGAGCACGGCTCTCAGCATCAGTGCTGCTGGGAAGGGGAAAGCAGATCCCCCACAGGAACTTATGAGGTCAGACTCTCCCCTCAGCAGTGCAGGGCTGCACCTAACTGTGATCCATGTCTGCTTCCTTGCAGAAACGCTTGTCGCTTGTGCTCGGAAATAAAGCTTCCCAATAAGAGAAAAAAAATTCCTTGTTAAGTGGCCTGATTCCTGTTAAAGGCTTTAGGTGCAATGTGAGGCTTTCTAGCTTCAAGTTGTATTTGTGAACTTAATTTGTTTTATTCCTCATCGGGGG
>NW_020799144.1:10552294-10582179 GCF_003259725.1 Athene cunicularia | reverse complement strand
GGGGGGGGGCGGGAGAACTCTAGTCTAGCCTGCCCTCTAGTGCTTTGTGGAGCCAAGGAGCGGCTCCTAGTGTGATCACTAGAAAAAATCTTGGCACACCAATGGGTATGTGGTGCTATAGCCAGAATGTTTTGAACGTTGTACGAGCAGCAGTCTGTCACAGATGCCCTAACCAGTGCTTCACAATGTCAATTCTTTATTTAAAGGCAAGAAGAAGCGAGGGTTTTCTACCTGGAATTGTAGAAATATTGCCTATAAATACAACAGGGTCATGATTTAAAGGAGCCAGGCTCTCCTTTTTTATTAAGGCATAGTTTTGCAAGTTGACTCTCCACATAAATCCCAGATGTGGCCCCTGTTGGCTTAATGCAAACACAAATACATAATTTTTCCCTTGCCCTTATGTCTAAAGGATGCCTAAACATTAGTGCACATCTAACTCGAAAATGTTACGTATAATTCAGCTGGAATATATACCAGTGAAAGGAGGATCTTGATTTACAATAACTTGAGGTTTCAGTGCCAAGACTGTGGGTGTTTGTAGCAGCACACAGATCTCTGCAACTATGGCAATGAGAAGAGTGATAATGAAACTCGCTAATTGGAAAAGGAAATTTTTAAAACCTAGAGACACAAATGCACACATTAATACATTAATCTGTCAAATTTTCAAGTGGGTAGCTGGGGTGAAAAATACTTTCCCAAAAAAGGCCCTTTATTTCTGTTTTGTGAGAGCATTTACACTGACTGTCATTGATGTTACTTTTTTTTTTCCTTTATCAGTATTTTTAGAAATTATTTAAATAAAAAGATTGTTGTCAATTTCTGATTGTTGGTCTTTACTAGTGTAATGAAAAATGTACTCTCAGTAAACTAATGAAATCTGTGATGAGTTCAGTGGTGGTTTCACTAGTGCTTTTATTATTTTTATATATTTAATATAAAACCACATATATATGTATATAAGCATCAAATCCTTATTAAAATATAAACTGGATCCACTTCACATAATTTGAATTAAAATCAGCTTCAGTGTTTGATTTTTTAAGTAGGTTTTTGGACCATCTAAAGAAGGACAGATTGTTTCCATTTTTTGCCAGGGAAGCAAACTAGCACACGTAGTCCCTATTCAGGGGACTCTGCCGGCTCCAGCTCCTCTGCTCCTGTTTCAAGATCCATAACAGTTATTTCTCCTTTTTACTAGCCAGACCAGTGAAACCCACACCAAAAACCTCTGTCCGACCTTGTTTTCATACAAGACATTAAATCACTTAAAATACATAGAACTGATCATCCTCGGTCTCTCCCCTGCATCTTTGGCAGATGGTGGTCCATGGGCAGAACCTGAGCCAGGGGCAGCCATGAGTCCCAGGTCCTCTCCCAGCAGGATCTATTGTGATCCCAGACCACCCACATCTTCCCATCACCATCTACCTCAGTGGGCCCCAGCCTGCCCCCACACTGCACTTGCAAATCAGCTCATGCACTCCCTACACCTTTCAGGCAAGCGAAGTTGGGTTAGAAATTGTTTTTCAAACTCATTTTGACTGAAATGTGTTTAGGGGGTAGTCACAGATGCAAATGTCTGGAGAAGAGAACAGACCCAGCAGCGGGGGCAGCACAGCCTTCACTCAATACAATAACCAAGAGAAGAAGGAGAAGGGTCAAGGGGGGGATCCAGCCCTCCAGTCATGACCAAAAAAAAATCTAAATCTGACCCCTCTACCTGAACTCTATTCCTCATCCATGGGGAGAAATTAGTTCTTGTAACATGCCATTTATCCAATCTACTTTAGAGAAACGAATGTCACTTCACCATGCCTGTACTTGCAAAGGTCTGCTGCTGGCCGGAGGAATCCCCTTCTTCTGCCATGATGAGGTGAGGAGAAAAATACCAGGAGGTGGGAGCTGTGTGTAACCCTGTGTTTAAGAATTTTCCTGTGCAAACGGATTTGTCACATTTTTCATTAAGGACAACAAGGCAGATAAATGAGCCTTTAGTAGATGAGATTTAGTTTTTCCAAGTATTAAGTTGTTGCAGCTCTTCCATAGGAAACATTAATTTTCTCAGTCACTTTTCCATTTACAGCAGTCAAGATACAGTACTTGAGATATAATGTGTACTAGACATAATATGCAATTGGTGTTCCCATTGTGTCTCAGCAGCAAACAATTAAGGGTTTTCATCCTTCCTGTAAAACATCTCCTTGAGTGTAAATAAAAATCAGAGCTCAGTCCCTCTTGAGGAAGGATTATGCGTATGTGGCAAATGTATTTAACAGCGCCTCGCCCCCTCTGTGTGCACACATGTGGCTTGTGTTTTTGGTCCTAACAAATAGCACGACTGCAAAATACTACAGATTTCAGGCAAACCTGAGGATAGCCTAACCCGTTATCTACAAATTTCTTTCTCCCAGAACCAACACTGACAACCCACTGGTTCTTACTGTTTCTTTCCCTTAGATGTTTCTCCACCTCATGACTTTTTTTTTTTTTTTTTTGTTTGGCCCCATAGAAACTCTTACCCCCTTCCTTTCAAGTCCTACACACACGTATCATTGAGTGCTTCTAAACTTGGGATCTGAAGCCGCTTGCAGGAGGGAAGATGTTGAAAATCCCAGCCAGATGAAAATACAACCTTCTAGTGATGTAAATTGATTCCAGCTATCACTTATTACTAATTCTAACAAAAATAACACAAGACTAATAATTTCCTTAGTAACAACCCTAGACATTAAAAATTATGACTTGGGACCTCAGAACATTGACTGAAGCTCTGTGAGACTTTCAAAACCAGCGTTTTCTTTCTGTCATGGCCTTGGACATACATACTTTCACTGTTTTTTCTACAACCAAGAGAGTCAGGAATGTACCCTTGCTTTAATGCAAACTGAGTTTCTGACCTCAGCATATAATTTGGGAGCTAAATTTTTAATCCTCAAACTGATAATAATTTTGAAAACACTGACAAAACTACTGTCTTTTCCAGCCTTTGAATAGTTAATGCATCCCACAGAGACTATTAAAGCCACTGACTTGAGAGATACTTTGGAAAATTCTGGAGCATGTTGCAGACTGGTTCTCTTTCAGAAAACTTCTGTAAGACACATCTCTGTGACATCTTGTCACTACCCTTCTATTCCTTCTTTCCAGAAGACATTTTCAAAGAAGAATTTTATACTTCTCTGAATATTTGTTTTCTTGAATCTTAGATCATTATTTGCATTATCCTGCTTTCCTTGGGCAGTAGGCAGATTTGAAGTCAGATTTTAAATAGTGGAGGATAACATCAGGATCAAATTTCCATGTCTATGTTGCATACTGTGTTGAAATAACTAGGAGCTAATAGGAGCCTTATAAATGAACTAATGAAAATCAGCCAAAAGACAGAAGAGATGGGGAAAAAAAAAAAAAGAATCTATTAGCATTATCTTGAAATTTAATCTTGAATTTTGGCTGCCCTTTTTTCAGGTTAATATAATCAGATAAGGCTGTGAAAATACAGATAGTAATTAGCATCTTTAACTTGGAATAAATGAACAAGTAATTCAACACTGGGAATATACTCAGTTTTGCCGCTGTTTGTGCAGAATATGACAAAAGATTAACTGTCTCCTAGGTTTTCCAGTTGTAACTGAGAACTATTTATAATAATGGAAAGCCTGTAGCATTTTATCTGACAGAAAATAGTTACATGATTTCTCTTGTGTCTAGGTACAGTGATATTTCATGTATAAAGAGCCCCCATTTGATAAACCATGAAGTAAAACAGATATGTGATAGTATTTTCTCATTTATTCAAAACCAGACATGCTCATAGAGGCAGTTCAGCATAGCTGACTACAGAATTCCTTTACACCTTGACTCATTCTCATCACGGCAACTAGAGTGTCACAGCATTCATTTTTATGCGCTTTAGGAAAAAAGAGGAGCTTTGTATTGAGAAATTTATATTACAATGTATATATATATTTCCTGCATTAAAAATCCTCATTTGCAGCTCAGGGACCTCTGTGCCCCTCTTGAACATCCATCATTCACATGAATTTGACTGCTGTCTCTTTGCAGGCTCGTTGATCTTCCCTGATCTGATCTGTCTTCTTTCACCTAATTGGACAAATCTAAAATGTTTTGTCTCATCTCAGGCTAATTCTTTGATACCTCCTTGCACAGCATCTCTTCCCAGCTTCAGCATAGCTACAACAAAGCTATCTATATCTTGTCCCTCAGCCCACCTCAGTCTCTGATTTCCCTGTCATCCTGGCCCGCCTTTCAAGCTCATAGCTGGAATCTTCAAGTCAGACAGTCTATGTCCTCTGTTGCTGAGGTGCTTGTTATGTCTGGCAAAGTATTTCTCCAGTTGGCTAAACCTTTTTCTTCTCAGTCTTGGATATTGCAACACAATGTTCTCCTAGGATATGGGATTTCTACGTTCCTGCTTCCACACCAAACGTGTGCATGCTAACCAGTGGGAATGCCTCCTGCACCCCAAGCTAAAAGTTACTGCTTTTCCTTCTCCTCTAATTGTTGTCTCTTGCCACGAGATTAATTCTCTTAAACTGGTTTCAGGCATTGACTGTATTATCCTTCCATGGCTGTACAGCACCTACAGCAGCAGGTTTCTGGTCCTTGGTCAAAACTTCCCAGCATCCTGATGGCACTAACTAGAAATAGCAGCAACAACAAACCCCCATCAGAATGGCTTTCAGATTTCCCATCTACCAGTACCACTGACACAGAAAGATCCCTAAAGACATACAGTTTCAGCTGGCATGGGCTGTCATGGCCACAGCCCTGCCCTCTCCTCAGTCTCTTGTGGGTCCTTCCTGCCCCCCACACCATCCTAGGACGTGGTAAGTCAGTCTGGGGAGAGGAGCCAACATGAAAGCTGGACTGACGACAAAGTTAAGGATCCTTTCAATCCAGGTCTGCTCCCGCTTCATGGCTACCTGGGTAGTTTCACTGGTAAGAAGTGGGAAGAAGGTATGAGGAGTGGGGAGGGGACAGAAATGCTCCTTCCAGCACCAGTGACAGGTCACATCAGCTGCTGTTTGTAGGGTTACAGTCTAAAGGATGATGGAATCACATGCAAGGCTGGAGTCCCTTCCCATTTCTGTGTCACTTAACATCTAGTGCCACACTAGAAGCTGTTAATGCCTTAGCTGAGGCTCCAGTTAACACCTACATTTAATTAACATGACTGAGCACAGAGTATAGAAAAGGAGACCTTTTCAGCTGTCAGTGACAAATTGACTTCTACATTTGTGAAACAGTTGTTCTGATCTCTTTGCCCTCAGATCCTCTTCCTGAATTTAAATGTTAAAGGAAAACATTTGTTAAAACAATCCAAATGGAAGTTTCCTGGTTTTTCAGTAAACACAACTTCAAAGTCACAATTCATCATTGATGAACCCTGTATCAGGTTTGGCTCTGCTCCACTGTGCTTTCCTGACAAGGAAGTCAAAGAGATGGGGGACAGGAGGGGATTGATTTTTATTTTAATTTTTGAAATGGATGGGGGTGTTGGGGTAAATCTTTTGATTCAGCAAAAAGCACATTAATAGAAAGCTCACACGAAACATCTAAAGAACTGTGCATCTTGTTCTGCTTAATTCTTCTCTGCCCTTAAAGTTACTATCATCATTTGTACCTTATAGAAAAGCACTGCATGTGTGGAAGTGTGATCCACAGAAATATATCAAGGGGATATTATGATATGTTAAAATCAAACTGCAAACCTAGAAAGGCCAGGTCTGATAACCATGGCCTGGACTGTCAGGATCTTAAAACCTGAGCATGACCTCATTGACAAGCTTCTTTGCTCAAAAGTGCTCAGCAGCAGTCACACTTCATTTATCTATCCAGTTCCTGGCAAATCAAACAGATGTTAGAAAAAGAAAGGCTGCAGAATAGCAGATGGTGGACATGAAATTGACAGATCTCTGAGGAGGCAAGCTGGTAGGCAAAAAGCACAATACACAAGCAAGCAGTTTGAGAAGAAACTACTCTGGCATCTGCAAGCAGCTTGTCCATCAGGCATCACAGGAGTGTGAGCTTCCTCGCACAAGATGAAGTTTGAAGGTCCTGGTGTAGCAGTGCCATGCAGGCTACTGCGCTCCATCAGTCCCCTGTCACCATCTGCCTTCGCACATGAGCAATGCCACTCTGCCAAAGCCTACTCTGAACTCTAATCTGTCTATAACACTACAAGTAAGTGCATATTTGCTCAGTGGTATCACTTATAGGAGCTGTTCAGCCAATGCACATCTCTTTATGCCACTGAAGTATATGTTTGATGCAAACTCATGTATGCTAACTCCCACGGTTTGGAGTGGGTCCCTCTGGGCAGGGTCAGTGCAGAACCATGGAGCTGATCAAGAGGCTGTGTGGAAATAAACTGTTCTGCTGAAAGGAAGGATGGTGAAAACTGCAATGATAACTCTACCAGGCAAGAAATAACTCTTAGTTTTGTCCCCCTGAATGGAGCTCATTTTCCTCAACGACTTCGTATTTCTCCATCACCATCTCTCCCTTAAGCAACTAAATTATTTTTAAGCAGTATAAAAAGGTGAAAATAAAACACACAACACACAACCCTGAGGTTTCAAGGCACCTACTTGCGAAATTAAAATTTGAGTCAAAATCCTCAAGGGCAGCTCTTTAGCTGGTAAAAGTAAATGCTGGTATACGTAGCTAGTACAAGTAGGTTTTTCATTGACAATGTCTTCTTAGGAGCTGAGTAAACAAGAATTGCAAGTGGGATGCAACTAAGCCTCAAGAATGAGATTTTGTGTGAATAGAAGAAGAAATTTTGTTGTGTCCTTTCCTTCAGTATCCGGAAGTATATTCCAGAAGACAGCAGTATACTTCAAAGGAAAATTTACAGTTGACGTTTTTGATCCTAATTTCCCACAACATTGCTGTCCAGAATAAAACTCAAGAAAAAATTCCTTGGAAGCTTCAGGATTTTGCAAAAGAAAGCTCTTTGAATGCATCCACAAAGCCTTCTTGTAAGACAAGGTAAAGAAAGTTGGTCAATGCAAAATACAGAGAGCATTTTTTCATAGTCCTCTTTAAAAAAGTAACAGAACTGAAATACATAAGTAGATTAACACCTGTGAATCTCTTTCCAAAAGGGAGCAGTTATGCAAAGGTGACATTAAAACCAGTGAAGGGTTCAGCATTACATTCAAGTTTCCAGAAGTGACCTCTAGAAGACAGGAAACAATAACGTTTTAAGAGGTCTATGAAAGGATCATTGTGCTAGTGTTTCTCCACATTAAATCACACATTTGTCAGTGCATTTGTAGACTACAAACCATCCCAAACTTTTAAGAGTTGCAGCCTGGAGTCTGTATGGTAAAATTTCAGTTCCCCAGGAGTCCACTTCACAGGGTACTTTTTGTTAAAACAAATATACTATTACATATTTTTCCTTCACCAAACAAAAGCAATTGTTGTCTCCACAAAACCCACAACGTTCATCTCAGGCACCAAAAGGTACATGACAGTAGTCAGGTTGTACAAGCACTTCACTACAGCAAAGCATGCATCTATACAGCTACAGAGTTCAGGGTGTTTTCAGCCTGTGCCATTCAGTGGTTCACAGTCAATTTTGCTTGAAAACTCATGTGCAAAACTTAATGTATAAAAGTGTTGTTTCCAGGGGAAGATGAGTGCTGAAAACCCAGCCTTCTTAAAATAATGAATTAGAAATACAAGTAATCATTGAAAGGCCGAGTTATTCAATGAAATAATGTTCTGTACAGTGGACAAGTGTACAGAAATAATGTAAATAATGTTCCATTATTTATTTACCTGAATGTTCAGAGGCAAGAAAAAGAAAAAGAATCATCTCTCCTCAGCTCCAGGGGCTTGGCACTCAAATTACAAGAATAAAATAAAGTGCAAGTAGCTGCATTCCTCCCCAAAGGCATCACAGTCCCCCCCATGCTTTAAATACAGATGGCAATGAGCCCATGCAGACATAACCCCCTTCTGTCTACTCCCCTTAAAACACCTTCTGGTTTACTGACCATATTTAGACCCTTTGGCAGTCTATAAAAAGTGCTACATGATCTTAGTTGCACTAAAACCAGTAAGAGTTATACTCTATTTCACACTTGCAGTGAAAAAACCCTCATTTCCTATGGAGGGATTTTCAAAGTTGCCTGAGGGCTGGATCTACAAAGTGATTTTAAGATCCTAAGTCAAATTTCCAAGCACAGCTGGCATCCACAAAGAGACTGGATTCACAAAGGGGATTTAGACTGAGCTTTGCAGCAACTCACTTCTACCAGAACTCATAGATCTGGATCTGGTGCCCTCATGTAACACAGGAGAGTTGTCAAAGTGAGAGTGGGACTCACCAAAGCCAACATGTTGAAAGGAGCCTCCAGACTAGGAAAATGCTGGGGAGAGGAGAGCTGTTTAAGCTCTGACACCATCAGGACATAGGATCAGACCTGCACAGGAATGTGACCCGGATGGCTAACCTCTCAATAGCTGTGAGTCCAAGAACCAAGTTCCCCAAACCTGCTGCCTGAAACTGAAGATGCCTACAGTTCCTATGGACACAACAGTGCTGAGCAGGCGGGGACTCCTCCGATGCCACACCATTTCTGATGGTGCTTTTCCTTCCTGCTCACACTTGAGGCTCAGCCCAGCAAATGTACCCTGAGAAGTACAGAAACCTTCAGTCTGTTCTGCTGACACTTATACTTCACATAAATGCAAAAATTTCATTGGCCCAGCAAGACCCACAATTTAAATGTCTTTTTTATTTTTGGTTATCTTCTAGGTCTAGCTGGTGACTGTCACACATAACTAGCAAAAACTTACTCAAGGTATCTTGAGATGAGAAGGTGTTTAAAGCAATATCCTTTTGCAATGCTAGGGTGGAAAGTTAGAAGAATTTTGAAAATACCTATGTTATTTTAGTGCCTTGACCATTACATACCACTAAACCTGTGGCTGTTGACAAATGAACAACAGAGATCAGTGCCACATTGCTAGGGCTGAGTTGTTTTTCTCACTGTTCATAGAAACTACATGGACAATTCTCGCACTATAAAAACTGGAGGAGAAAGCACACATATATTTTAATCTGTGTTTTTCAGTAGAGATGCCAAAAGCAGAATTCCACACTCTTTCAAATGTAAAATACTGTTCAGAGCTAGTCTCACTAGAAATATGTTTTCCAGCTTACAAGTGATACAGTCCTCCCCACGTAATTTACATTTATTAATGACTCCAAATTCATTAGCTTCATAGTCAGCTGACAATCTTTCCAAACCTTATAAAATAGGTTTAAAACCCCCAAGATAAAACTAACCATGCTTCTATGCACTAATGAAAAGAAAAACAACAACAAAAAAGGTATAACATTTACTTAGAACAACAGGATTCAACAATTTAATGCAAATAACTTGCAACACTTACTCTCTTAACATCCTCCAAGAAATATCTGTTTTAAAGAGACTCAATATTGCTTAGTAGTGTTAACTCTCCCACAGAGGAATCATTTTAAGAGCCCAGGTTCAATTGGCCTAGGTTCATGCTACGAAACTGTCAGGATTTTATTGAAGGCTCTTAAATTTAAAACCCAGCCACTCCAGGATGGCATTCCTCAGCTGAGTGGGGACCTCAGGTATACCCAGATGCTGCAGTTCACCTCATATCAATATCACTCTGTATCCCTCTGTCTCATGAGAACACAAGAGTCGGATTTACTCACCTAGCTTTGGTCATGAGATGAATGACAAAGCATGTTTTTTTCTCTTCCTTAAACCTGGAGGATATCTAAGATGATTAGTCCAGGCACAGAAGTCCATACTACAGTCATGGAAAGTTAAATAAAATGTCCTGTGTTATGGAGTCTTAGAGGATAAACTCTATACCTAGGTGGTGACACGGATCTTAGACAGGTCATTTAACCTCACCATAGAATTTCCTTTGTAGATTGTCTGAAGTGGAAGTCTAGGGCAAGAGGGAAAGCTCTAAGAGAAGGCCTTGGTGAGGTCAGACTAAATTATGACCTAACTGTTGTGTGAGAACCTGTAGAGAGGAGCTAAAATAAATGGGAGCAAGGAGGCAAAGAGGACCTCAAAGATAGGAGGAGAATACTCAGGGATTGCAGACCCCAGCTAGTCTGGATGTGTTTGGTGGTTTGACAGAAGATACAATAGATGCTTTTTTGAATCATGAACAATATTCCAGTGCCCCATTCTGGCAGAACAGAGCCAGCTGGCAATCCATAGCAGCAACCAAAACGCATCAGGTTTGATGTGAAACAGAATTGTGGAGAGGCACAGATTTTAGTAAGAATGATTACATTTCATGTTTTAATCCACAGACTCTGTAAAAACAAGAGATTGAGTTTTATACAAATCTGCTGAATAAGTCCTATTCCAAGGCATTTCCAACAGCCACTGAGCAATATCTTATGGAAGGGTTATTACTTTTATGTGGCTTAAAGCCACGAAGAGTGGGGCAGTTTGGAAGTGTGAGAGCTTCTCAGATAGGCTTCCTTTCCCTCAGGGGATGAATAATCAGGGTTCACATGACACCAAATTTAAAGGGTCATGAATTGAAGGTGCAAGATTACAATTGCCCTGAAAACTCACAGCTGTTTTCACCCAAAAGCTAGTTTATGTTTTTTCCCTACTTTCCCGGACCTGCCATTGAATGGAAGTGAGTCTTAAATAATAATGCTGCTCTGAGGCATATCTATGGAGCAGATACAGCTCTCCTGTCTGATCATCTGAAAGTTTTTATCAATCAGCCAGAAAGATGTCAACCCCGCAGGGGATAAAATGTGTGCATTAACTTTTTTCATGCTTTGTCCATCACTATATAAGGAAATGGAAACAGCAATCAGGTCTGAGTTGGTGGATGGGCAGTCCAGCTCATCTAGCATCTTGCAGCTACCAAAAGTTTAATAGGTTGAACCCTGACCTGTCTTCTGACAGGGCAACTCCAGAGCTGTCAGACTCACAGAGTTTTCCTGTACTGGTGTAGAGTTTAAAGATGTTTTCTTAAAAGTCACTTCATATAGTAAACCCATCAGCTATACAAAATTAATTCAAAGAAGGAAAATTCACATAACAGAATAATCCTTGTTGTTTCATCTTGTGCATCAGTCAACAGTAAATCTGAGATAAAACCACAGAAAGCATGAAAGATTATGTGCAGTCACTGGAGTGCACCCCAAGCTCTAAAAATGCCCCCTAGTTCACCTTTAATGTATTGAATTCCCGACTGGCCCCAGTTTGATTCTCAGCTGCAGATTTCCTTGACCTCTCAGTCACTTTGTCTCAGGCACTTTGTTTCCATTTGATGATGATGGAATTAATTTGGTCTGTGCACTGGGACTCTTACTTACTGGCTGGAACTCCAATGGCTTGAGAAAAATCCAACCACTGTACACAGCCTTGAACTCGAGGTCTATTTTCACAAGGCAGACAACAGAAGAGCTAAAAAAAATATATGTAAAAGGGAGAAAATCAAAGGGTAATGACAACTGAAAATCTGTCCAACAGAGAGAAGGTTTGAAGGCTCCTAAAGCTTGGCCCATCATTTGTTTATAGTGTGCATGTCACCATAACACAATCCCCAGTGAAGGGATTTATTAATTTCTGTGAAAGGATGTGGATCAGCTTCAAAGTAATTTTCTGCCGTAGTAACTTCAGGACCACTTTTACATCCAGCTCTTTCCATTTAAATTTGACAAGTTGGCCAGTTCAACTGTGCTGAAGACCTGTCATGTTTGGTCCTTTCAATTTGTGGAGTAGTAATCGGTGGAGGTTTAGGTCCTCTTTTACCATATTCAACCCTGTTGTGCCCAGTTTCGTTTTCTCAGTTCCCTTTCCTGGTTCCCTTCAGACATTGAACCCCGATGTCTGTAGACCACAGAAATCCACTGTTCAGAGTAATGGTCTGCTGCTTTACACTTAGAGGAATTCCTCCTCAAATGTCAGGGCTGCCCAACACACTAAATGTAGGCTGATGAAGTAATTTGTCCTAGCTTTTGCTACAGCAAACAAAAGCAGCAAGGAATAAGTGGCTGGCAATGAAAAAGTGCAAATTATTGTTAAAAGTGCTTTCAGGATAATGGAAGCTCTTCAGGAGCATGGGAAAGGACACATACAGTGTTAAAGTTAGGGCAGTGTTTTGGTGTAATTGTAAACCTGCTGCTTTGCAGTAAGCAAGTGGCACTGAAGTAAAGTTAATTTTAAAACAAGGTGAGATTTGTAATTAAGATCACTCAGGTTAGGTAAATTGCTTCTATCCCATTGAGTATGCTGGAGTATTGTCAGCAGACAGAACTGTATCAAGCTCTTCTGTTTCCCACTGCAGTGAGGACTTTATGCAGACATTTTCTACTGTCTGCCTCAGGTTTTGGATTTTTATAAAGTTAAAAAAACAAACTGCAACTGAATCGAAACTTCTGGATTGCACAGAGCTTCTAAGAAAGCTCTGGGGGATTATGGCTTCCCTATTATTTTGACACAGAACCATACCTCAGAGCAGCTTCTTTAGAAAGTAGTCTAAAGTTTGCTCAAAAAGTAGCAAATGTTTTGATTAAACCAGTCTGAGCTTGAAACCAAAGTATAAACTGAAGAAGTATATGTAGTTTCAGATCTCATATAAACATTTCAAATGGATTTTTAATTGAGCTCTCTTTATTCCCTCTCACTTACTTGAAAAACAGATTATTTCATATTCTAGAAAACTTAAAAGAATTGGTTACTCAGGGTGTTCACAGCCATCCCTTCAAAGCTTAATATGACACATGCATGTTTGTGTTCACATGTATACATGTGATTTACATGTCCGTAGTAAAGATTTGCTTCTGGTGTTTTCTTTTTTGTCTCTGGGACAAAGAATAACATTAAAATGATTGCTCCCCCACCATCACCTTCTGTAAAAAAAAAGGGATTCTATTTCAGTGCCTGGTACCTGAGGGCCTTGGAGAGTTCTGCTGTGATAGCGTGTGAGTTGAGTTTATTTGGTCATATATTACCTCTGTTTGATATTTACGTGCTGCTGTACTGTGGGAGAAATTAATCACACTGCATTTATCAGAGATAAGCTAATCCAACCAAAGTCAATGGTTTAGTAGGCACAGAGTTTCAGAGGACAGCAGTAAATTATAACTGGTTTTGATTAAGAGGTAATTAGCTAAACCTGTTTACCTTAACCTTTGCTGCAACTATTGTTTTTACTAGAGAAGAGTGTCATTAGATTGTGTCTGGGATACAAGTTACGGAGCGCACACCACTTTTCACTGTCCAATTTTCATCTGTTATTCAAGGAAGAGGTAGAAAGGTCAGGATCAGATTGCTATTGTACAATTCTCCTGAGAAGAGAGCAGAAAGTTTCCTTGACAGAGACAAAATAAGCCATGAAGAACAGTAGTTTATTTTTCAGTAGGATGGAGGGGGAGTCAAAAGAACACATGTCTACAGCCCTAGACAGATTTTTGCAGTAATTCAACTGTCTCAGTAGATTTGAGAGTCATTTGAACTCATTGAGCATTTTACAGAAACAGGGAACAGTAATACCAATTCGCTGCAGACTGCAAAATAGTGCAGTTAAGAAAAGAATATTTTTTCAACTGTACTGCATTTTCATAAATTATTTTTAAATTTATTCATGCAAGAAAATTAAAAGAACCCTAGGAAGCCAACTCTTAAATTGCTTTATAGTCATTACATTGACCAGTTTCTTAGTTAAATAAGGGTTTAGATCAGTGTACCCTCTGGCTTATTGATAGCATTCAGCCAAAATGTGAGCACGTTTGAGAACAGTGTGGGTTTCTGTTTCTTGCTTGAGGGACCTTCAGCTTCATAACCGATGACAGATAAGCAGATGCCCAAGTAAACACGGTTGCTGAAGGACAAGAGATAAGTTTGTTTTACAGTTTTATGACTAAATGCATATAGATTGAATTCCCTAGTTTTAATTCCTATAACTGTTTGAAATGAATACCCACCTGCACACCACACATAATAGGTTTTACCTAGCTTGAAATGTAAGTATTGCAATTTCACTGCCCATTCCTGCATCTTTAGCTACAGTTTTCTCCCATGAGTTCCCATTACATCCCAGGAAAATAGAGGAGTTTTCAGACAAGTCCATAAGGTCTTGCTTCGGTCAAGCTGTTTCTGAGTGAGGAGAGAGAGTTTCAAAGCTTTAAGGCATTACCTACTAAGCAACTTTTTTTTTTTTCTTACACCAACAGGGCTCAATCTCAAAGATTTAGAGGCTATATTACAAGAAAGGCAATTTCTCAGGCAGTTAAGACATTTAACGGGGGGAAAAAAAAAAGCATGTTATATATATGCCCATATATAAAATATGGTCATACATAATAAAGATGATAATTTTACTGCATTTTTTCTACCTGAGAACACGGGTTATTGCTTATCTTTGTTTTAGCCTGTCTAAGAAGAAAGACCTGTACAGTGTAGCCTTATTCTTACACAGAAGAATATCACATATTTTTTCAGCTGAAATTTAATGTGGCAATACCTTCTCCCATCTGTTTTCCTGAAATCTTATCAGTACCAGAGAGGAGAATTACTTGAAATATGGTAGACTCTTGAATAACAGAAGTTTAACTTACTGGTGCAGGAGTTACTTACCTGTGTTGTTCAGTCTTTGTGTGGGCTGGGGAAAACACTCCAGACCTCACATCTGCCGGTTTGTTCAGTTACTGATTATCCCATTGCACTGAATGAGCAAAGGTTTATATCCCTTGGCAGCATGGGCAGCCCAGATTATGTCTCCACTGGGTAATCTTTTAAGTGGCTAAAGCTGATCTTCCAGCTAGGTATGGGAATGTTAGTGCTTCAGGCCACAGGAAGAGGTTTATGAGCTAAAAATGGTGTATTAATGGCATATTGTTAAAGTTTCTTTGGAATAGGGAAATAAGTGCTCTGTCTTTTTCAGTCTCCAGGGGTTTTGCCATATCACTAGTCAGATTTGCTCTTCAGTAGGGTCTTTGGATAGACAGAGTGGAAACCACTAGCTTTCCACTGGCAATTATATGTTTAATGCTTTTTTAATGGGTAGTCTGCTCCTGTAAATCAAAATAACAGGCTATAAGAGAGAGAGAAGGGGTGTGTGTGCATGCACATGCACAAGTGTGCCTTCTGTGTAGACAGTAGCTTGATTTCCTCTCCACCTAGAAATGGCTAAAATTGACAATGAAAAGAGTTTGGAGATCCGTTTTTAGCATTATAAAGGACCTCAGTTCAGCTCACAAAGTAATTTTTCCTAGAGATAGGAATTTCACTTAACTTAGCAATTGTTTCTGACTTCAAAATTCAAAACGTTTTATTCTGAGTTTTCAAAAAGAGCTAGAATTATACATGACTCTCCTAAGAGTCAGGTAAATTGCTAATACCTCACAAGCACTCTGTTCTCCTAAGGAAGTGACATAAGAGTCACTTGATATGACAGCAGTTACTGAATCGCTGTGGTTACAGTGATTCCTGCCAGATAATACAGGCTTATTGTTTCCTTGCTGCAAGCTTTTGGAGAGAGGGATCATCTTTTCATTCTCGGGTTGGAAAGCACCCAACTCAAAAGTGTTCTTGCTTAGGAAGAGGACTTCTGGCCAGTACAGTTGCACAAATAAAAACAGTTAAATAGTTATAATTATATTGAAACTGACAAATAAGGATAAACAGTGACTATCTCTCTGGTGCTTCAGTTTGCTATGACCTGACATAAATAAATAACAGATATAGGTGCAAAGATAATGCTACTCTTTTCCAACACAAAAGATTAAACAAAATGCTAGTCCCAATGTTTCTCTTTTTCATGAAGAAAAACAATCAATTATGACATCCATTGTGTTTAGATAAAACTGTGTGTTTCTATAAATGCTTTTCTAAGTCCTGACTACTTTAGTAGAACAGAACAGAACACCACCTCAGTATGACAATGTCAATAAAGTCCACTAAAACCAGTCAAAACTTTATAT
Organism: Athene cunicularia; assembly: GCF_003259725.1. Classification (NCBI taxonomy): domain Eukaryota; kingdom Metazoa; phylum Chordata; class Aves; order Strigiformes; family Strigidae; genus Athene; species Athene cunicularia. The sequence continues at coordinate 10,566,185 of NW_020799144.1, read as the reverse complement.
TCTTCTCCCACCATAAACATAAATATTCACAGTCTGGAGGGTAGATATTCTCAGTTAGAAAAAGTAAGGGTTTAAATGTTTTTCTAAATAAAATTTAATAAATTAGCTTAAGAATTTACAGTTAGTGTATTGACTCTATGGTTTTGATTGGGTTTTTTTCTGATTTTTTTAGACTATGTGGCTCAATAAAGGAGTTTAGAATTTTTCACTCATTCTGAGAGAAAAATTCCTACCAGTTTCAGTAAGATAAAAATAACAAAGATTCAGTTATAACTACAGAAGATCGAAATAGACATTTTGGGTTCAGACCTGTGTGTGTCTTTCCTTTTCATCTCCTATGCAGGCAACTGAGCATTCAGAGCACCAGAAATTTCCTATTATGTCAGCAAAGTATTATAAGATGACATATTTTGGCTGTTAATGAATGAGGTTTGTATTGGAAGCAGTAAGATATTATTTCATGTTGGTGCCCATCTTTTAAGGGTATTCACTTCCATTTTTTATTTAAGATTGTTAATTATTCCTCACATTGGATGTGTAAAGTGCATTTGCTGTTGTTTGGGTCCTTTGAATGTATGTCTTTACAGACTCATGCTGAAATTATTTCACAATTTCCCTTGCATCAGCAATTTTGTGCTGGTTTTCAGAACACTTGGATGCCTTTATTAAACCTCTCTTTTTTTTTTTTTTTTTTTCTTTGTAACTCAGTCTTAGATCCTTTAAACAAGATTAGTCAAGGCTGAGTCTGTGCCACTGGCTTTTATTACCCATTCATGGGTATGTCTGGTTGCAGATTTGGTTTTCATATACATTTGCACTGCTGTTTTCCACCCAGGATTAGGAAGTCATGAGCTTTACATCTTCTCTTTTGTCTCCAGTTTGTATGTACCATGTTAACAATAAGCCTCAGTTTATAATTGCCACTGAATTACAACCTTCAGCAGCATGACAATACAATTGGCACTGTTTATGGGACACCATTAGAAAATAACTTCTTATATCAAGATACATCACCAAATGCATTCTTTCTCTCACTATTACTAGTCCAGGGACTTCCACATTTTAAAGAAGATAAGGGTCTCAAAAAAAACCTCCAAAACCCAGAACAAAAAACTACAGGACAATCAATACTCAGAATAGAGAAATTTAATTTTAAAGCATTTTTATTAACCTCTGGCCAAAAGGGTTATGATATTTTACACACAAAAAATCAGGCACATAAATGTGTGAGAAAGTATTGTGTTACTCTGGCAAGGCAAACCTTATCTCCTTTGTATGTTCACCAGTTAAGGACCGTTACATCAAGGAAAATCAGTACTCTCCTTGCAGAAAAATAAGAGGGTGATGTTGAGCAAAGAAGTCATACTGGGTTGTAGATTTCCACGCAGACACACCTGAAGCTTTCACATGCCATGGGTATGGCAGTCTAGGTAGATTATTGGTTACACTCTCTTCAGCCCAAGTCTCCAGCTTGGTCTACTCCCTACCTGAGGTCCTGGTGACCTGCTATCACAACTAATTGTGCTGGCAGTTGCTCCAAGGTTGGGACGAGGTTGGTCCTGGGACACCGTAGGAGGATGCCCACTGAATTTGGGCAGTCTGAAAACGCTTTTTGAGTCTGTGACGTCTGTGCCCAGGTCTCAGAGAATCTGTCTCAGTGACTCATGTGAATGCTATGGGAGAACAAGATGAGTTGTCAACTGGAATTGCTTCCTGAAACAGTAACTGCTTTAGGAATACAAGGCATTAAGAGACATTCTGATTACTCTTGTGTCTTCCTGCCTTCCAGTTCAGCCTGACACTGCTGTCAATATCCTCTTTGCTATGGCAACTGTCATGCTAAGTTGCGTGTCTCCATGCATTTAGTTTCTGAGGGTAAGTGTCATCCCACCCAATTTAAGCTACTGAAAATTCACAGGCTTACCTAAGCCAGCAGCCTCTTCTCCCTCTCTGGCTACAGGGAAGAGACATCCACTTCTCACAACTGATTCATCCTGTCCTAAGCCAGAGCTCTAGGATGGGTGTGATAAATCACCTCCTGGAGTTGCCTGTCTCTCTTCATGGGGAGTGAAAGGAGCTTAGAGGAGCATGGAGACAAGACCCCCCGGTCTCAGCTGCTGCAGCTCAGCTATATGATCTCCCCTTGCATGCTAGCAATGCCATATGGGAAGCTTAAGCAAAGGGTATGAACCAGTGCACATGCCTAAGAGCTCAGGGAGAAGTATTTTGCCTCCTCATCCCCATAAATATCCTTGCAAATACAGTGGGGGTGAAGGTAACTGCCCCAGGCTCCAGATGCATGCAAGGAAAGGTCAAACTGAATTTCTATTGTGGGATCCTAATTAGACACCCTCTCTTAGTGTGTCCCTGCCTATCCCCTCCATATCCTCCTCCCATTGCCATTGCCCACTGCATGGCACGTGTTAGCTGCTACCCAGCCTCGCCCCACAGCAGACCTCTCAGCCAGGGAATTCAGGCCAGCAAACTGGATACAGCCCATCCTGGCTGATGCTGATTATTTCCTCCTACTGTCCAAACCTGGACAATCACTTATTATATTTTGCAATGGTCTGCTCTTGAAAATCACAATATTTTGCAGCAGTGCACTACACAAACTTCAGAAAATCACTCAGCAAGCATAAAAGGATGTTTAAAAACTTCTCATTTGCTAGCAAAGGGAGAGTGCAATTAATCCAAGACTTGTCAGACTGCAGATTAGTTTTATGCTTGGTTTGAAGACAGCTTGTTCACTGACTGGACTTTCTGGACTACTTTAAACAAATATGTTTTGCAATATTTCCCACTGTCTTTCCTAGATGGAGAATTCAGAAATAACAATAATAATTAAAAAAGACACATTTTAATTAGTTTGACACATAGTGATTGGATCCAGGCTAAAACTTTGCCCAGGATTTGTACACAGACACATTGTGTAAATGGAGTGAAGTTCAGACTAGGTATTTACGTCCCTGAGTTTCAGAGGTGTAAGTCAGACTTCTTCTCTGATTTTAATTAAATTGCCATGAGAAATTTCAGGGAGGGGGTTGGGAGACACTATTTAAAGAGCTGTTTTAATCTGGGTTTCCAAGGCATTCTCTATCCTAGCTTAGTCTCATGCAGAGATAAAACCACTGAATTGCTAAATACAAATATTTGTGGGCTTTCAAGATTCTTTGCTTCTTACCCTAAACCTAACAGGAGAGAAAGCTCAGCAATGAGTTTGCAAGATTTTCTTTATCATTTTTTTTTTACCCCCAAAAATGTAAAGACTCATCTTCAAGCATTTACCCACAGCTAACGTTTCTGAAAACCGGATCTGAGTGAGTCACCCAGAAAAATTACTCCTAATGCCAAAATTAGGTAGCTGAGTTCCACAACACCCGCGTCCCCTAACCCAAATTTATTTCCCTTCAGCCCATTTCCCACCGTGTCCCTCCACATTCCTCTGAGCCACCGATGTGCTCACTGCAGCTGCATGAGAACATCCCCTCCTATGGGAAATATTCATGCCTCTAGGAATCACCATAGCAGATCTTCTGTCTCCTTCACCCTGTCCCAACATAATGAGAAGAAAGAAAAGCAATCATTCACAGATCATCGTTGCCCATGGACATTCTTAATCCTCATGAGATCCCCAGTGGTCAGCAAACAGCTGGATGTAAGTGAGAACAGCTCTGGGGAGCTTTGACTTTCATCCAAGACTGGGTTTGTCCCTGCCTTGCCAAAGGGAAAACATAGGCGTGGTTTAAAGCACAACTCAGCTGGGCTCACGAGTTGGCCAACGGTTCCATTGGGGTTACATGGGGGGAGCAAAGAGTCTAAACCAGGTTGTTTGCAGGTTTCTCTGCTCCAAAGCTCTTCATGGTGTAACTGGAGCAAAAGCAAGGAACAGATACCACTTCCTACACACCAATTAGCAGTGACCTCCCTGTTGTAATGCATACAGCCTTCTCACCACACAAAAAGGCAGTTGCTTGAGGGGCCAGTTAAATTTATCCATTCCCATGACATTCTGCAGCTTTTTACAAAACTCAGTCTGCTAACACTAAAATAAAGGCCATTTAAATTCCTCTCTATACTACTTGTTGGCTCCACTAGCAATGTCAGCTGACCATACATTGACACTCATGTCTGTGCCACATTCAGTTTTGTTGTGGTTTTTGTCTGCTAACATTGATTTAGTGAGACCGTGTGGCACCATGGGGGGCTGGCACCAGGAAAAAGGCACACTGGGAGGGTGCTGGCCCATTGAATTTCTGTACATGTCCAGTGCACAGGGAAAGTGACACACATAAAAATAATTTCATAATTATAAAATACATGGAAATCAAACAGGTTCCTTCAGTGTCATCCTTTGGGTCTGGTTGCCACCTCCCATCTCTCACAACACCTCACTGCTCTTTGTTCAGAGGAGATTCCCATCTTTGACAATGCTACACCCACTTCATAAAATTCTGTTCCCCCGTTGCCTGTTACAGCTCTCTTATTACCCTGACAGCATCTCCCAGCGTAGACCCAGCTGCCAACTTAAATTCCATAAAAATTAACTTTGATATTTTCCTCTCCAACCTTCCCATCAGCTCAATTTCTTCCATCTTTGTGGGTGATTCCTCTACCTTAGCATCAAATGCTCAAGCTCACAGCCTAAGCACACTCTGCAGGTCATGCCCGTTGTATGTCACCTCCAGTTTCAGAACATTAGAAGATTTTTTCCTCCTTGCCTAGGTATGATTTAAAACTGTACCATCCTGGAGAAAGTCTACACAGAGGGGTAGTGTTAGGCAAGCATTGACTCTTCAAAGCAGATGAGAGCAAGCCAGCTGTAGCCTGAAATCCATGCAATAACATTAAAGAGATGCTATGCTGAAGCTAACATGGCATCCTGAGAGACCTGGAAAATACATGTTTGCTCCTGCCCTGAGCCTTATTACAGCTTTTCCTCTGGCCTTGACACCAGTTGCATTTCTGTAACACTACTCACCTCCACCCAAAATATTTCTGCTGGTAATCCTGGCATGGTCCTCCAGCCACAGCGTCTCCTCCTCTTCATCAGGGGTGAATGCCTAATCATGCCTACTGCCTTGTCACACAAAACACATAAACGAGTCATTGAAATTATGTCAGTCCCACCATGCTCAGAAGAAAATATGGGGACAACTTGGAAAGCATGAAATTAATCATCAGTTTTACAGCCACCTTCTCACTGCTTGCAACCATGGAGAATTCAGGCTCATTCACTAAAGTGTGCCAGACAGAAGACTTCGCAGCAGATTGCTGGTTCAAGGTTTTGCTACCTAAAAGTAAGGTTTTGATCAATTCAGGAAGGAAATTTTTAAATTTCTTTCAAGACTATTAACCATAACACCAAAGTGCGCATGTAACATACAAGCAACCAGTCTGACCCACTAAAAATTTGTTAAACTGTAGTTTCTGAGTCTTCATAAGTTAAACAGTTCACTAGACCATCTCAGTAACCAGCATGGGAATTAAAATCAATGGAAAGTTTCAGTAGCCCCTTCATTTTCTCTTTGAAGGATCAATGCCAGCTGCTTTATTTGCTTATGAAGAGCTCTCACATCTCTCAAAATTGTTAAGAGTAGAGTTTCTTTTTCCTGCTCCCATCTCCTTCCTTTCCTAGCAAGCACGTGCACACACCAGGCTAAGCAAGGAGCTATCACTGGATCTGTGCTGCAGTATCAAGTTGCAGTGAGTTTGCAGCTTGGCTGCAAGCTCAAGCTGGAACCAGATGACTTACTTCACTACAGTTTCTCATGACATCTTGGTAATTAATGTCCCAGATCTCACTCCATCTCCTCTCTAAGGAGAGCAGCTCTTATTTAATTGCCTCATAATGTATACTCAAAATGAATACTTGCCTAATTGTCCCTAGACAGATGTTTGGATGAAAGCCTGTGAGAAAGCATATAGGCTGTAACACTGAATAAAGGCCCACAAAGAACAATAAAGCGAAAACTTATAACTCTTTGTTGCTCTCTAATGCTATCAAAACAATAAATTTATTTTTAAGATACTTGAGTAACAAATTCAGAATCAAATGTTGCTATATGTTCTGTTTCCTCACTCCTTCAGCTATAGAGAATAAGATCTTGAGGCAGATTTCTCTAATGCAACAGTTTAAACAGGAAAAGATAAATTCTCAAAGCACAGTGTGAGCTGAGCTGTGCTACTGCAGTTTGTGGGACAACACTGCCATTTCAAGTTTTCAGTAAGACAGTTAACAAGTAAAAGTCCTAAGTGAGGTGAGTTACTAGAAATTTGATATCTATTGCAACAGTGGTACTTTACCAATAACCTGCAGCCATTGTGCCACCAGTGTGGCCACAATGTGCAAATAAAGAATACACCTGTGGAAATCATACTGTATATGAAAACCTTTTGAACACTAAAGGTTACATTCAATTACCCAATATTCAGTAGGATTCAAAATTATTCAAAAGTGTTCTTGACATCACTGGTTCTAAACATTCGTCTGGTTCAAAGATTCGAGACCTTCCTCTTCCTCCAGTCAATAGGTGCATCAGGGTTTTAAGATCACTTATTTCTAGGTATCTTAATTTGTTCAATCTGGTAGTGTTTCCATCATGTCTGTGCTACAAAGGGTCTTTCTGGACTGACTTCCTTCTCTGCCTTTAAGAGAGGAACTTCTGTCAACTGTATGCAAAACAAGGACCCAAGTTCATATAATCACTGTCAGAATTTTGCAGTTGCGAGAAAAAACTTTTGTTAAAACTCCTTATCTAAAATAAAGGATCAGGCTAAAGACCATTATTAACCGTTGACTGGTTTTAGCCAAGTAAGAAAAAGTCCCATTTTCATTTCAAGAATTTGAATACTTTTCCTAATAGAGCACCCGATTTTTTCTGGTTTAAATACTTGCTTGCTTACTTTTCTGGGGAGAAGGAATTACATTAAATACCAATAAAACTGCTGTTTAAGATGAAACAAATTTTGGTTTTGCATTTCACTTGAAATGTTCAAATATATGCAGGCCAACTCAACCCCCCCTAAAAAAAAAAAAATATATGTTTGCAGCTTCTCAGCCCATCTGCAGAGATGAAAGTCAACCATCCTTCACAGCAAAACCCAGCCTGAACTGTAGTCCCATCTCACAGTCACATGTCATATTGAGAATTCAGGACGCACACAAAATAGTAAGATTGCCCTAGCTGATGCCCTCAGATCGTTAGATAGATGGTGTAGTTCAGCACAGTAGATGCTGAATCATAGAAATTCTGATTCTGATTTCAGCTGTCTGCACACTCGTAGACTTTACTGAAGGCAAGGCACGACATGCCCAAATTACCACAGGGTAGCAACTTTGGGTGCTGCTACGGTGCAGAAATCAGACTCTCTTAAACTGAATTCATTACAAATGTCTCATAATACTCTATATTACAGCAGGTTTGTTGGCTTTTTTTCTTTTTAAACTGCATGAAACTCTTATGAATTCCCATATCATACAGTTGAAATAAATCTGCTGAAAGGTAAGGTTTTTTAAATGTGTCCTTGGTAACTTTTCAAGGAATAAACTCTGTGCATAATATTTAACAAGAAAACAAAACTACTTGGCCAAGCACTCTTTTAAAAATGGAGTAAAACTCATAAATTAAAAGATTTGTTGGTAATTCAAATGGCAGAAATATTATCCTGTCTGCAGTCTGTTATGAGATATTACATATGTTCTGCTGGGAGTCAAACAAATTTAAAGAACAGTGTGTAACTTCATTTACTTCAAAATGCAGTTCATGTGGAGTACACATATAATATGCACTTATTGTGATGTTAAATGCTAGAAATGAGCTGTTGCTGTAACTTGGAAAGGTATGAGGGTCTTCTTCCCCACACCAAAAAAAATTAGGATTTTGCAAACATTTCTATTGTAGTTGCTTCTACATATGCTGGGATCTCACAAGAAAATCCCAACCATTCCCTCAACAGGTAATTCAAAACAATATGTGAATACCTAAGCCTTACTTCCTAAATATTAACACCCTAATGTGAACAAAAAAAAAATGTTGAGTAACATGGACAGAAGAACACAGATGGTTTTATTTCTGGATATTGAAGATATATTTAACCGTGACTCCACAACATTTGTCTGTCTCTATACAACCTTTATCCCACCATCAGAGCACAACTCATCAAAAAAATGATTAGAAGAAATTAGCATGACCATTGAAGAGATCCTTCCAGGTCAAACCAGCCTAGACATTCTTTCTTTTGTGTCTGGAACAGATAGTTTTAGATTTCTCTTAGAAAAGTCAATTCTCTAAAGGAATTTCCAAAAGGAAAAATTGCATTGTAAAGCACTAGAACAGCATGGAGTGAAAAAAGTTCAGACTCCTATATTTATAGTTTCTCCATGAAGATATTGTTATCGGTCATCACAGAAAACAAAACAAACCCTTGCAAAAATTAAAATGTAGTGAGGAAACCCTGAGTCTGCTGAAATGCATGGAAAGTTGAAGATAATGTGCCAGAATGCTACCTTAGATGACCATAAAGACACATTAAATTTTGTCATTTCCTGAACGGTGAATATGATTTTGGGTTCGATTGCATTAAAATTTAGTATGAAATTTTAAATTTTTCAGGAAAAACAGGGGAATCTTATTCCAAGTCGGCTGTCAACTTTTTAAGAAACAAGAAAATTGACTTTAATCTCTTAACAAGCAAGAGCAATTATAGATTTGTGTACATTGGAAAAACACAGTTGCATGGTAAATTGCTACAAGCACGCTAACCTTGCCAATTAGGAAATAAAAACGTTTTCTGTGATAAAGAAGAAAGATTTTGCAAAGCTGCTGGCTTTTGGTCTACATCAGAGCTAAGTTTCTTGGTGTTCCATGCTGCTGTGTCTTTTCATAGAGGGAGAGGTGCTAGAGAGGTGTGTGTCTGGGTTTGTGTGTGTTGTGGGGGGGTTGGTAGCAGAGAAGGGGGCTACAGCAGTGGCCCCTGTGTTAAACTTCTCGAAGGTCCCCCGGCTCCAAGCTGGAGCCACCTTTGCATGAAGGCTGAAACAATTAGTGATGGTGGCTGCACCTCTGTGGTGCAGATTCACACAGAATTCCACAGAATTACACAGAATTGTCTAGGTTGGAAAAGGCATTGAAGATCATCCAGTCCAACCATTAACCCAACACTGACAGTTCCCAACTACACCAGATCCCTCAGTGCTGTGTCAACCCAAGTCTTAAACCCCTCCAGGGATGGGGACTCCACCACCTCCCTGGGTAGCCCATTCCAACGCCCAACAGCCCCTTCTGGAAAGAAATGCTTCTGACATCTAGTCTAAATGTTCCCTGGTGCAACTTGAGGCCATTCCCTCTTGTCCTGTCGCTTATTACTTGGTTAGACTCATCCCCCCTCTCTGCACCCTCCTTTCAGGGAGTTGTAGAGGGTGATGAGGTCTCCCCTCAGCCTCCTCTTCTCCAGACTAAACCTCCCCAGTTCCCTCAGCCGCTCCTCGTTCGACATGTGCTCCAGACCATAATGTATTTAAGAAGAGGAAACTGGGGGGAGTTGGGGGATTTTTGAGGAGAACATCTTTATGAACACGGAGGTCAGTGAAAGGAAGGAGGAGGGAGGGAGATGTGCTGGAGCTCCCCTAGTGAGATGGCAGGGCCCTGCTCTACCACCCATGGAGGTCACTGGAGGGGCTGTGAGGGGCCCCACGCTGGAGCAGGCGGCTGCGCCCAAAGAAGGCCAAGACCCTCTGGGAAGAAGCCCCCGCTGTTGTAGTTCAGCAGGACTGCAACACGTGGAGGTGACACCCACGGCCATGGGAGTGACTCATGTCGGAGATGGTTTGTGGAGGGCTGTGTCCTGTGAGAGAGGGACTGCCCTGGAACAGGGGAGCAATGCCAGAACTTCTGCCCAAGGTGGAAGAAGCAGCAGGACTGATTGCATCCCCCATTCCCTGCCTTCTGCACCGCTGGACAGTGGAGGTAGAGATATCGGGAGCAAAGCTGAGCCTGGGAAGAAGGAAGGGGTGGGGGAAACTGTTTTCAGGATGTGGTAACGCTTCTCACTGTCCCACTGTGTCTGTAAAGTGTTGTTATTTGTATTAAATGTTATGTTCTTTTTTTTCTTCCACTAGCAAGTCTGTCATGTGCCGTTGTAGGTAATCCCTCCCTGTCCTTACCTTGATTACCTGGGCCTTTTGCTTTGTCTTCTCCTTCTCAGTTCTGGGGGGGAAAGGGGGGAGTGAGCGGCTGCAAAATGCTCAGTTGCCCTCTGAGCTCAAACTACGACAACGTGTTATTTTTTTAATTAGTTGTCTGGAAGCAGATTATTTGGATAATCTGAACTATCTAAACTGTTTTAGACTTTAGTTCAGATTTATCCATTCTGAAGTTATCTAAAAGAACTTAGACAATTAAATTAACAGCTTTTAATTAAAAAGACACTTTAGATATGCTGGTCATTTTCTATTTCTTTCTCTCCTGAAGCATGTAGGTCCTGCCAGCTTTCTTCACCACACTAAGAGCTCCTTCTGCCTTTTATTTGATATGTGTTGATGAAACTGGTTAGCTGTTAGGGATGTAGTTGAGGAGTTCTGGACTCAGACCACCAAATAAATCAGGAGAAATTCCACTGCTGCTATTTGAGATGCACCTCCAGTAGAAAACCAGCAAGACAGTCCAGGAGTTGGGGGACTTCTGTAATATATCACAAGGTAAAATAAATGCAACTGGATCCTGAAGCGGTTTCAGCTCTCTGAAGAGGGTGGAACTGGAGACGTTAAAGTTGCAGTTCTGGCACCACTTCTCCGTTAAACTAAACTATTTACAGTGCACAGTAGTAAGCTGCAGACAGTACAGATCCCTAAAGATCTTTCTTAAAATAAAACTCCATACCAAACACAAATCATTTGTTTCACAACACACATGCTCCAATACAATTTAATCTGGAACATTCCACAACTTTTGCTTCATTTTCAACTTTAAAACATTCCATTTACAAATTCTTGAAGTCTTTCCCTGCTTCCTTCCTCATTCAGCTCCGATTTTCATGCACAGTTGAGGAAGCCCATCTTTTGCCAGTAATCCATACATTCTGTCAAAAGCAAATGCTTTCTGACCCTGGTGTGCAGAGCCTTTGCAACTAGCCTTTCTATGGGCCACCACAACCAACCAGGCTTTCTACAAGCCATCAGCTTACTACAAAACACACACACTGGTTCCCTTTCAGAAACAATGGGGTTTTCATCATTACACAGCTTTGAATTAAGTCTACCCGAAACAACTCTACCTGTCCCCACACTACACAGAAAGTTAGTATTTCATTGGGAAAACAATCTGTCCTCTTCTTTCTTTGAAAAGGTTCACGATGTTGCATATACCACAGCTTTCTGATGGACCCAAATATTGATGGCATAAAGCAAAGAAATACTGTGACGAATTTTTTTTTTTTTCCTATGGAATAAGCATTTAATGTTTCAATAGATAATTTTTCACAGGAAATACCAGGCAAGGTCCAGGGATAACTGTGAGAGAAGTAGATGCTATGCTGCAAATTCACTGTATTTGGCAGTAAAGAGCTCTTCAAGAACATCTTTGAAGAAGGAACGCAAGAATGGCAGAAAGAGTCAGAAGAATAGAAAAACAATAATAAATAGAGGCAAAATTGTTTCAATTTGTTGAGATGAGAGAACAGCATGAAGAATTTCAGAGGATTTGAAAAAGCTACAGCTATACATCAACCTGGCAGATGAAAGACATGCAAAACAATATGTATTGCAAGAAATAATGTCTTCTACAGTAAGAAAACCATTCATAAAAAATTCTGGTGACACTATGGAGAGATCTGTGCAAGTATCTTTTGAAATGTGCAGGGACAGATGTGGGTTTTTAAGGATATATAAAGCATATGTGCATAAAATAATACCAAAGGGATTATGGAGTCACTCAGTAAATCAGTGGGGTACTCGTCTACAACTCTGGCTACTGTAAAAGACATCCTGTAACAATAGAAGGGTCTCAAAAGAATGGCATAGCAACATGAAAAGGCTTCCATAAGAAAAGAAACTAGAAATGTCTGGCATGCTTATTTCACAGAGGATACTCAGAAAAAGAGAAATGACAGACACATTTTAATACTACAGTGACTGAGAAAGTCATTGCTTTGTGATTTCTCAAAATAATTATAAAAACAAGACACTATTCAATGACCTGACAACAACCAATTAAAGGCTAGAATACATTATTGTATACAAGATAATAATAAAGCTGTGAAATTTATTGTCACAGGGTAGCATTGCAGCCCAAAACATAGCACAGGTCCAAAACGCGTAAGACTTCCTATAAATAATATAATCACCTCAGCTGATATATAAAGAAGTTAAGCCACCATCTCCATGAAGTTTCTACATCATCATAAGCAGCTTGAGCTGACTGAAGAAAAGATGCCATTACTGAAATTTCTTGCTGTTCTTTTGAATCACATGGTAGTGACCACTGCCAGCAGCAGCAGCGGCGACGTACAAGCTGCCACCACCCCACTGATTTGTGCTCGATGACACAGATGAACTCATGATGTTACTCCTACAAAGCTGCTAATTGACTTCTCAGAACACTTCCCATGTCCTCACTTTTAGAAGAAATATGGTCAACGGGCACCATGCGAGACCATCCAGCAAAGGGAGGTCCACAGCATCTTTCTTCAGCTCTGCCCAGCTGCAGCCATCAGCTCCCACCAGAGCCCACACCAACCACACCATGGACACAGCTCAGGGCAACCACTGCCACGCTGTCCACATCCTTACTCCTGAAGCTAAAAACCATGGCTCTGAATCAGAACCACTTTTACATTTTTAATTGGGCACACAGCTAATTGTGTATCCCTACATGAACAATATAAGCACTTAAGCTTAGATAGATGGTTAAGAACACAGCTGAAATCAGGTCTTCTTCATTACAATCTTCCAGGCAAAATATTTTATTACACTTTAGAATAAATATGACAATGAAAACATCTGCCTTCTGAGTTAGACTTAAAGATAATAAGTATTGATACTCTACGTTCACCACAGCCAAATGAATATTTTATAATGAGTGCTATGAGGGAAAGGAATTTCAGTAATAAAATTGTTAAATTAATCAGTTTATCCTTATTTTATGTATATGAATTTGAAACTGCCCATATCTTAAGATCTACAACTATATAATAAATTAAATTTATTTTATTTTATTTTTCTAATATTGAAGATTGTTTGCAAGCATTCTTTTTGACTCTGTGGAAAAACAGTACCAAAATCTGAGCAAAATTTATTTTACTTGACATGCATATCTCCTGATATTACATGTGTTTACTAGTGAAATAAATATTTTAAGTGTATATTCCAGCAATTTGGCCCTAGAAAACTCTTCTTTATACCTTCAAATGTTACTTTACATGAACCTTCTCATAAACTGATTTCAAATTCACTGGTTTGGCAAGATTACTTGCTAACGTATTTATTTAGCAGAAAAGTTGAGCAAATGGGTACAATATATTCTCAAAGAAAATTCATTTTCCACTAAAGAAAATATGCCAGAGAAAATGTTGCAGTATTCACCCACGTGATAATGACCTGTCGCCAAAACTGTATAATTGCACTAAGTCTTGTCCAACTGACCTCCCATTGGGAAATGCATCTTTCCATACTAATGAAGTTCAACACAAAGTGTAACTTAGGCATTTGCATGTTAATGGAGCTTTGTACATGAGACTGTTTATTCAGCATTCGAGAAATACTGAAAAGAAGGTGTTAACAGAAACCTTTAACCAGAATAAGACAGGGTTGATTAGGACATATGGAATGGGATCTGAGTAACAAGAGACATTAAAATTAACCCTGTTTATCCAGCTGTAGCAGGACAAGGAGGCG
>NW_020799144.1:10505790-10552244 GCF_003259725.1 Athene cunicularia | reverse complement strand
GGGGGAAATCCCTTCTTTGACCCACACAAAGGCCTTTTCTGCTATAGGATTCAAGGGCAATATTTTCCCACTGGCACAGCTCCACCGGTGGCTGGGGCATTTGCATGGATAAGGCAATGTGTAACCATCAGTCCTTTCAGCCCTTGTCTAACTCCTCCCAAAAGCTAAGAGAGTGTTGAAACACTGCTGCTGGGCAGAAACACTTCTGGCAAGGTGAAATACCTCTATCTATAAAAGTAGCAGCAAGATATTTTTGGCAAAACAATGTGAGGTTCAGGCCAAATCTATCAATATATTCCCTGATCTGCATATTTTACAGACACGTTTAATTTTAAAGCACTAGAGTAGACCTCATGGACATTCAGGGACTCTAGTTAAGAGTCCACATCCATGCATGGGCATACCACGAAACTGGAGACAAGATAGTTGGAGGGCTATTATGATTAACCTAATGCCTGAGTAAGAGGAAAAGGATAAATGAAATAAAGAATAAGATATTTGAGTCCTGTAGAGAGCGTATCACAGTTTGATAACTCTCTATACATTCTTCAGACTCCACGGTATATCTTTGTTTCAGGACAGGATGTAAAAAGAGATTTTTCTTTCTTTTAAATAGGCCATGTTTTGTGACATTTTTCTTATTTGACTTTTTTCCCTAAGTATTTTAAATATATTACTCCTTCCTAGCTTCTGTGGCTAATGATTTCAACGCAGTATCACAGACGAAATATTTGACCAGTATTTCGGCTACCTCAATTCTCATATGTTGCTGCCCAATTTTCTCACAAATTAATAACGGATTACTATAATAAAGGCAAGAAAAGAGGATTTGGTTTCTCCTCACTTTGGTATTTCACACTTGTATTTGAGACCTGGAGAGGTATTTTTTTCATGCCCTAAAGATCGTTTCTTTTAATACTCTACCAGTTGGTGTAACAAAGGCTATAGTTCCTCCCTATATAAACTTTTATATCTAACCCTAGACCTTCACACCCACAACACCACTATTACTACCATATTTCAAACCAGATTTTAAAAATGCAGGTTAAGTTCCTCTTTCCAAGAGAATGTGGATGCTTTGCTTATCATTCTGTGCATCTGGAAAGGCTCTCTTTTTCAAAAATTAGGTTTTATTTTCCCTCCCCTTTTTATTCTGATATGTGCCAATAAATGTGTGTTTTATTCAGTGTAAGCAGAACTGCATTTGACTGATTGATATGAAGCCTCTTCTTGCTCAGAGGCAATGTATCTGTCATCCTGGGAGAAGCAAAAAGACAGAAGTGACAGCCAGCATGTAGGACAAGGACATCAAGACAGTTGCTGTCTTCCTTGAGCATAATGTCACTAAGACGTAGAAGCAGGAGAAAAAGAAAGGATTGAACTGAAACATCAAACAGCCACAAGCATCTCTTCTCAGCACGGAAGAAACTGCTGCATTATTCCACCTCAAAAATTAAAAATTCTGCAACGCAACAGCAAACTCCTGTTAGGAATGAACAAAGCAGTGAACCCATTGCTCCCAACACTGTGTTGCACAAAGAGAGGTTGCGAGGCACTGTGCTGTGTTGTAAGGACTGACTGCGGAGCTGCCCATCAGGAATGCTGCTATTATCACTGCACAGAATATTTTCTGGGCTCAGGTCTATTGAATCTTAACTGTGATGGACAAAATGGAATCACATTTACACTGGACAGTGGACTGACAATGAATTATTATGGCTTTATTATGATTATTATGTCAGTGTAGAGAAACAGTGGCTAAAATGTAGAAAAGAAAGTCTCTCTTACTGAAAATTGCCTGTGTTTCATGGTGGGTAGGATGAAAGAGACAGAAATGGGATAGAATAACTAAAAGGAGTAGTGCTCAGCCAAACTCCCACGTACACACTGCCGCTTATGCAAAACAGACTGAAAGTCGTCTTCAGCACAGCACTACCTACCAGCCACTATTTACATGGCAACTACTTCAGAGGAACCAGAAGCCCCACTCTTTTTAGAAAACCTTCTGTTCTTCTAAGAACGAAAGGCATCTGTCATATGCTTCTCATGATGGTGGGTGCCTCAGCTTATTACCGGCAGGAGAACAAAGGAGGCATTTTGCCCCAAGAATGAAGCAACAATAAACTTGCTCCCGTTTCTTCCTCTGTGAGGGGGCACATTTCTTTTTGATCTAACAAGCATAACACCAACATGAACGAACCTCGTTCAAAACTTTTGCAACCCTAAGGCGTGTGACTACTTGAACATCAAGAATTATGGTAACATTTGTGGGGAGCTCATAACTTTAGGACTGTGGTGATTTATTGGCAGCACTGACAGTTGCCTGGGTTGCTTGCCATGATACAGGCCAGTTACATTCATGATAGATTGAGGTCATTGAGGGGGAGTGGAGTAGGTCCTGTCATATATCCTTCATCAGGTTTTCATTTGTCTGTGAGTTAGGGTTGTGGTAGCAGTGGGAAAAGGGTCTCATCTGAGTGTTTATTTTTCTAGCCTGAAGGGCTCTGTTCATTAAACATGCATGTGTTTGATACCTGAAAAGGAGACATCAGTGTGAGGGATTTGTGACTCAACTCACTGACCTGTACTGCCAGTCAAATTTCAAAAGTAAAATTTAAAGCTTGGAAGTTAAAAAAAAAAAAAAAAAAAAAAAAAAAAAAAAAAAACCAAACCCCAAAGCAATAAAAAACCAAATACTAGATAAAGCACTACAAGCCTTTGAACGGTCACATGGACTAGTCTCTGAAATCATTGTGCCCACCACATGTGTACACTACCCCACGTACCATACTTCTCCCAGCTGACTGTTGAGTCTATGTGCTTTGTTCAGCAGTGCAAAACCAGCTAGAATTCCTATAAAGAATGGATCCTGATTACACCTCCACAGAAAATGCCAACAAAAAATGCACAGGATTTGCAAAATTCCACCCTTTACTGGCATGCTTCTGGTGGATGGATTAATTGATTTGCTCCTCTGCCTCACACACAAATAGATATAAATAGGTACCAGGATCCTCATGGTCAAACATCTTGAATGTGAGATCATGCCCAAAACTCAGGGCTCTTAATTTCAAAAAACCCACCATTCCCTCCAGTGCTAACTAAATAAATTTTATCATCTAAAGAACAGTTTCTAAAAACAGATAACCTCAAAATCTGAAACCTTTTAACTCATTCTGTTCTTTCATCTTACTCAGTCAATCTGCCATCCCAGAAATGAATAAAGCAAATATAAAGATGGTACTGCTAATTCTATATTCTCTAAACCAGCCCGGGAAAACCAAATAAATTTAGGAATCATGAAAATCATGCACAATCACCAGAAACTCCAACACTGAAGCCCAGAACTTGGAAACAAGCAGTAGGTGCAAAACATTTCACCACAGCAGGCAGCACGGATTTTGCATTTCACATATTAATTAGTGGGCGTGTGCATATACATATGTAATGAACCTCCTGTAGCCGGAACCAGAGGAGAGGTGCTGTTATCTCCAAGTGAGCCTCATGCTGTTGCTTTTACTAAGACAAACCCTCAGTCTGCATGCTGTGGTTGCAATAACAGAATGAAACCCTTCTGATAGCACATACAGTTGGAGAATAACTGTTAAAATATCAGCCCATGTCTAACATTTATCCACATGACTTTGTTCCTTCTTGGGCTTCTGTCAGGATAACAAGAACTCATTGAAATCACTACCTCTTCCACACATCAACCCACTGCTCGCCACAACCCAGGTGTTTTTCACTCAACGACTCAGACTGAGACTGAGTAGAGAGTACAGTGAGTACCATATGATGTCAACATGAGGTGGTGAAGCTACCCCATTCTTTGCACCAGTAGTATCCAAACTTTCCCATGCTTTGTGCGATGTGATGGGTGTTTTCCTCAAAAGACCTCACAGACTGTTGCTATTGCTATTGCATTAGTGACTAACATGCCCCCAGACCTCATTTAGACACCAGAACCCCTCAGGAGCAGGAAGTCTCCTTCTGCTCACATGGAGGCAAAACTAGAGCACCTCCGCTGAAATCGGACGAGCTTCAGCTGTGCCAGTGCAGGTATCACCTATTTATACCCTTAGTCAGTTGGGGGTTTTTGCTACATAATTAGGCAACTGGGGAAATAAGAAAACAAAAACACTTGGGTATAAATAGGATTCCTTTACATATTGAAGAAGTTAATAAGGTCTGAACCTGCTCTCATTTGAATTTTATCAGATAAACAAAAAGGAAAAAAAACAACACACAGCTTAAACATATGCTTCCAATTTTCTCAGAACTAGTAAATGGAAAATACTGCTCTGTCATTAACCATTTTCATATTTATTCTGCAGTATTTAAGGTTAGAGGTGGGTCATGTTTCTGTGGCAACTATTGTGGAAACAAAAATTCATTGTGTCATAGTCTTAATTAAAATCCATAGCATAAAAAAATCCAAAACATCTATTTAAATACATTTTTAGGTATTTACTTCAGATTCAGGATTGAGTCAGTCATCCAAGTCAACTATAATTTGAAAAGCAAGAGACAGACAAATAAGGAGTCCCTCAAAGCAAGTTACCTTTCTTAATTTCCCTATTATCTGAGAAACATGAGTTACAAGATTCTTGTATTTAAAACTTCACTGTTACTAACCACAATGGATATCCAAGTCTTGCCAAGCAAGCCTTCAAGTTTGTTGTTTGTTAGGTAAAGAAATTAAGTTATAACAATGTATTCACAAATCTGTTCCCCTTTACTTTAGAGAAACCAGAACTTCTGTTTAGGATTTTCTTTTGGCTTGTTGTTTAGGGTTTTTTCTTTCTTGAAATAAATGAAAATCACATGCCACAATGTAAAATCACTGTGCTTTATCCAACAGCTCTAACATTTTATGCCTTTCAACTGGTGGCCTGATTTCTAGGAGCTGTAAAACAGCCACACCTCTCAGTTGGTTTCCCAGATACTTCTATTGTCTACTCACCTGCTCACAGAGTCATAATGTGCATATCTTCACTTTTAAAACAGTCAGAGCTACATGATAGATTTAAGCCTGGTGTAACTCTACGGACTGCACTCTAATTGATACCAGAAATACCGGTGACAACAGAGAAGAGAGAATCTGACTGTAATTAAAGTTAGTTATTAAGGATCTTTCCTGTTTCATTTGTCCAAATATATCCATTAAATCAGATGGAATTTGTGAAATTATACTGCAAATATTTAAAACTTTATGTTTGTGTGTTTTTGAGAATTTGGTACTAAGCAACAGATCACAAAACTAATTTCTCTCTTACACAAATTCCTTACTTTTAATTCACTGTGCTAAGGGATTCTGGAAGCTGTTGTAGTTGATAGTTACAGGGAGCTGTGTGATTTAATGTCTGTAATTCAGGTTACTCTAATGCTCATGCAATACTATCAGCAGTTATTATACCAGCTTTCATCGTTTTCATACATATGGCTTTAGAAAGCCTCTTCTTGCTTCAGTCTGTCACAGCAAGGAAAATTTTGGCTTCAGACTTTCCTGAGAAAAGAGCTACACCCTACTAAGGGGAAAGTTTAACATGTACTTCAGATTTTCACACAGACTTATGAAAGGCATAAGCTTTTATGGATAGAACAGCAGCCTAATTTTGAATATCTGCCTAATCTTTAACTCTGTTTTAATGCCACTATCATGAAAAAAAGGAACAGAGAGTATGTCCTGAGACTGAATTTTGTCTTTGATCTTCTCCTCCTGGGGATCTTTGCCTTTTCTTTTGAAAATCTCCTTTGAGACAAGGAGATATATTACATATCATTTACCAAACAGTAAATTCAGTAGTGATGTCACCCAGGAAAAATCCAAACAGCAACTGACAGTTAGGTACCAAGAGCTACCCACTCTACAATGCTGGACAGCAAGATGTCCAAGTGTGGTTGCTTTGCATTGGATATTTCATGCATTTCTTATTTCCTAAAGTAGGTGATCATCAGTTTTCAATGGCTTGTTTTGACCTTATTCAATGGAAAATGAGGTGCTATTTCTGGCATACTTATGAACCTACTGTTTAGTCCTAAAAGTTTTGCAAGAAAAGGGATAATAAATAGTTATTCACTTCCACTGAATAGCTTTGTAGATTATGTGCTGAGGGCAGTAACAGCTGCTTCTCGTTACCAAAAAGGCCTCCTACCATGTGTACTGCTAACACACTGAGCTAAGGTCAAGCCGAGTAGCAGGTTTTTTTCCCCAACATTGTTTAAAAGCTTTTAAATAAAACCATATTAGAAATACAGTCACCTCTGGTAACCAATTTTCAAAAGTGAAGTTAGAAGAGCTGTAAGGTTTTTTAAAATCTTCTTTGTTTCTGATTTGGAAGGCTTTTTCTTTCTGTGTTAAAACATCAGACTGCCTTCATGCTGCTAAACTCTGGAGATTTTTTCCTTGCAGTTCTTGAAGCCTTTGTTCACCTCCTGCTATACTTTTTTTCACTCTACTCCACATTTTCTTCACAAGAGCAGCATCATAATCCAGGTTGATAATTGTTTTGAAAACTTACATGTTACTATTTTTTGCTGCAACACACACAGTAGAGTTTGGCCATTCCCACCCATGTGAAGTGCATGCTGAGATTCTGTGTCTGTTCAGCGGAGACCGAGTTTGAAAAGGAGGAGGTAAGCACCCTCAGAAAGAACTGACCCAAAATCATCACAGAGAGTAAGAGAGGAGGACAACAGCTTCATTCTAAAACCATCTTGACACCATCCTCTCTCATGGATGGTTTGAGGAGGGATTAGCACCTACATGAGCTTGCCCCTACTGTGGCTGCTCATTAAGGGGCTGCTGTAATTCATGGGCAAGATGGTGCAACCAATTGGAACTAAGAACCACACTCCTGACAGAGAGTTCATCCTGAAAGATTCACCTCTGTCCTGGTGGTAGTTCTTTTTTCTTGCTTTAATTTGAAAGCAATGCACAAAAAAAAAAAAAGCAATCAATTGTACTACCTATAACAGAGAAAGGCAAAGCTCTTTGTACAGATAGCAAAGAGAAAAACTGAGGCCACAACTCCACATGGTTTCTAATTATGAAGGGTATTTTAAAGGCTGGTAAAATGCATGTAAGCAAGCAGAGATTTTCAAGAAACCTGACAATTAATACTACTGCCTTATAACCACCCATGATATACTACTTCCTAGGTCAAAATGCACTTATTACAGATATGGTACACAAAGCTCTATGGCTTTTTTCCCCACTTGTTTCCAGCTGAATCTGAAATGGGACTAAGGAATAACAATTTTTATTGATAAGGCAGCAAATGTTTAGATATGATCACTACCTGATTGCCCAATGACGTTGCATTTCTGTGGAAAAAATAACAAGATATAACCACAAAACTTTTCCACTCCTTACTTTGCTTCATTTCAGTTTCCCAACTTCCAGGCCTTACATTCTGCCCCAAATCTACATAATTAGTGACATAAAGCTGTAAAATGTAGATGGGTTTTACGAAATGCATGTCACAGTATTTCTTTTTAGATGATCATATCTTCTATATTTAGTCAAAGCTGACTCGGTCAGTCCTCACAGAAATGGTTTCTGCTGGAAGAGATGACTACAGTAAAAAGACATGGATAGATTTACCTCTACCCATGGAAGATTTTGAAAGGGAGCCACTTTCACCTCTGGGGAGTTCTGTTCCTAGCAGTACCATACATTTTGTGTTCAATTTTAGGCAGCTCAGTACTTTTGGTAAATATATTTTCTGGTTATAAACAAATTAAAATACCATGAGCAACTTTCACACACTGTAAAGAAATTTAACCAAGTTACTGATTATGCCACAGCAGCTGGTACAAAGTTTCTCTACCAGCTGCCTGGCATCTGTCGTATATTGAATTGTCAGAGCATCCGTGCACAACAGAAATAGAAAACCAAAGATTCCTACTACATTACAGGATTCTCAAGTAATTTGCAACTCCAGTAACTTCCATAGGACTTTCAGCAGTTACCACTATGTTTTTTATTTTAATCCAAACTGTTCTAAATACAGTCACAAATGGTTCAGTTCACCCAGCCATGACTAGCTGGAAAATTATCATAAAGGGCTGGCTAGCAAACAAAGGGAAGAAATAGAGTAATGTGTTCTACCAAAACAAATGAAACAGAAAAAAAAAGAAAAACCTGCCATGCAGGGAAGACCTCTCAGAAATACAAAGTTTGCAGCCAATGTAGACAACAAAAAGTAAAGCCGACTTAGAACTTCTATGCTTTTTTGAGACTGCGAAGTATTATTTAAACAAGAACTGAACGGAAAAGGATATTCCATTCTGGTCAACAAATCTTGTTTGTGATAACCCTCACTCTAATGAAAAAAATGTGCAGAGTGCTGTTTTTAATTGCAGAAGTCAAGACTGACTTTAAAGTTGTCTGGCGTTGGTTTGGTGTTCATCACTGTAAATCCCTGTCATTCATCTCTGACATCAACTCTAACATGAAAAAGTACCACAGATGGAAAAATGCACCGAGGTCTTCAGCCTTCAAAGTAGACTGTAGTAAAGAACAGCCTCTTGTAGGACTCTGAATTGATCTCATTCTATTCCTTGGCCTCTGCTCAGCCTTTGACATCATTCATCTCTCTGTGCCACTTACCTCCTTCCTTGGCTTCAGCGGTAAGCATAGTCCCATGGTGCACGTGTCTTCAGAACTGTCACTCAGACCACTGTCAGCAGCATGGAAGAAAGACCAGTAAAATGCAAAGGTAACTGGGAATTCCTCAAGAACTTCACATTCATGAGTGGAAGTTCCTCCCAGTGAAAACTACCTTGGTTAATAGAGGAGATGAAAGCAAACTAAATAATTCTACCAAACTGGGACACTGATAGCAGTGGCTACAAAGAGACACCCAGGTAATAGAGGTGCATGATGGGAAAAACTAATGAATAAATGAAAAGCAGATAGCCAGTAGGATTAAACAAGAGATACATCAAATAAAATCTTACCTTATGACTATGTCCAGTCCTGAACAAGGATGACTCCCTGTCCATCCCAATGCAAGGGGAGTAGATTTCATGTTATCTAATTTCAGAATTAGATATTGAAGAATATCTAGGAAGATGTTAAGGAACAATTGTTACTTCCAAACCAAAATATTAATAACATCATTCAGAGAGAATAACTGAGCTCTCTATGTATAGAGAAAATTCCTTTTAACAAAGTTCTGAACGATGATAAAATTTTAAAGGTCTAAGAAAAAAGGAATATTGTGCTAGAATAAGCATACACAACATACCATGGGAAATCATAACCCAGTTAATATGATTTTGATCTAAACAAAATATTTGAAAGGCAGATGTAGGAGGCATTCACTCAGAAAGCAACAGTGTAGTTAATGTCAATGTCAATCAGCCTGATTTTATGGGAAATGCATCTTGCCAGAAAAAAAAAAAAAAATCTGTTTTATTAAAAAATGAGATTATAAATATGACCAATAAAGGTAAATATATTTGCGTTATATAAACAGACGCACCACAGCAGTTGACTTACTCCCCCATACTGAGGGCATGAGAACCTGTTAGGGACAAGGGTTTGTTTTGAGCAGCTACAGCTTTGCAGCAGCCACATGAATAGTCTTCAAATGGTTCTGCTACTTTTCTCTCAGCAGCTAGGTATCTTCCTTCATATCATGATTTAGCACTTTTCTCCATTCCACAAGAGCATGTGGCAGAATTTATTTCTTATGGCAAAGGTTTGTGATGAATAAAATGCTCAGACCCTTCTGAATTCCTCCTGTGTAATTTATACCCACTCTAAACCCTACCATGTTACTAAAGGGTTCTTCACATCAAAGAGACCAAAAAGTCGTTATGTTTCACTGTTACTGATTTTCACACTCTTTAGCTGGAAGTTAAACCTAATATCTCTTTCTCCTAGCACTACAAGCAAAAATTCTCAAATTCTTGAACATACTTTGCATCTCTTCTGTATCAACTATTTTTAGCTGGAACATCATTATCTCCGAAAGAGGAGAAAACAATAACTTGATTGGAAGAATGTTTAAGTAAAATGATCCATATCTTAACAGAGAAGGTTTGGAAATCTATAAAGAGAAAATTCTCCTTAAAACATATATGCACACATGATGTGTCTTGTGGAACTCTGTAATCATAAGCAATCTTATGCATTCACCTTATGATGCAGTGGACTTCCTCACCCCTGCCTAACCTTGCATCCTACCCCAAAATTAAAGATCCATATATAATTTTCTGCAATCATTAAAAGCCACTAAGAAAGAAAATAATGCATACAAATGCATGGAAATCCAAGCCACAAACCACAATACATATCTCAGTAAATAGTAAGCATGTCAAAGTCATTTAAAAAGAGGAGGAAAGGTTTGCAACCTCATTAAGAATTCTCAGTGTCTAAATCTTATTTCCTTTTTCCCCTGTGAAACTTCTCCAGTAGGAAGAATTCTTCCAAAACTGCTAAGTACAGGGTGGAAAAATCAACGGTTCTATGACAGACCAAGATACCATAAATATATCGTTAATCTATGTGGTTTGGAAATGCAGTTTAGTGATTACTAATTAATCATTCTTGCAAAGCAAAATGTGTTTTTTTCTAAATACCCCTACAGCACTCTTAATTTCCAGAGAACCACAGCATTCAATTCATGCAGCATGAGCCATATGGCTTTATTGCTATTGTATAAACTGTCCTGCACCCGCACTTCATGGGTTCTCACCAGTCCCTGAGTGTCTCTGAATTTCTATGAATTTATTATGGGGAAATGAAATACTGAACATGTAAATATTTATCCAAAGCATACAAATAGTTTAACTTTTTTTCAGTTTTACAGAACTGTTAGTCTTTTTGAAAAGTACTTTTATCAAGTATAACTTTTAGATTGAACAGTTCTAGAAGCAAGAACCTTGTTGAAAAATACAGGGAATTTGAATGATAATCGTTATGTTAATTACTGACATATTCTTATGGTCTTTATTTATGGTCAAGATGAATCTGAATTACACATTTTCTTGAAGATCTGCTGATTCCTGTTTGAATGTGAAAATTAATATCCTTGAATATGATGTAGCTCTACTCTGAACCTGTTTACACCTTCACAAAAAATAAAAGAAAATATTTTCTGTTGCTTAGCTGGTAATTTCATTTTATTTATTCAGTACTTTAATTAACAATCTTTTGAGTTTGCAAATAGGGTTCATAACTCTGGAGGTACATAAAATGCTGATTTATCTTGACAAACTCATTTCTAGTGAGTCTACAGCAGAAAATTGTAGTTAAATCAGAAAGAGTATCAGGAATTCAACTCAGGCAAAAAGAATAAGGTAAAACCCTGGGAAATGTCTGTCTCCCTCTCTTCACTTCTGGTTTGAACTCATCATCTGTTCCCACCAGAAAACAAAAACAAAAACAACCAAAAAACAAACCCCACAAAACCAAACAACAAACAAACAAAAAAACCCCAAACAAAACAAAACAAAACAAAAATACAGAGGGATGGACAGGTTCCAACTTTAGTTTTTAATCCCGTATTAAGAGAAGCAAAAGTCTTTTCTGTTGGTATTCACTAGTTATTTACTAGTCCCGTAAAACCAGACTCTGTAATTCAACTGCACTAGGAGCAAGTCATGAAAGAGCACAGAAAACAGCACTCCAAGGAGCTGCCAGAGGGTCCTTGGGTTGGGCCACCTGGCATTTTTGCCTACTACTGGTTGTGTGCCAAATTTGTTCCCCATGAACAAAGACAGCAAATAGTGGCAGAGGTGGATTTTTTTTTTTAGGTTTTTGGTTGCATGACACCACAAAGAGTACTGAAAACAACGATTTGCCCATGAGCTACCAATTTAAAATCCCACTGCTGTTTTCCATGGCTCAGAATCACTTGCAGCTAGGCATTTAGTTTTGGCAAAAGCTGTGTTGTAGCAGTAGCTCTTCTGGCCTGGTATTCAATACACCAAATGGACCATTTCAAAGGCAATTAAGCCGTTCACTTCGGAAGGGAAACCACATGGCTGCTGAGCAGTGACAGATAGGACTGTGGGAGGAAAATTAGAAAGCACCGCTTCTCTGAAGTGCATTCCATGGCCAAAAATAAATGCATTTTAAATTCAAAAAAATATTAGGTAGAAGTAATGAGGGGGCCACTGAGCAAAATGTTTGGAAAAGCATTCTCAGATCTGTAAGCAAAGTATGCAACCTATCCCCTGGAAAGAAAATGTGACCTTTCCTTGTTGCAGTGACTTTCCAGCTGACATTTTAAACCTAGCTAGCATAGGTGATACCCACCGCGCTCCACCAGCCCTGTTAACAAACAGCTCAGGAAGCACTTCTGGATATATCTGACAATTGAGAAATTTATCACCATCCAAAAGTTGAGTGGTCATCATTCAGAAAGTGACAAGGGCTACTAAATAAGTCATAAGCTATTGGATGGAAATGTATTTTCTCAAAGAAATTGTTTTATCATGTTGCTAAACTTGGAAGGTATTTAAAAGTGAATAAACAAAGCTTTTTATCTGGCATGTTATAATGAGTTTGGATAACTCCTCTCATAGATAACTTTCAATTCTCAGCTACATCCAGACATCACTGCTCAGTTTGACTGGCTTCCTTTCTATCACAGCTACTACAGAAACAGAATTTACTATAAAAAGTTCAAGCTGCAGGTGTCTGAAGCCAGAATACAAGTTGAATGTAGGATAGCTTCCAGCTCCCACCATCTTGATGAAAAAAAGACTTTCTTCTGGATCTTCTAGAAGAACTAATGCCTCCATATGTCAACAGATCCAGATAGAGTCCAAACATGCAATTAGACCCACACGAAATAAAACCACCCAACAGCACCATGGACTCTTCCTCTATTAGCTGACCAAGGCCCTTCAGACGGTGCAGCCCTTCAGATTCATTCCTCCTAGGGGCACCACATTCTCACAGGAGACACTGGTGCTGGCTAACTTGCCCTGCACAGGCCCTCTGCCTACCTCAGGAGAGAGACTTATAATGGGATATGCACAACCCTATGCCCTGTGACTCTTTCTGTGTAAGGAAGGTAATAAAAGTCTTCTTAAATCCTCTTTGGGGGTGGGGAGGATGAAGCTAGGCACCATTCTTGTCCCTTTTATCTGCACTTGAAGAATGCATTCCTGGAAAAGAACGGTGCTGACTGTGGTGTCTGCTCAGGGGAACAAGAGGGCTGGGAAAAAACACTGCAGTCTCACAGTGCGTAACCCTGAGCATCCACCATGACAAGATAAGTACATTTATCCTTAAGGTTCCCTGCTGAGTATTGTCTGTAACAGACACAACACTTCCAGCAGAATATGGAAATATCACTTGCACACCAAGTGATGAGTCAACAGCTGAGGGGGAAAAAAAAAAACAACACCCAACCAAAAAACCAAAAAAAACCCTAAATACTTTCAGAATGAATAAACCACATTCAAACCATATTACCATTGTCTGCTTTTTTTTTTTTTTCTAGCAGCCATACAGCTAAACCTCCAGTTTCTTGAGCATTTCTGATCATCTCTGAATTCCTCAGGGCTTAGGATAATCATTAACAGCCAGAATGGATGAATGCTGCAAAGTCTAGAGCTTGCAATCCTCTTAGACAATTGTTTGGGTTTTAAAACTAGCATGAGTCTATAAAATTTCGTTCCTTTAATTTAAACCATTTCTCTCTCCCAAGAGCAAAACAGTTTAAAAACAAAGGCTTTTTCTAACTAAGCAAAAGACTGTACATGTAAATAACGTAGATAATCCTGTATGTATTCTTTCAAAATGGCGAAACTACTATAAAAGTTAATGCGATATGTAGCTAACTTAAGATGTTAATTTCTTTTCTATTCCTACCTGTTCTTATGAGAAAGGAGAGAATCCACCCTTTTCATTTTGCTGCTCCAACATCTTTCTAATCCACTTTTTTTATTTGTGTGTTGGATTGTCCATAAAGGGTTTTTTCCTCCTTTTTTTTTTTTTCTTAATCACTCATATGAAAAACATAAGCTCACAAACATCTGTGTTCTAATCGAACTTTTAAACTCTTTATGTTCAGGTAAATTAGAAATTAGGCAAACTAACTACATACATTTCTAATTAAAAATTCCTGAGTATATTTAATTAAAAAAAACCCAAAATTTAGGACAGATGTTAAAATCCCCATTACAACAAAAGCAAGAACCCTTGATGCAGAACACGGCATATACATATTGTGGCTGTCAGTTCTTCGGTATCTGACAACCCTGTGCTAACAGCATAACCATTTATGTGGAGAACATGCAACACACCCTTAGACAAGAGTTTTACACGTATGATTCAGTGGCTGATTGAAACATAAGACGTTTTAAATGTAACTGACACACACAAACTTTAATCAAATATAAGAAATATATACATTTTTCTTCTTTAAAAGTTTTGATAACAAATTTCTGGATTCACAAAACAGAACAGCCATATCTTGTCTTACAAAGATAATATTCCTACTGTTAGCATAGGCTGTATTAAAATTGTTGAATACAGTGCAAGTTGTCTCCTTCTTCCATGTCATTTGCAGATGTGCCACTGCATCACAAAGAGTCACAACCAATTTCTGATCCAACAAATAAGCTTCCATAAACCAAACAAAAACCTGAAAACAAAGATCCTCAGAGAGACAATATCTAGGCAGCACTCTGTGGAAACACCACAGAGTTGTTATTGTTGCTCACTGAAAGATGGTTCCAGACTCCATCTCCTTGGCTACATTTTCAACCACATCATCTATTTACCTTTCCTTTCACCAGGGACCCACATAAAGAAACTTTCCACAGATTATAATTTCATTTAAACATGACATACAGCAAGAAGAATTAGTTCTCTTATTATGAAATGTAAAGTAATGATAGGACATTCTTCATCTATTCAACAGCTCTTAGCATCTTCCCTCATTCTTCATCCAGTAACCAAAATACTGTGGATCTAGTCAAAGTCCCACTATCCACACCTTTTTCAAACAACAAAAAGGCTGCTATGGAGGACCCTAAGGCAACTTTCATTTCTGAGGGGATAGTCCTTGAGTGAATAGCAAGAATTTTGAGGAGATATGCAAAATGCTAGGTTTTAGAGTCTATTTAGCCCTGGTACATGGCAATGGATACACTAGTCTGGGTTTGTTGGGATGTACATTTATAATACTGTATTCTGAACTGAAATCAATGACACGTTTGTCCGTGCATTTGTGAATCCAGATGACTTGTGAATTCTGGATGACTTGTTCAACACAGATAAAAAATTAATTTGGTCTCATGTTTTTATAAAGAGGCACCTTACATCTTCAGAATTAGCTTAGATAATGTATATACCTGTCAAAGGAAGGAAATACCTAACTGTACCTGTCTATGCAACAATATTTCTTCCCAGGCTGTTAAATATAAGAATTAAAAGTACTTAGGAGAAGTTCATAGATATCAGCTGTGGTCTTTCTTTGACTGAGTGATACCAGGTGGAGAAGCAGTATTCACAGAGGAAGAAGTCAACTTATTACTGGCTCCCAAAAAGCTAATTCACTATTACTAGTGCACATACTAGTACACATTTTGCACAACCAGCTGGAAACATTATGGTTTTGGCTGTTAATAAATTAAGCCATCTCACAGTCTCTTATTCAGGTATTGTAACCCCCCTTACTAACTGAACTACATATTAGAAGGGAAACAAATCTTTGCATCAAGATTTGCATCATGTATGGCTGTCCCTTTGGCACAATGAACCTTAACTCTGCCCGATAATGACACTCTTAAGACTGACAGCAGAATTTGTACTGTTGTACAGGCACTCATGAACTGCATGTGTTTAAAAAAGAAACCTAAATTATTGGGATCTTGGCATAGGGTAACATGAGTGTTACCCAAGTCTCTCATACAGAGTGATCTATTGGAAAGGTAACAGAAGTCTCTGTTTTGAGGATCCTTATGATAGCATCATCAGCTAGGTCAGGTGAAACTCCCTGAGCTTCCTCTTCCGCTGAACTCCTAAAAACTCACCTGCCAGTGATCCCACATGGCCACTATGGCATATGCGTGATCCATCACCATGGAGTTTTCTTAAATTACATTCAAAAAAACCCTAAATGCCTACATACAAAATACTGTCCCATGGGATGATTCCTGCACTCCCTGGAACAGTTTCTACCGGTCCTTTATGAGTGTCTTATCTACTGATAATTTGCTCAGCTCTGCAGCAGGAACTGCTTGGGGAGTCTCTAGAGCAGATTATTCACCTAGGGTGCTAATAGACACATTTAGGCACACAAATCAGTCTGGAGGCAGCAAGAGCAGACAGAGGACCTTTGGGACCATGCAACATGCAAACTTGGAAAGGTACTGCAAAAATTAGCCACCTATTGAAATTGGAAGATGGCCAGGAGCTCAGTCAGAGACACCTTGGGTCAAGTTAGTCCATTGTTCCAAACTGTCCATAACCTCAGCTATGCAAATGAGTAGCTGGGCTCGTGGACCACACAGAGTATTCATGTCTCAAGTACATCAGATGTGCGTTCAGCCACAGCCCTCATATCCAGCTACACCACCACCATTAGGAAAAAGTTAATTATGAAACTCAAGTTTCATAGCTCTTGCCACAGTACAAGTTTGTGGTACCAGATGAGATTAAATTTTATTAAAAGATCTGTTTTCACTTTACAGGAAAAGGCATTTTCCCCTTTAATTTCTCTCAAGGTCAAGGTTGCCTTAAAGTTGTCTCCTCAGAAGTTTGTAAGCTTGCACTAAAAGATAACGTCAGTCCTGCTCAGGTCCATTTTGCCCAAACTGTAAATGTTGAATCAGAAGATGACTACACTACAACTAAACTCCTTTTGACCTTTATCTCACTTCATATGAAACTTTAGTCATATTCCCCCAGTTCAATATTCTTATAGATGTTCTTGTGGTTTGGTTTACATTTGTTTATTTACTTTGCCTGGGAATTAACTGAAAAATACCTAGAAAAGGACACTGAGAATCTGGAGTCCCAAATTCTTTTCCCCCGACTCCACCACTGACTCACTGTGTGCTCTTGGTCATGTCATCGGTGAAATGAGAATAATGATGATAATAGAGACAAATAGTAACTTTCTCATACTTGAGTGCAGTCTTTGTGAGAAAACTTTTTTCAGAATCTTTAAAGCTTTAGTATTATATGAAACCACCATGTATCCATTAAACAAATGGATTAAACAAAAAATTAAACAAAACTGAGAATTCTTTGGTTTAAAAAATACTCCAGTGCATGTAACCACTAGCAGTTTGTTTAATTCATTATAGTTACTAACTTACAAAAGCAATAATTTTGTACAACAAATGAAAATCTACATTAGCAGTTCTCAGTAGGTAACAGAGCAAAGCCTACATAAATTAAATTTGTAAATTTATTTGAGCTACATAATAACGTATGATAGTCTAAATTATAAGATTAGACCATTCACACATGGAAATTATTTTTACTGCAGACATCCTACAATCCAGCAGGAATGAAGTTTTAGCAGCACTTTGCGTGATCAAGTCACAGATCTTGCAAAAATACTGTCAAAGTCCTGAGGGTGAGGATTAAGCTGTCTCTTCCAAGACCATTTTTTTGTTTTGTTTGAGTTTATTCTCAGAAAAAATGGTGGAAGGTGTACTTAGGGAAAGACCTGGCATTGTCACAAAAAAGCTGTTATTCAGGATGTCAGCACTTAATTTTGTGTCTGAATACACCTACAGGGTTCATAATGAACAGTATGCCTGACACTGCATTATGGCAGTACACTTGAAAGTCTGCAGAATGAAGAACCAAGGTGCTCTGGCAATGAAGGATCATTCTCATATATTGCAACCTTATTTTTCACTAGACAACTGGGGGAAGAGAAAGGTAAAATCCCTAAAAACTGAAGTCAGGGTCAGAGTAACTGCAGAAAGGTGGACTCAAAATCAAGTAGCTTTGTTACATTCTTTTCTAGTTTAAGAAAATAATGAATAAAGTCTAATAAACTGAGTCTTTCCCTTTAATTTATTTTGGGACTATATCACATAACAGGAAAGGAAATCAAAAACATTTGTCTGCCTAACACGAGCACAAAACACATTTAATGGCTTCCGTTCCTCTGAAATGTATTTGATGCAGTAATACTGGAGACAAAAAAATACATTTAATTTTTTTCTGTGGGTGAATCAAAGCTTGGTGAATCAAGACTCAGCAATATTATGGAAAAAGTAGACAGGGAGTCAGCCACATTAGAAAATTTTGTCTTGAAGTTACATGCCTGCTATCAAAAAATATATCAGAAAGGTATATAATTCTCACTCATGGCTGTAACTCTGATTAATCTTGCTAGAATAGTAGTCAATGAAATATCTTTCCCAAATTTGAAGCAATGCCTCTGAAAAGCATTTACATCAGCTGGAAGACTCCCAGAAATTCAATATATGATGTTTGAAATATTTTTAAATTAAGTGCTGGCAGATATTACATAAAAATGAGTTCCAAATCCATAAAGTAAAACAATATATTTTTCTCCTGGTGACTACTGTGGCTTGAGACTATAATCTCTAAAAGACCAAGAAATATTTAGACTTGGGACAGAAGAGGATATACAATCATCCAAAGCAACTTCTGTTCCAAAAACAATAGTGAAAGAATGTCTGTGTGATGCAGGTACAAGACAGAAAGTGGACAGAAAAAGCAGAATCACAGTGGCCTGGTTTTGGCTGGAATAGAGTTACAGAGAATGCATGTGACGTGGTACAAGTGGCACCACAGTGTGCAGGTATGGGTCTGTATAAATAAACATGTATGAGTTTATTTGTGTATCTGCATATTCACATACACTGACACAAATATGAGGGGCAGAGGGAAGTAAATGAACATCAGCTCCCTAAGAGCTGGAAATAGCGTCAGAAAAACAGCCAAAAAGGCATGTTTATGGCACAATATTGGAAATACTTATTTATAAGAATTCACTGACTCACATTCCACCACTCATTTCACAGTACTTTGATGCTTCTATCTGAAGTGGGAACTTAAGGAATTTGAGCTCACTGAGAATTTGAAAGAGGGAGAGAAGGTGAACTTAATTTCTGCTCTCAGAAAACATCAAACCAAAAGTATCCCCAAGCTGAGAATAAGGACAGTTGATTCAAGAATTTCAAACAGAAAGAGAATGTCAAGCAGATTGACAAAAAAAAAAAAAAAAAAAAAAAAAAAAAAAAAAATTGATGAAACTGCAGAAACTGCATACTAAAAGCTAAGTCTTTGAACTCTATTACCTTTTACCTCAATTAAACACCTATTTTAATTAGGTTCTTGCAAAATATTAAATATGTTACAAAATCTGTACCATACGATTTTATTAAGGGAGCCATATTGGCCTCTAGTGGTCTTTTACTACTCTTATATACTACGTCATGCCTATTATTTTCAGGAACCCCATTACTACACAAATATTTGGGACATGCCAGCTGGACATCCCAAAATAATAAAACATCTGAACCACCTCACTCAGTCAATAACTAAAAATCACCCTAGAGTCTGCAAACAAATTACTATACAAATTTCAGTGCAAAGATGTTGGTCAGCTGAAGAGTAACAGATTACACAAGACCAGTTGGGTAAAGAACAGCCTGGAAGGGCTATAAAATACACCGGAGACTTCTTAAATAGGAGGAGAGAGTGTAAAATCACTTTTCTCTTTAAAGCAGCTTATTCCTTTGGGATTCATTACTTTAATTACACTTGCAAGTAGCTTTCAGAAAATACTAGCTCTAGCTAACATTCATTCATGCTGAACGTTACAGGTGGGTCTTTATAGCATGTTTCATCTTTTGTTTTGTTATACATAACAAAATGTCTCATTAAAAGCAATGTGTTCATAGAAAATGAAGTGTGATAAATGTGATTCCTGAGCTATTACATTAAACATTCATCAGTCTTGTTCTAAGCACATGAACAAGAGCAGTTGTCAGGACATGTTGTTATCGTAGACTTTAAAATATCTGATGATTGTTATGACCAGCTAATTGCATGACCCTCTCTGCAATAGTGTGCAACACAGGAAGGTCCAAGCCACATCCCGAGAAGCAGAGGCCACATCACTCCAGCCGATTTAATTTCGTTTTGGTCTTCCCCCCTTGGAAAGTGAAATAAGTGACAATCAGCCTGGAAACTCTTACAAAACCCTTAGGCTTTGCCGTTTGCTTGGCTTGCATGGCTCCTGCTGCTAGCTTTGGTGAGCAGAGCGGCAGAGACCCATCTCAGTAGCCAGTCTGATCCTTCTGCGCTGCTGTGGCTGCATAAACCATCAGCCCTGGGGCCCCCCATCCTTCACTGCCAGACGGCAACGCCGAGATAAACTTTCTCTGCAAAAAAGCACTACATGTTTTGGAGTTTCCTGTGTTATCCTCCAAAGCTGGATCCAAGCCCTGGCACTTAAATTTAGATTAACTGTCTCACGTTTTATTTATTTACTGTTTCCTGAGTTATTAATATAATAAGCCTTCCCCATTTAAAGTCACCCCCCACACGCTGAAAAAAAAAAGGACAACAAAGACCTCTTAAAATGGCCCATTTCCTGTTGCTGTAACTGCACCTTCTCTGTGTGATTTCCTCAGTTTGCATAAAATGATTCATTATGTGCGTATGTACTAGAGAAGGTACACACACATCGCTTTTCCTCTTTGCTAATTTTTCATTGGTACCCAAGATATAAACCACCATAAAGTAAACATATTAATGTTAAGCGTCAGGAACAGGATCTCCCGGGTCCGATGCACACTTAAAATGACCAACTCCAAAGATTCTTTTCATCTCCAGCTCTTTCTGAGCTGTCGGACTTGGACAGTGTTAGAGTGACACTGACTTCATTTTCACTCCTACGGCAACTCTCATCCAAAAATTCTGAAACATTTTGGAAACATAATGATTTAACTCTTGCCACATCCCTGTGAAGTCGTTATCCCTTGCGCAGCTGGGCAGAGAGAAGGCTCACCTTCCTCCCTTCCAAGGCATTCCAGTTTTAATGGGTTTGTGCAGCCAGAAAATGTGACCCCCAGCTGGGCTGGATCACTGCAGTTGGACAGATTCTGGCATACTCGACATGTTCCTTCTGAAGGAATCGGCTGTACACAAACAGTATTCATACGTACATTGCAACTGCAAATTACGTTACAGTCTAATTAAGCTTAGATATATTATACAGCCTAACAAGGTTTTACTTCTAACACACAGAGGAATCCCCAGGAATGACCAGAAACCGGCATTACCTGCCATTATTTGGTTATAAATGCAGACAAGAACTTTTTTCCAAATCCTTCCTCTGTTCTTCTTTAACTGTTCTTTTCCTCATCCAGTCCCTCAGCCAGCAGCACCTTCGCCCCTCCAGCTGGTCCCTCTCCCTGCTGCAAGAACTGGGCAGCTCCCAACAATCACAGACAATTAGCATCTCCCTGGTCAGTGAAAACACTTGCAATCAGTAGTTAAAGATTGCACTCATCCTCCGGTGGTGGAAGATCTGGTCTTGCCACATAGGATTTCATTTCTGGATGAGCACCAGAGCAACGCTGAGGGTGGGAGAGGCACCTCGTTTAGGTACCACTCTCCAAGGAGACACTAAATGTTTGCAAACAAGTGATGCTGTGAGGCAACATGATCCAGAGTGCAACTGGATTAACACCTGGAATTTTTACAGGAGTTTATATGTCTTAGAAAGAAATCTAGAACAAAGCAGGAACAATGCAGTAATACTGTTTTCTCTTCCAAAGTAGTAGGCAAGTTAGTAAAGGTCAGCCCAATGACTGCAGGAGAAAGGAAATTCATACCCACACTGATTTGTTTGCACTGCTGAGATATAAAGCTTATACACAGAACAAAGCAAACTGTGTATCAGTTAATCAAGAATGGCTTATGTTTGTTTTAAAACTCTTAATTTTTCAGTCCAGGTGCTCTCATTATTATTCAGTGGCTGTGTTGTAAACGTAGTAAGCAGATAAATGGGAATAGATGCCTGAAGAAAAATATTTATAGTCTCACTCCTCTAGTTCTGTGAGGATAATTCTTTCCTTAAAGAATCAAAAGAAGACATGCCTGTTATCTGTCTCATTCAAATACCTAAAGGAAAGTCCTTACACAAAAGGTAGACTACTGCTAGCTTTGCTCAAAAAAATGTCACGGACTTCTCCATCTGTAGATAAAATATGTGTGTTCGTGTTGTGCATGTATTTACACACATGTAATATGTACCTATGTAACTATAGAAAAAGAATGGAAAGTTCATTTCCCCTACAAGTGCAACAGGAATTTTTTAAAATTACCTCCTGTAAAGAAAGCTGTCCAGAGATATTGTTGAAGGGCCCATGATATTTTTCTTATATGGCCAATTTTATACCATTTTAATTCAAATACCATGTCTAACTGATAAGAAGAAAACATATCATGTCTGTTTCATAGGACTGCAAAGCAAAGCACAGCCTAAATGGTTGTACCAACTATTTTTAGAATGATACATGAGATTCACCTGCAATCCAGCATGAAAATATAGACTGACAGAAGCTCCTGTTAGAGTGATATAGCAGTCTTTGAAGATCTTTACAACACTTACATGTTACTAAAGAGGACACGTGTCTTTGTACCTAAGATCTTAGATGAGAGTCAATTAAAACAATTCTATTGCATTGACCAAGATTTTACCTCTCTGCTAGACCCAAGATTACGGTCACAGGATGGTGCAGCCCAGAACAAAATCTCAGCCTTATAACTCATGAAGCATCACAAGTTCAAACTCTGCCCTCAAGATCATGATGTCAGTTTCTGCCTTCCCATAAATTGCAAATTGTTCGTAAAATCGAATTGCAATCTTAATCAAGTAAATGTAACTCACGCATTCAAATTAGGACCTGTAAAAAATTAGTTCTCTTTTGGCAGCTATATGGGCACTGAATTTTTAATGGAATTCATTATACTATACTAGTATAGCTTAAGTTCAGACAGTGCTCAAAGGTGTATTGTTACTCAAATTTATGAATCTTCAAAAGCCATTAGATGTTGCTTTGAGACATGCCTCATTTTTATGAGT
The DNA here is from genome assembly GCF_003259725.1 of Athene cunicularia. Taxonomy (NCBI): domain Eukaryota; kingdom Metazoa; phylum Chordata; class Aves; order Strigiformes; family Strigidae; genus Athene; species Athene cunicularia. Next base: position 10,529,178 of record NW_020799144.1, on the reverse strand, counting down.
GTTAAAGTGCTTTTTAAAGTAGGAATCACAGATGCTTTACACATTTAATAAATTGATCTCTCCCAAGTTTTAATTTATGCTTTGTTAAGTAGTGCTCCTGGCTTATGAAGTTCTCAGTCTAAATGCCTCTACAGATTTGACTGGTTCCAGGTCAGCAGATCTTTCTCACTCCCTGTAGCACACTTCTGCTTTTCGTCCTCATAACAGATACATCATTACAGAGTTGGGATTGCAAGACCTCAGAGGGGTTGCACTACAGAGCACAGACATGTCATTCCTGTTACCAATGCACGAGCTATACAAATATATTAGTTTTGAATTTTAAAACAGGTAAGTCTGCCTGAGAAGAATAAAACACTTGCTCTTCTGAACCTTCAAAAAGACACAAAAACTGAAGGCTGTGGATGAAGAAACTGATGGCAAAACTTGTGAGAGCTGTTTTATGTATTTTAAAATAGGTTATCATGTCTTGCTCATTTTCATGATCAGCTTCAATTGGATAATTATGATCAAGAAATAACTTTTCAAAGAAGAAAATAATTTTAATATAGTCAGTACAAAATTAGGGTCGTAGATTGCAGCTAGATAATTTTTAAATGATCACCTGGAACAATGTACACAATGAAAAGCATTTTCAGATAAATGCAGAGCTGACAAGGCCACAGGCATTCTGTTAAAAAGAGTCCTTGACTTTTAGACCTTGCATTATGCATGTGCTAATTCTCTCTATAAAAGCTGTCAGTTTGCAGAAAGCACCTTCTCACAGCTGAATTGAACAGCACAGTTTTGTTCATCCCAAAACAGGAAATAAACAAATTTTATTTAAAAAACAAACAAACAAACAAACAAAACAAACCCCACCCCACCAAAAACGACACTAGGACACTGGTAGGAAATAGGGCAAAACTCTCTTACTCCTAACTTCTAAAGGTTTGTATTTCCTTATGTTTTTCCCCAACAGGGCAGAGCTGGCATGCAAGCAGACAAGGCAATGAGCCTTCCTCTGGACTACTGAGATTATCAGCAAGGAGGAGGAAATTGTTGCACAAACACTAGCAGGGGGAGACCAGCCCCCCCCCCCCCCAGTTCAGGATGCTGTAGTCTCTAACCTGTCTAAGTGCCTGTCTTCCTTCAAACCTTTCCCAAATCATTGCCAGTGGGTGTCAGGTCAGCAAGTTTCAGGTAAGGTTCAGGTCAAGCCTGACTTGTCCAACTTTGTCTTCTATGCAGTCAAAGCATTTTGTTGATAACCTCCAGACCTCTCAGGCTTATCTCAGCAAAACTAGCAGCAATTTACATTTCATATCTTCCACTAGGATCTTGACTTCATTATTTCTTGATTAGCCCCATATAAATCATGACTAAAGGTCCTGGAACAGAATTATATAATAGTACTAAATCAGTAGAAAAGAGGAAGCAATGAAGTTTATTAAATAATACATAAATGTTCTCAGTATTTCTTAAGATTGTTAGAGTTGCAGGCAGGAGGAAAGAAGTTTTAACCAATGCCAATATAACTTGTTTTGCTACACACAAAACATAACTAGGTTTGGGGTTTTTTTAGAGTACATTTGCAGAACTATTACTGTAGTATACCATTTCTACTACCATATTATTTTCTAGACTCAGGCAATGTATTATTTTAGTCTCCCTCGGAACAGAACATTATTTTCTGGAGTTTGCAATAAAATGTGATGTTCTGCAGTCTTTTGCTGAGCTTTGAAACAGCTCCCATCTGCACTGTCATGTAGCACGGATGTCCCTTGTGCTATCATGTACAGTGGCCTTTCAAACATGAAAAAAAGAAAAATTATTTGCAAGTCTTTAACAACATAACAAAAAAACCATTCAATAATGCTTAATAATCAGGTACTGAGTCTAGCCTGCCTCAGGGAAAAGGATGAAGAGCATAGCATAGTCACTGACTATAGATGCCTCCTCTAAAATGATGATGTTGGGTCCCAAGAGGAGCTTATTTGAAGGCCCTTTTCAGCTGAGCAGAATGAGTCCCGTTCCTCTCAGGTTTCCCTGACTTCATTCCAGAATATGGCACTCAAAAATGCAGTAAGTCTCACACACAGTCATGAAGGAAAAGTACTGTCACGTTCAGTCCCAAGGGAGAGTACGCAGGGTCGGGTAATGCCGAGACCCTTCTCAGGATCCTGCCTCCAGATATGAGTGATGCCAGAAACCCACCAGCCTGCCCTCAACTTCTTGAATGAGCCTAAAACCCTTTTAGTGATTATACTGGACATCTGACTGAAGTGCTAAGGCTTGCACAACCAGACCAAGCCAGAGTTGACCTATAGATGAATCCTGTATATTTTATAACTGATAACCATTGTGCTAGTAGGTATTGTACTAAGTTATAACAACATACTTATGCTGATGTAAAAAGTGCTGAAGCTTTGAAGTACTGAGGCCTGAACAACAGGCCCCAAGCCAAAGCTGTGAACTTATCTGTAATCATTAACAAAGTGTAAACTCGCTAGTGAAAGACGCAGCTTAGACAAAATAGAATCAGTAGTGAGGAGAGAATGTCTCCAACTTCCCTTGTTCAGCCTTGTTCAAGGCTGAGAACCCAAGGATCTGGCCTTGTTAGAAACTCCCTTGGTTTACCCCCCTGAGTCCTGGCCAGGCTTTGGGTGGAATCCAACAGAAGGATGAAACCAGAAATTTTCCGCTCAAATCAAAGGTGCCAGCTGTTCTGGCTGATCGATCTCTGGTATACAAGGCTGGACCCGCTCACAGTGACTTTGGCAGCCTCACCTACGGGTGGACGCACCATGCAGGATTTCCCCCTTGCTGGGACAGGCTCTGCAAACCCTCACTGTAACCGGGGCTGCCCAGCTACTGCAGGCTGGGTGATGGTAACGTGTGCAAGTGGGGATGGATCTTTCTTAAACACTGTTCTCTCTCTCGTGTAGTAATGATTTAATGCATTACTCTGTTTTTCTCCTGTTTGCTGCTTTAAGTGCACTATTCTGCTTTTTCTTACTGCTTGTTTTCTGTATTACACTGTTACATTGGTTATCACTAGTAAAATACGCCTGCTCTTTTCACTCTGGTGTCTAATTGATGTCCTTAATCAGCAGTACATTGACACACCACACCTGGATCTCTGTAAAGAGCAGGGTGACCTCCCATGAACATTGCTCTGTCCCAGATGACCAACCCCCATGGTGCTCAGTTGTGAGGGACCGCAATGTCCCCTGAGTGTCCCAACACCTGTGCCTGTGCCAACCTCCCCGAGAAGCTGCTGCGGCCTGTGAATTGCTCTGGGGGATGTCGCCCAGAGGAGCGGGAGTGGACTGAAGGAGGCACCCCCACTGCCTTGCGGTTGCAGTGTCCGGACTCTCCAGACAAGCCTCCAAGGGGCAGAGCTGTGCTGAGCTGGGCCCATCCTGCAGCCTTTGTGGCTCTGCTGTGGAGGCCAGACCCCACATGCATTTGCTAAGGAACTGGGAAGAGGCAAACGCTCCTGCCCTGAAGCCGGAGGCAACAAAACCCCTGGGACCAGAGAAAAAAACTCAAGGCGAGCAGATCTGCTGATCAGCAGATATGATGAACTTCAAAAGGCAGTAGAAAATCTTGCTCTTTATGTATCCACCACCGAAGCCTGATCTGTGTGCATCTACCATCAAGGCCAGATCTGCGTGCACCCACCACTGATGAACTGAAGGCTGAGGACCAACGGGACGCCGCTGGATCCATGGTGGTGACTGTTCTTGCAGCCCTATCCCCCATCCTTGCTTCATTTCTGCCTTTTCCTTCTATTCTGTCCTATCGCTACCCCTCTTTACTTTTTTATTAATAAAAACCTACTTTGGGTACACGGCCTTTGACCTCGTTTGGGTCTTAATCTTGCTCTTGGGATCATATCGAAACCTCCCCCAATATTGGACCGGGACACCAGTCAGGTCAGATTTATCCTCAGATCAGTTCCTCCAGAAATGGTCCAACATTTCATTTGCAAAACTGATACTGTTGGGACAAGATGAGAGGATGTTAAAATTATCCAGACTTTCACTATTCTCAGATTTTCAGGAAGGAGTTTCAGCTGTCAGCATTTTTGGCCCGTGATGCACTAACAGCTGGTCAGGTCCTGCAGTCTCCACTTCTGTAAGGTCTGTCTCTTTTCACTTCAGTATCTTTTTCTTTTTTCAACATTGGAAGGCCAGTAAAAAATTTAAAGTATCCCGGCCAAGATTATCTACTTCAGAGATAAATAGCCCAAGCAGTTTCCTAAACTGTAATTTATATGTTGATATACACTTTGATAGTGAAAACTGTACCTTGGAATATCCCATCCCACCATCCAATTCCAGAGACTGGCTTGCAAAGTAATTAGAATAATTGATTCAATGTCATCAAATACAACTTTATCAAACAAAAAGGCTCTATTTTTAAGTCACCTCTGCAGTTCTTTCTCACCTTGGCATAAAACCTACACATTCCTTGTTTCTTTCTGTATTTCTGTCATTCCCTTTCCAAAGAATCTTAAAGTGCTGTCCAGACATGAATGAATTAATCTTCACAAACCTGTCTGAAACATAAATACTCTCTTTTTGAAGATAAGGATTGTTTTATTAAAGTAGCACATCTCATTTTAATTCAAAATCTTCTTTTCCTATCCATAAAAACAAAGGTAAAGAAAAATGTCACTTTTATACTGGAGGGAGAACATGTGCAAGGAAAAGGATTATCTTTGTTTATGATGTGTTGTTGAATTCTCCACTTTTAAATGAAAATTTTTCTAAGCACACTGCCAAAACTATACGGTGTTCTTTCTAACACAATGCAGATGGACACTGTGACATGAAAAGTGTAGGAATTGGCATTCGTCACTGAAAAGGCCATATTAGAAGTAAATTGGTCTCACTAAAATTAACCAAATTAAAATATAAGCTGTATTGTAATCAAGATTTTTGTTGTCTTTTCTTTCATTTCAGAATCTATTTACTCCATTAGGGTGGAATTACTCTGTGGTTACCTACCACAGTCACTTTTATTCATAATCTGGCAAGATGTGTTATTTGCTGGATGTAAGTTTTCATCACCAACTATTATTGCGGTGGTTTAAATCAATCATATCGATTAAAGGCCCAGTTGTGACTTCCTGAGTTCATTGAATTTTGTCATCATCAGGGTCTCTTCAAAAGAAATAAAAGTGCAAGCAACTAAAAGCCTTGGCTTACATGTAGGGATGGACAAATAATTTTTTTCAATTTTTTTTATTTTAATGTGGATGAGCAAAATTTCATTTTAAGGTCATCTGGATAATTATAATTTGACTAGATATGAAGTGTTTTGTTTTCCAGGATGTTCAATCATTTCTACATTCTCTCCTGCTTTTAAATCTAATGCTGGGCAATAAGGATGCCCATTCCAAAAGTGAACATTATGAAATTTTCTTTCAAAAAAAAGGCAGAAGAAAGCCTCTTGGCATCTCTGGAAAAGATGAAAAATATTTTGAAAATGTCATACTAAGTTCCTGAAGATTTTCAAATGTGTTCCCATATTCTTCTGAGTTAAAGTTATTTACCATTTGGTTCCACAGCAAATTCTATCTTTTCTTTCGTTACAGGAGAAAAATCATTGCCCACCTGGCACTTCAGTAATACTGAACGTTGGTTAAAACAGAATGCACCTTATCCTAATGTCATTGTACTCAACAGACACATTAGATAGCTTGGGGTAAACATGAAGTAAATATTTTTTCCTTTTTACCATCTATCTCAAGTCAAAGCCTCTGGTTCCTACACATACAGAAGATTTTTCCATTATTGAAATAAGTAGCATCCAGTGTTGCATTTACTTCTCAGTTGATATTGCCATGAATTCAAGTCTACATATTAAATAACTCAAAGAAAATATTAATGTTCATATCAAATAACTTTTAATGACTACTTAACAAATTCCAAGTACTATTTATTCTTGTGACTCACTGCAGCTCCCCAGATTTTAACAAACTTACAGCACTGGCTTTCAAACTACATTTTGAAGGGCCAAGTAGCCTGTTGATTTTGGACTGCAAGGTGCCAGAGCATTCTGAGAAGTGAAAGGATTTATGTCTGAAATGCAGGTGACAAATATTAGTCACAACTTTATATTTTGGATACTGCACATCCTATCCTAAACAGCCAGGAACTTTTGGGCATCTGAACAGTAACAAACTATGTAAAACTTACAATAAAATCACAGCAAGGCATTAAAAAAAAAAAAAAAAAAAAAAGTGGTTTCAGATTGATCATATGAAATATCTTCAAACAGTATATTGTGAAATTCATCAATACAAGGTATCCCTGAAATTAAAAATATCCAAAAGGGATAGGCGATAAAAATCATCCTCACTTACCTAAGTCTGGACATTTTCTGTTTAATAATAAAATGATATAAAACCTCAGGCACTACTCATAAACTGCTCATTTACTGTTTGCAGCGAAGAGGGAATTTTTCTTTTGCACATTTTTAGTTATTACAAAATTACTTGCCAGTTTGTTTGAGGTGGGGGTTGGGCTTTAACCTTTTTGTAGGGATAGGGAGCTGTTAGCCTTCCTTTGAAGCATATGCTATCCATCATTTTCTAAGCTCCCCTTTTAAGAAAGTACTTTACACAACATACACTCAACTTCACCTGTGGCTTTAAGGGCATGAGTTTTCGGGTATTAGAATTGCTTATCTAAGCTGGGGCCAGAGACAAGAAACTAAGTCACAAGTACCTTTGAATGTAAGCTTAGATAGCAAATCCAGTGCTCTTCACTAACCTCCATTTCCAAATGCAATAATTTAGTCTTAAGTAAACACACTTCCTAACAAAGAAGAAAGAAGCACTAAGAGAAATAAGAAAAAGTTTTAGCTTTCATAGAGAGAAACATTTGACACACCGCAAAGTGAACCATAAATGTAACTCAGATTTAGCAAATGCACAGTGTTATGAATGATTTGGGTTACCAGGTAATGGAGGCCCTATAAAAAGACCTCTTAGACGTGCCAGTGCAAGGGCAGAAAGCTAACTGTGAGAATGGAAAGGAAAGGCTGTTCTTCAATAAAGAATAAATGCATTTTTTCTTGTGCTCTGTGCATTTTCTAAAGATATTTTTGCATTCTAGTTGTACATTAATAGGTGTATTGCAAAGTGTGAAAGACTTAACTATAAAAATGCATACAATTATACCATGCGAGATCATCCAAACTTATAGCATAGGGAAGAATAAAATGCAAGTGACTTGCAAAGGCTTGCACAATGATGCCAGGGAAGGAAGAGGCTGTTCTCTCAGCTGTCTGGAGTACAAGCTCATCGCAGACAAGATATTGTGGATAGAAGTAGAGGAGAAAGAAAACCTGTGAACAATTCAGTCTGAAACCTTTGGAGAAAAAGAGGCTTATGAAGATAGCTATTGATCATGTTCCACCAAAATCATGGACTTTCTGAACGCTGCTGAAGACAGAGAGAAGTGCCTGTAACCATACATGTCAGTAATGCAGGTAAACTCAACTTGCTTTTAAATACACAGGTCTGTCTCAAGTAGCCTTGGTAATGTTGATTTTAAGTACTCCTACAGATGAAGGGATTTATTAAGAATGATCTCTCCTCAATTCACTTTCCATACAGAGCAATAACACAGATTAGCACTCCCAAAACCACATAATAACCTCAACTTGACAGTATGCAGAAAACTTAAGAATCAAAAATAATTTTTAAAGGTTTTTATTTCTACAGTGCAGTTATCTCAGTAGCTTACAGCCTTTTACAATTCAGTACACAGAGCATCAGCCTAAATGTATTTTCTTTTCTCTCCATTTCCCCTCAACCTGCATGCTGAGCCACTGCTCCAGATCCTGTCTGGCTCCTAATTCCTTGACCTCTAAATTAGAGGATTTAAAAAATAAATATTACTGCTTTACTAGTATCTCTCTTCACCCTTTGTTTTTTTAATAGATCACTAGTCTTCCCAAGATAATGAAAAGTGAATCAAGGTCGAGATATTTTCACTGGTCTTTTTGTTCCTGGGGTGTTCTGTACCTCCAGTCTTTTCCCACATCATCTGCACCTATAAATTTACTTTTTGTCATCCCCAGGATGTTGCCAAAAGTTTCCACGCCTTCACTAAAACCCTTCCCACAGATGACCAGGTGCATAGCTCTGCTTACAGTGACTCCAACATTATCTGCCTCAATTTTCAGCAGCAGGCTTAATAAAACTGATATTATAACCTAGGCTGTTTCTTTTGTCTCGAGGAAAATTATTCCTGTTTTCTTCCAGCTTCAAAACTGACAAGACATTGCTTTCAGTGTCTTGTGCATAATGAAGATTGCACAGCAGTGAACAGCTAATCAGGGCCAAGTCCTCTATTTGACTTGTAAATGCCTCTGGCAGTCTTCCAAACTCAGCGCAATTACTACAGATTTACAACACTTTAAAGTGAGAGGTACAGTTGGTCTAGTAAATCCAGTAACACATAAATGCTGAAAAATCACAAAATTGTCACCATTTGAGTAAGTTATGTTAACTTCAGGGCTTCTAGCTGCGCCGAGAGAAATGTGGAGCTCTATATATAACATCTACCAATTTAGGGGGTTGTGTGTTAGCTCCTTTTAATATCAGGGACTTACTGATGGAAACACAAGAAAATGTTGTCATACTCTGTACAACGGACAAAGTAAGTTTTTGTGTCCTCCAGATACGGTCTATATCACATCAAGTTTCTCCCACAGGGTCAAATCAAGTCTGTTTGCTATGTGACCTCTTTCTGCTTAGGAAGCAAATTCTGTCATCAGATTTTTGCCTTGACTTCAATAGACTTCAACGGGAACAGTGTGTTCCCTTCCAAAGCAAAATTTCACCCTCACAATTTGTGCGATTTCTTTCTATGTTTTATAGACAGCATTGATGCTGTCAATACAAGGAAAAAATAAAAAAGAAAGGAAAAAAAAAAAAAAGATAAAATGTAACAGTGCCAAGCTTTGCCAGAAAATTAGCAGATTATAGTATGCAACAGCTTGGATTGGGTATGTGTTAGAACTGCGAAGAGGAATTACTACAAAATGAAAAGCTGAGAGAGAGTTATTTAGGGAGGTGGGGGAAGCTAGACTAATGGACTTAATATTCTGCAAAATGTGTATTGTACTGAGCTCCATGCCACCACGGCAAGGCTGCTTCTAGTAGTCAAGTTAGACTTCCCCATGAAAGCTTTCCTACATCAGCGTTTCACAGTGTACATAGCACCACACGCAGGGATAGTAATTCTTCTTCATCCTGGGAGCTTGGGTGTGAAAACTGATTGAAATTAATATCCCCAGAAGGTTAAATAATCCTTTGGTTTTGTATATTAAATGTCATTCAGCATGTGAAGTGCAGAGACTTAGATTCCCTACCTTTGCAATAATCACCTTTAAAGAGAAAGTCTTCAGTATCTTACTCAAGTGAAACCACTCAGCTATAGCAGGTGAGACATGAAGCACTATTATGGCTTTCATCTTAATGATTCACTCAGTTCTTGTTCCTATTCATGGTGGAGATAAATGAGTATTTTCAACATCCTTTTATTAGCTACTCACTCTGGGAAAGAGTGAGAAGTTTTTTTGCAGCTGAAGGTTTCATCAGTGTTGTTCTTTTTGGGAAAGAGCAGTAAAAAGGAAAGAAAGAATCTGATGCTAGTGCTGCCTTTTCTTCAAGCACAGTTCTTGAAAACAACAGGCATAACTCATCCATCAGCCATTTCAAGAGCTGGCAAAATTATATCACAGTTGTGCTACTCAAAGCAGTGCTTTTAGAATCTTTTGCTCAGGAAACCTCAGTAACGGTGCAAATCTGGGCTGATTAAAGAAAACTCTTTCCAGCAAAAGGCAAAAGCAGGGAGAGGAAAGAAATCAAGTATGGGTTTTGAAGAAAGAGAACAAACAAAGGCAGGCTGTCAGGACTACATGGTCACTACCCACCTGGTTTTTAGGATGCAGCCACTTAGATATCCTTCCAGACCTCCCAGCAGTATCATACTAGAGCACAGAATCTCAAGATGTGATAGGAATAGCAGCAACAGCAACAAAATTTACCTCTTCCCCAGCAAACCGGCCTTTGGCTACTGCCACAGCATAGATGTCCACCATGTGGACAGACATTGAGCCATGCAACTTGTCCTCAGAGCCAGAGAACAGGCCTTGGCCAACCTTATTTACTGGTAAAGACACAGCTGTCTTCTTTTTCTTAACAGTTAGGAACACACTATGGTTGGTTCCATTGTGTCTCATCTCACTCTCTTTTTGCATCCAAAACAATCTTAATATAATTATTCAATAATGTGCGTTCATAATTTTGTTGAGATTCCATAATTTTTCCTCGTAAATTTTACAAACAATTTGTTTGCAGTAGTCCCAGTCAATGTTTTGTTACCCTTGACAACGGCTCAGAAAACTCCTTTTCCAAATTTCCTAGCATTTTCCTTCCCTTTAGCTCGGAGAAGCCCAGGTGATGTTCTATAAAGCAGAGGGACCATTTGGCAAGAGCAGTAAAAACAAGAGTTGGCAACCAACTGCCAGCAACAGAAGGGACCTTTTTAGTAAACATTTTCAATATATTCATAAATTGGTGAGCCAAAAAGAGTGAAAAAAGTGCAGTCAGAGTTGTAATGCCCTGGAGAATAACAGTTTGATTGTTATTTACAGGACAAGAAGGATGTGGCTGCAGCTTTGTTACAAAGCCTCCAAAGTTCATTGCTTTTCTCCCTCGGATCTCACTTACTTTTACATGTTGTCATTATAGACATTCACATACCAACAATCTGATAGCAAGCATGTAGTTCTTTCAGGCAGCAACTGCTACAACATTTTGTTTATACTCCCTCATACTGAACAATTTGCTCATTTAAAAAAGAAATACCAAAAAAAACCCCACACAATTTGGTTTCAAAGCCTGCTATACTAAACCTATCAGCTTGTATGCTCACTAGATAATATAGCACACCAGATACAGAGTATTGCAACATGTAGATATCAAACCTCAGGCTACATTTTAATCAGAACCAAATACTGCAACACCAATTGCATGGGACAAGAGAAAAATCACAATTTTCAAGCTAAAATAGCTCATTCTTCTCACTGATGTTTTGTGCTTTAGGCTTACAAACCTACAGTGATGTCAGTGCAGTCACTAAATTACCAAGTGAGAGAAAACTTCAAAACTCAGCAAGAGGCCCTTAGGAAAGGGAAATCATTGCCAAATTAAAACCTCTACTCCTGCTCCCTCAGCCACAAAGAAAGCAGGATGCTTCAGCTCACTAGTCAAAATATTTGCAAAGGAGAAGTACTCAAAAATGAAAAATCAAAATACAGTAACATTAGCTTCTGATATCTATTCCCATCTCCACTCAAAGAAGGCGCTTACCATCTTATTTTCCTATAAATGAGTTGGAACAATAATTTTAATTAGTCTGTCCTTCAACCACAACAGAATAACATTTTCCTAGCATTTAAAAAAAAAAAAAAAACCCAAACACAACCCATCTAAAATTACAACTTGTCCAGCAAGAAATAATCTGAGACCACTGAACTTCAGAAGAAGTCCAGAGCAGTTGTTAAAATTAATACAGAAGAGACAGTGTTGCTCCTAAAACATGAAAATACACAGTCCAGAGATGATAGTCTGTCCTTTTTGGGGACAAATCATTGTGTTCACTTATGATCCCATTTTATGTTGCTTCTATTTCATTTTTTCCTCCTGAGTAATTTAAGCTGTAACAACGACTGGCTCCAAGGAGCTGCAATGTAAGCCAGAAGGTTAACTCTTCAAAAAAGAAAAAAATCCAACTCCTCTGATAAAAGGAGAGGCCAAATAAATGAAAATTTTGGCAGATGTGTGAAGAATAGGCCAAATTCATCTTTGGTGTAACAATAGTCTACTTTACTAACATAACCACAGGAAAGAATATGAATCATTATTTTAAACATAATAAGTAAAATGTGTTTTCATGTCACTGAATTACAGTTGATTCCACAGCACTTGAGATATTGGGGGGTGGGGGAGGGTGAGTCCCACACTCTTGATTTCATTATAATATGCACTACTTTCACTAAAGACTAATGTAATCATGTTTTATGTTTCGAAGATATATTTAGTAATGAACATAGGAACAGGAATGCAAGCCCAAATCAGCATCCCCAAATTGTCACACCACATATTGGAAAAGCACTGATCTGGACCCAGACTGAAACTTCACAGCAGCTGACTTCCCTGGGAGAAGCCGTTATCCATTCCTGCACACCCCTGTCGCTAGCTCAAGCACGGAGATACTTCGGAGGCAAACAAAAGCCATAGCAGCAGATGCGGGGTAATTGCAAACATAGCAAGGCATACTCTTATTCACAGACAAGCTGGATCTAAAAAGCTTGGGTCCTGAGGTTTGGTCAGATGCTTACAGGAATGAACTTCATTGCATTGTAATGCTGCCATAAAAATGGTTTAAAAAAAAAAAAAAAAAGATAAAAGATAAGCCATAAGTGTAAACCAGCACTTTATCTAATCAGCTGCTAATGCTTTTGCTGCTCGGACAGGGTTAATCAGACATACATAAAACTATTTCCTGGCACTTTTGGAAAGCTCCTCCAGTGATGATTCCAACAATATGAAAGGTTTCAATTTTGCAGAGTTTATATTGGCTTAAAGTGTACCGAATTTTATTTTATCACACCCTGTGGGACACATTCACTTGAAGTCTTTTTTAAAACAGCTTAGAGCAAATCTACCAACTCAGTCTGTCTCTCATCCATGAACACTGAAACAAAGATTAATAAAGAATTAAGCAATGAAGTAGAAAGAAAAATTTAGTATAAGTACATTTTGTAAAAACAGCACAAGTATTTACTTTATTTTGCATATGCTTTACAGGGAGTTTTCTGATCAGGTTTAGACAGCTAAGAGCATTGCTAATTCCAGGGAATATTGTACTAAAGCAATCAAGCTGCCTCAGGAAAATGCAACAGAGCAGCATTACTGAGGTCTAGTATCAAAATCAAGTACAACTGATGAAGAGCTTGGCAGGAGGGAAACTTCTGCCATTGGAAGAAGCAACGAGCCTGTGCCAGGGCTCCCCACACCCGGTCCCAGACACATTCTCAGACAAGCTTTGCACCAGCCTCCATGTCTGGTAGTGGCTTAACCCCAGCTTTGGTCTCTTTGTATAACCAGGAAAAGGCAAGCAGATGTCAATGACACTAGAGCAATCAAAGCAAGAGGTCCCTCAGACCAGCCCACAGGGCTGCTTGCTCAGCCACTCCAGCACCTTGTCCCTTGCCCCTTACACTGCCTGAACAGTGAAATAGCTGTCCTGTACTCAGAAATAAAGGAAACTATGAAAGGCATGATGTTGGGCCAGATAGCCACTTCTGATGAGAGTATCATAACTGTTGTCACAATGTAGAGCAGCTTTAAAATACTTGGAGTGGATTCAGACTTCTAAAGCAAAGTATAAAGGACTGATATTCAAGGTCTCAGTTCCACACTAGAGGCCATGGTTATATGTGTTTTTTGCAATGAGCTTAGACATTCCTAGAAATATTTTTTTAAAATTCACTGCTTTTATACACATGCCTCTATTTTTAGATTAACCCCCATGAAATTAAGCTACTATACTAGTAGGAAGAAGGTGAACAATTATCACAATTCCACATTTTCTATGCACAAATGTAAAGCCAACTGTATAAGAGCCCTGTAGGGAAATACTGAATATATTTTGCCCTATAGACAAATCCCAAGAATAACTTCTTAAAAATCTGTTTAAAGCATTTTCTTCTGCATACAGTTGAGTCACCTGAGGGTTATTTGTTTTAGTGAACTACTTAACTGGGCAGTTACTCCAACACATTAATTAGATTAAATCGTCTGCAGAGCAAATTTTATTCCTTGTTACTTAGTAAATCATAAAAATATTACAGCTGGTGCTGCTATATGAAAGGACCTAGATGCATCACCTGCACAGATAACATGATTGAAGCAGGTGAGTTCTGAAATGCTATGGAGATAACATTGATTCTATTATCTGTGTCACTCCTTCCCCATGGCCAGTGTGAAACACGTGGCACAGAAGAATGATGAATTTTGTACATGCCTGACTGCTGTAGCATCCATTGTTCTGAACTGCAGATATTCTCAATATATTGTGAGAAGGGTGGGCTAAGCAATTCCAGGAGCTCTTCCATACTAAGCAGTAACAATGGGATAACAGGAGAGCAAGGTCACTTCTTCATCTTTAGCTTTGAGCTTCAACATCTGGTACTTCACACTAGAAAATTTGAAGAAATAATCATATACTGTAATTTTTTATGAAATTTATCCTTCCCCGATGGACACATAGACCTTACAATACCCTGGCTCAGCAACTTACCATGAAAGGCAAGGACTAGCATAGCTTGCACTGACTGCACAATATACACAGAGTTGTAACCCATATAACATCTTTTAAGAACCAGGTTCAGCCCAAAAGCCCTTTGTATAGATTTCTTAACTCTTGCTACTCTTTCTGGCAAAAAGTAAAACTCGCTATAGCTAGTGAACTTCCATTACACAATACAATATTATTGCATCGTCTCATAAATGTTTCTTCGGGGCTTCTCTGAGCACTTCGACTCAGAACAGTTTCCATTTTTGAACTGTGTAAAGTGTGCTGGACCAGCTGCCTGCTTTGCTGATGATTCTCTGAAATTGCAGGGATTATGCAGTATGGGTAAAATGGCTGATATTTGCTCACAGAGAGAGATTTCATAGTCAAGTTCAAGAATTTGAATTAAAATCTCCAAACAGGTTTGAGCTGCTGTTGACAACCAGGTGGAGAGAAATCAATAACAGAAAATCTGCAGCTGTGGTGATAATGATCTATTTAGGCAGAGATGAAAGCTGTCTTTATCCCTCAGTTTAAATAAACTGCTGGAGTTGCCGATCTTCAACCTGGCATAGATATCCATGTTCAACTCCTTGAAGTATTATAAAGACATTTTCCCAATAAGAAGTAATAGATTAAATGAAACTCTTTGCCTATCTAAAGCCTCTAGAAATACATATGAAAGACAAAGGTGGCCTTTTAAACTTTAAAAGTCACATCAGAAGCCCAGATCAGCACCAGACTTTCTGAAATGTGAATTATTCCACAAGGAGAGAAAGGGTCTTTCAGGAATGAATCCCATCTCCAGCTTTGCCCTGTTTCAGCTGCTTCTAAGACACTGTAGTTTCATTTATTTTTTTAACACTCCTCCAAGTTTATAATCATCTCTCTCCTGCATCCCTGGAGCATGTAGCAGTTATGGAGCAGACTCGTCTTCCCAGATTCCTGAGACTGAAATGTCTAATAATTGTTTTCAGTGTTTTGTTTTCCTAAGCTCATGTTGGAACTCCACAGCCAACCTTTGGGATCACATAACATTTTCTCCACCTGAAATCAGGGACTCTGGCTGCTAGATATGGACTCTATCACCAAAACAGCTTAAAATGCATAAGGCAATGGATATAAACTGTTACCCCTTGCCCTCAATGATATCACAGTCAGAGGGACCCTCTGGGCTTAGAGAATAAGAATTCCTGCTATATAGAAAATGACAAGCCAAGTATAAGTGGTTTAAATAGGACTTGTATTAAATAGACATCCTGATATTCAACATTACAGGGCTGTATTTGTTTTCTTTCAATATATAAAAATATGACTAAGGTTCTGTGTGAATATATATGAACTTCTATATGTTATTACAATGGTCTTCAATACCTGGTGTTTTTTAAGATGACTCCTCATTTTTATCCTTTTTGAAAATCATGAGTTATCACATGGAAAATATTTGCTCTTTCTATATCTAGCTGTCTCCAAAACATAAAACAAAGAAAAAAAAAACCCTAAACCCTAAAGACACTATTGTCAGAAAGAACTCTTTTTACTGCTTTGAAAAAATATTTGGTTTAAACAATTTGTTCTGTGCAAACATCTCCCTGTTTAAACTAAGAATTGTCTAGATCCCCTGGATATTGCTAGGTAGTTCACAACCACTACAAAAACATTTCAAGTAGTAGACTGGCTTCTGTGAAAGAGATTTTAGTCTTCCAGATTGTATTAGTGGAGTGTCCCCAGGAACAGAGATGGGGGAATATTATGGGTGTCCCTCATCTTTGTCATGAAGGAACAAAAGTATCTGAACTGTCTTTCTCCAGTTACTCAAGAGTAAGGTAGCCAGGGGGAAAAAGCTCAGACACAGTGAAGGAAAGGATGCAAGAGGTTAAGTAAGCACAGACAGAAAATGTAATCCTGTTACTGCTGTGTTTTTTTCTGAAAGGACCCAGGGAGCTTGTCTCCACCTTATTTCACGGTTCCTGCTCCTGCACTGGCAATTCAGCATAACACTCGTTTTTCTCACCTGGAATGCAGAATGAGAAAATTCAGGAAGGTCCCAGAGCTAGGTGTTGTTTCCACAACCCTCCAGGTCTACCTCACATATCAAATCATGGGGTCATGCTCATTTCCCCTATTGACTCTGGGCTCAATGCACCCTGGCTGAGATGACAACTTAGGGACATTCTTCGTGCATGTCTTCTCACACCAGTGAGAGGAAACCTGAAACTATACCTAAAATAATTAAAAACATTAAGTACATAAAATACTTCTATATAAAGCTGATTTGTTATATACTATATTTGTTATATATTAAAAGCTGGGGCAAAAATAAGCATCAAAACTTGAGTCACACTGTATTTATAATGTGAACTGTACAAGTTCCAGAGCGCAGAAGCATCCCTCCATTAAGAGAGGAGAGATCAAGTATCAGGAGAATATCCTGTCTAGTCAAGTCAAGGTTTAGATAATGTTACCAATAACAGTTCTACCACTCACTTCGTGCATGGAAAGGGAAAGATAATCATATGCTACATTAATTATTTTTATCAATATTGTCCTCAACACTTAGCTAAGCTCTCCTGGGCAGAATGTTACATGTCTGTTCAGGAAAAGCGGGAAGCAGTGAAAATACGTGGAGGTCTAGAAAACATGACCTGCAAGGAAAGAACGAAAAAAACTAAGTTGTTCAGTCTAAAGAAGGTTAGTGGGAGACATGGTAATATTCTTCACATATAAAGCAGACAGATGGGAAGAGGAAAAGAACCAGATTTTCTCTACTTCCTGATGGATGTGACAAGAAATAACGTATTCAAAGTAAAGCAAAGAAGGTTCAGCAGGATAAAGCTCTAGCATTATGATTGTCCTTCCTCCACTTGGAAGCAGAGACTGAAAAAATACATTAATAAACAAAGCAGTTCTCAGGAATAGTCCCAGACACTGGAACTTCATCACTGTCACTGTGAAGCCATCAAACCAGGGTACCTGGCATGCCTCTGTCCTGTGCCAGTCAAGATGCTCACCAACCACTCTACAAGGCAGCGCTCGTGAGATGGCTCTCCCGGGGGCCATTCCCATGCACAGCCCCAAGAAGCAGTTTGCTCAGGGACTTTTCCATCACACATTTCCTCAGAGCCCAGCATAATCAATGCACTTTCACTGGCATTGCAGCCCTATGCTCTTTATTTCAACTAATACCTTGGATAGTGAGGTGACATGTCTTCAAGATCTCTTCATAATATAGCACCTTTTTTCACAAAGGAGTTTCCTCTTGTACTAACCAAGAAACAAGATCACACGTGCATCTATAACTGTGTTATGCAAGGAGTGATCACAGAGGGGATAGAGTTAAGGAAATACAAGGACTGAATTTACTGAAGTGTATATTATATTTCATGTAATGCTGTTATGTTCCAGCATCATCCATGTGTGAATTCTGCACTACTTGAGTTATGTGTGGTACTGATTGCTTTTTAGAAAAAAAAGTGGGTCTAGATGGCCCATAGGTCTATTCAAATGGAGGGTTGTAGCAAGTAAAAGTCACTTTTTTACGTTATTTGTCTAAACCTCTGAACACATGTACTGTACAGAACTCATCTGAATTCTTTTGTGAATTGAAATTTTGCAAGCTGTTTTTTTCCTTTTCCCCTAACAATCTTCTTCCCAGCCATCTGAGTCAATCACTGTCTTTTTTTAACATAACAGCCTGAAACCATGAAGGAAAGAGGTCTCTCAAGACCTCTCACAGAGACCCAACTTCACTGCTCTCCCCAGACTCTGACCCTCCCAGCAGCCATGCTGGGGGTGCAGGTGCAAGGAGAGGCACATGCAGGTTACCTCCAAGCCAGGAGGACTGCTGGACGAGAAGAAAAAGAAATCCCTCCGTCCCTTCAAAGCTGAGTGGCTTTTGATTTCTGGAGCACACCTGCATTCTCTCAAACATATGCTGTGTGACTCCTAAACAAAAGCAGATGAAATCAGTGAACAGAAAACAGGTATGGCTTACTAGTAGGTCACTCACTGCTGTTTTTTTTTTCTGTTTATTTTATAATTATTTTTGTCATTTTTATTTCATTAGCAAATGTACAAAAAAGAACATCTTCTTGGGAAGGAGTTGCTCTGAAACGCACCTTTAAGTACCACTTCTTGTTCAGGTTTTATCCTAAAGTTGTCCTACTGTGAAAGCTGTTTTATCAGGGAGCTAGAATCCTAAATCACATGGCTTTTCCTGATACACTTCATCAGAAGAAGACATAATAATGTACAGCTGACCAGACACAGGAAAAAGAACCTATTTCTCATCTAATAACATTAGAATTTGGATGTTTTTATCTTCTTTATTCAGGGAGGAAAGGTAGAACTTTACAGCTGAAAAAATCTGGGGAAAAATATTTTACAGGTAAGTAAAAACATGTGCATTGTTCACCTCTCTCTTAACTTCAACCATGTTTCCCCTCTATGCTACATCTTTAAAGAAAAACAATGACCTAAAAAGCCAGATTTAAGTCTCAAAACAGAATGTCTCATCAATTTTAAATTTTTTCTCCCCAGAAAACGTTTCATGCAGTGGGATTCATGTAAGCTGAACTACTCCCAACAGAAAATATCGTTTTCCATATGTCAGTGAAGTTTCCTAAATCTACCAATGCTTTATTGCAGGAGTAGATGACACTCCACCCTACCCATCAATGCAGACTAAACAGGTCAGGCTCTACCCCATCCTAATCCTGCTGCAGCATTTGTGAACCATCTGTACAGAGAGGAAGCAGGACGAGTGAACACAGCTGTCAAGAGAATTTGTGTTTCCCTCTCCTTACTCGCACCATATGCATCCCAAATCTCAAAATAGCCTGTTGGATCCACAAGATGCTTTTTTCCTTGCTTGTATTGTCCTCTCTGGAGCAGGGATGCTGAGTGAGACACAGCCATCAGGATAAAAATGACTGCTGAATAATTAAAAGTGCCTAAATGGGGGGAGGAATGTATTTTACACTCATACTGATTCCAATAAAGTGTTATTTTCAGTAAATTCTAAGCAATTTGAATGGATAAGTATTCTTCATCATATTCTTAAGAAGGACTGGGTTGATAAGTAGTGTACTATACATATACAAAGTTTTATCTCTTCTTGTTTTAATAATAGCCTCATTGTCCATAATTTCCCATAGGAAAAGTCAAAATCCGTGGCCTGAAGAGAAACATTACAATTAGAGTTGGACAGAAATTTTCCAAACTAAATTTTTTCCGTTAGAAAAAATGCCAATTCCATGAAAGCAACACGCTCCCACGGTACATTTTGATTTTGTCAAATACTTAGAAGGAAAGCAGCTGCCTGGTTCCCTGCCAGTTTGCCTGCTTGCCCAGCAGCCCACCTTGCACACAGCCATAGAGCCAGGACCCAAGAGGCACAGCTCACAGCATTCAGGACTTCGCCACTCGGGAAGACATTGGGACTGGGAGATTTGCAGCCTAATCTCCTGTTTGCACAACAATAAGTATCTGGATGCCTGGGGCCAGGGCTGAAGATCCTTGTACTGTCTGGAGGTCGAGCATCAATTTTGTTTTGAAAACACGTGGAAGGAAATGTTCCATCCATGAGACATTTTAAAGGTTTGTTCCAAAATAGAGATGCTTTTTTTTTTTTTGCTTTTTTTTTTAGAATTTCTCAGAGAGCAGACACTTTAAATTCCATCTGACACTGCATTACAGCAAGTCACTACCAGGCACAGTCATCACTGACTTGGGGCTGGAGGAGATACATACATTACATTTGTAAGAGGCAAATGACATCACATTTACCAGACTCCAAGTGTACTGTAAAACACAGAAGAGGACTAGGGGGAAATACGCAAGGACCTGTAAAGTCGAAGTCTGACTGAACAGGATTCCTCATTAATACACACTGAGTGAAGATAGTACACCTAAAAAAAAAAAAAAAAAAAAAAAAAAAAAAGAATTATTCAGAATTGTGCAAGAAATAAACCTTAGAGAGAACACCGTCTTGGTCAAAGAATAAGACTGAATTATTAGCAACATAAAAGTCAGCCAGGAAAATATCTTGGCCAAGATTGTGATTTGTCTGAGCTGTGTTTCAGGATCTTCAAAGAGAGATCTTACAACTTCTGAGCAAAGTCTCTAATGAAATCTGAGCAAGTGGAAACCTTTTATCAGAGGGTCTAGAGTCACTCAGAAGTTATAGGAGGCAGAAATACAGGTATGGTTTCCTTGTCTTCCAGCCGCAGTAGTTACTGGGCAGTAGATGATGGGTTAATTAACAAAGAGTAAATGGTTCAACACTGGAAAGTAGTTGTCACCTAAGGCAGACTTTAAATTACAGGCATGCTGCTAAATGAGGGCAGGAATCAGGACTACTACATGACCTAAAGACCATCAGGCAAGACTTTTGCCCCTATAGCTCAGACTCATGGATGCCTATCATATTTAATTTTCTATTGATTAAAAAAAAACAAACAAACAAACAAAAAAAAAAACCTCTGCAGCTTTCCTCTTTACCAGGTTTTAAAATTTGCAAGGTAAGAGAAAGCTTCATATCAGAAAGGACTCATCACTCATCACCATGCAAAACCATGAAAAAGCCACACTGCTGGGAAATTCAGTATGTTACTAATGGATCTTCCCAGCCTACAGAATCTTCGGCAAGCCGTCTCAGCTGCAAAGATCAGCCTTATAGAATAACACGGATAAAGTCTTCCTGTTTGAAAGGCTAAAGCCAAGGTAACTAAGTGCAACTCTTACTCAGTAACTATTAAAGGTATAATCAAACATAGTTGTGCTGAATAAACCATTGACAGAGAACAAATTGCCCCAAATCTGAGGCCACAAGAAAGGCAGAGTCCAGAAATTACTGTGTTGAAAAGAAAGCCTGTGAATTAATCATGTAAGCATACTAAAACATTAATAGTTTTGAACACTGAAGGTGAAAGAACATTTGTTCACCAAAGGTCACTCTTCCAGCTCAGTGGGGAATTTTAAAGAACACATGTTGGAAAATTTGCCTCAGTATTTGTGTTATTTCACCCCTGGGCATCGTTTGCAGTGTAAAGCAATTAGTCTAGTGGCCAATGAGCATCCTGGTGTTGAAACCCTCCAGGAAAAGTCAGCATTGCTTAAAGTAACAATACCTCACTGCTGGACCCTGGTTCTCATGAACAAGTATTTACTCTTTATTAAAAAAAAAAAATAAAATAAAATTATTCCAGGCTAAAAACTGAACAAGCCAGACTGATATAAAAATCTACAGATCCACTGCCAAGAGAAGAAAGGCAATTGCAACTGTGACCCTCGAAGCCATCACCTCTGGAAAGAGGGGAAATTAATGACAACACTGTTTTAATAGGCGGAGATCTGTGTGAGCGCATGTCTGGAAAAGAAGCCACTAACCAACTTTTCTGAAACAACTCTCAGTGTGAACAGGGCATCCTATATCCAGCTATGATCTTAAAACGATTTCTGTAAAGGAAATATCAGAGTGGCTGTTGCAAAGGATGTGGTGAAATAATTAAAGAGAAATTCTGATTGCCATCCAAACACCTTTAACTGTTTCCTTAGCTGTCAATTTAAAAGTTGATGTAAAATAGTTTTTTCTCATTTAGTTTTATATAATGGAGGCAATAGTAATCTCATTGGAATTTGGTACCTCTCCAATGTTTATCACACCATTTATCATCCAGATTTCCAGCTTGCAGAGATGTATAATACGACGCACAACTGTTAAACTGCGTTACTCTGCTGTCAAGAAATACCATCTATCGTATGTAAAAGGAGTTCAGTGGCTGATTTATTAAAACGGTTATTTAATATGACCAAAAAGGAAAAATAAGGTTTTAACTATGATAAGATACACTATATGAATGTTTCTAATGTGAATGTGTAATAGACCCACACTGTAGTTTTATTTTTTAACCTATACGCTGTGCTACTATGGAGCATGGTTTTTCCAAGTATATGCCCCATATACGTGGTTTTTGCCACTGTAGTAATATAAAGCATCCTTAAGACATCTTAAATGTACAGTTTCTGAATCACCTTACCTTGTACAGAAGCAGCTTTCTTCAGAAAAAGTCTCTTAAGGGCCCACTACAATAATATACACTGTGAGCATGGCTGGCTGTGCTGAGTTTTGCACACTCCCAACTTCTGGAAGATCCCTTGAAGATTTCCCTGAAGGAGTTGGAAGTACATACTGTATGTACATTAAAACATGCAAATTAATGTATATACTCCATGTACATTAATATACGCAGATTACTTACATATGTGAACATAAGAAATAATATGACTAGCAGAAACCTTGTACTGCTCTCATCATATACAGTATTGAGTACTTAGTGCTATACAGCAACTCATCTGTGTAAAAAAAACATTTCTCCCTCCACCCCATGGGGAAAGCACTTCTTAGATATTTTGTGGGACTGGGACACTACTAGAAGATGAAAATGCAAATTTTCTTCTTCATATTACAGAGGTCTGCCAGGTGCCCTATAGTTTTTTCCTGATAACTTGTTATGGACTCTAATGGTTACAGACCACATACCTGGGCTACCTTAGAGCAGGATTTGCAGCACAAAATAATAAAATAAGACTCAAAATCTGAGTTATATAAACTACAAGTTCCCAAAACACATAATGCCAGGAAGAAGAAAGAAGAAAACCATTAACAGTGACCTAATCATTCATTGGTGGCATGGAGGTAGGTGAGGGAGAAACAAGGACCTGAAGAATTTTGCTGACTCCTTTTTCCACCATGAAGTTAAGTGCTAGGCTAGCTCCACAAAACACTCCAGACTTACCGTCAAACTCCCCTTCTGCCTGCCTGCCACATGTGGTGCATGAAAGCAGTGCAAGGTCAACACTGAAAGACATAAAAAACTAGGAAATACAAAACTGAGATATAAGGGGTGTGGTGTGGGAGAGGGGTTAGCTTGAAGCCGGGCCAAGAGAGCAGGGACAGCAGGGCTGGGGACCTGTTGCAGAGATCGGGGAGGAGAGGAGAGGAGAGGAGAGGAAT
>NW_020799144.1:10413535-10505740 GCF_003259725.1 Athene cunicularia | reverse complement strand
AAGAGAAGAGAAGAGAAGAGAAGAGAAGAGAAGAGAAGAGAAGAGAAGAGAAGAGAAGAGAAGAGAAGAGAAGAGAAGAGAAGAGAAGAGAAGAGAAGAGAAGAGAAGAGAAGAGAAGAGAAGAGAAGAGAAGAGAAGAGAAGAGAAGAGAAGAGAAGAGAAGAGAAGAGAAGAGAAGAGAAGAGAAGAGAAGAGAAGAGAAGAGAAGAGAAGAGAAGAGAAGAGAAGAGAAGAGAAGAGAAGAGAAGAGAAGAGAAGAGAAGAGAAGAGAAGAGAAGAGAAGAGAAGAGAAGAGAAGAGAAGAGAAGAGAAGAGAAGAGAAGAGAAGAGAAGAGAAGAGAAGAGAAGAGAAGAGAAGAGAAGAGAAGAGAAGAGAAGAGAAGAGAAGAGAAGAGAAGAGAAGAGAAGAGAAGAGAAGAGAAGAGAAGAGAAGAGAAGAGAAGAGAAGAGAAGAGAAGAGAAGAGAAGAGAAGAGAAGAGAAGAGAAGAGAAGAGAAGAGAAGAGAAGAGAAGAGAAGAGAAGAGAAGAGAAGAGAAGAGAAGAGAAGAGAAGAGAAGAGAAGAGAAGAGAAGAGAAGAGAAGAGAAGAGAAGAGAAGAGAAGAGAAGAGAAGAGAAGAGAAGAGAAGAGAAGAGAAGAGAAGAGAAGAGAAGAGAAGAGAAGAGAAGAGAAGAGAAGAGAAGAGAAGAGAAGAGAAGAGAAGAGAAGAGAAGAGAAGAGAAGAGAAGAGAAGAGAAGAGAAGAGAAGAGAAGAGAAGAGAAGAGAAGAGAAGAGAAGAGAAGAGAAGAGAAGAGAAGAGAAGAGAAGAGAAGAGAAGAGAAGAGAAGAGAAGAGAAGAGAAGAGAAGAGAAGAGAAGAGAAGAGAAGAGAAGAGAAGAGAAGAGAAGAGAAGAGAAGAGAAGAGAAGAGAAGAGAAGAGAAGAGAAGAGAAGAGAAGAGAAGAGAAGAGAAGAGAAGAGAAGAGAAGAGAAGAGAAGAGAAGAGAAGAGAAGAGAAGAGAAGAGAAGAGAAGAGAAGAGAAGAGAAGAGAAGAGAAGAGAAGAGAAGAGAAGAGAAGAGAAGAGAAGAGAAGAGAAGAGAAGAGAAGGGAAGAGAAGAACTTAGCTTTTCTGCATAAGATTTCTTGCTTTTAAGGCTGAAGTTTGTCTGTGTTCTTCTTCAAAGATAGGCTACTTTGTGTTCTTGAGTTTTGTTTATTTCAAGCTGTTCACAAGGGGAAGCAATTTATTGATATCAAACACTGTCAGAGACCATCCTCCCTAATTTGAGAACTACCCAAGTTTTCATTCCCCAGTTATGTGATGTGGTAGAAAAGTTGAAAACAGTATCCAGATTTCTACATAGTAGGTAATGCTGGATGGCACAGACACAAAGTAAGAGAGAGTCCGTTTTAAGAATTAAAAGAAAAAAGTAGTCTATGGTAACCGCTAAGTAATAAAACTGTCAAGATGCTGGAAAATAGAACATGTCTGCAATTTCTCTCACCATACCCATTAGCTACTAAACCTTGCAATCTTTCACAGCACAACCACAATTCCCATCTTATTATAACAAAGAGTATAGTAGGGATTACAAATTCTAGGAACCACATGGCACTCTTTGCCTAACAGCAGATGCATTTGAACTCCGGATCTACCATTTTCACTGTTGTAGTTATCAAATAGTCACCTCTGTAATAAAACACTTACTGGCAACTGCAATAAGCAGCTAAGGGGAAGGAATTATATAATCAGGAAATGGGTAATAATCGCTGAGGCGGCAGAGGAACCAGAGTTAATATGGGATTGTAAACCTGCTAAAAGAAAAATACCATACACAACAATTTGATGCTAGAACTCTCTATGCCAGAAGGAACAGAACAGGGTAATGGTATCAATCTGAAGTAAAGACAATGTGGTTGAATCATTAAGTACATTTTTCTCACAATATAGCTAGGAAAGCAACGTACATATAGAGATTACACAAGCCTCATTACTGGGCTTGAGGATTCCAGTGCAGGTTGGTGATTCTGCACAGAGGGCTAGACTAAGGGACATCTTCAGCACTCTTCTAACCATGCATTTCTCTACCAAAGACCAATAAAGACAAGAAGCTTAGCTTTACATTGATGGGTCTAGTGCCATGAAACTTGTGACATCCAATTCAGCTGGTGGTATTTTGTCCTTTCTTGTTAAGATTCAGCAGCTCTTGAGAAATCACTGGATGCTGTGCACCCTCCACCAGGTAACTCTGCTCTGCTCAGTGGTATCCCCATGTCTCTCTGCAAGGTGTAGCCCCATCTGCCTTAACACCACACCACAAGAAGACTACTGTATAACCCTCATCTTCTCTTCCGTCCTTCACACCTCCACACATGATGCTTTCAGCATGACTCATGCACAGCAGACTGCAGTCACCTCTTATTTAGCTGCCGAAACGGCAGCAAGACCTGAGTACCAGAGCAGAGGTAACTCCTGCATAGGGGATCTCTCAGGTAACACAAATACCTCACTCCTTTGGACACACGTAAATAAGTTAGAAATGATGTGATGGGCTTTATCACAGTAACTGTCAGTTTTCTCCCACCACTCACCCTGTCTTCTCTTTACAAGGCACTAAGCTATCAGGCTTGGACACCATCCATCAGCTACTGCCCTATCCCTGGAGGCAGGCATGAGGTGTCCAAGGTATGTACCTTCACTCTTTGCTATGAACTAAAGGCTTGAAATGAGATTTCTGAGATTAAGAAAACAGCAAACAAACCTAAGTCTTCAAGTACTGAGTTTTTTGGGTTGAGTTTTTTTCAAGGGACAGGAGGTGCTCTGAGGTTACAGGGGAAGCTGTTCCCTAAAGTTATTCAGTGACACTTGAAGTCATTTTGAATTGCTCTTGCAATGGTTATTTTGATATTTAATGTATGAATGGAAAGAAAAAAAAAAATCCAGAACAATAACCACACAACACCTCCTTCATACTTTTATACTTATTCTCTTATATTTGTACATCTACACCCATTTTCTAAACAAATCTAAACTAAACCTTTCAGAGGTATATTTTATTAAAAGTAAAATAAAGGTTGCAAGGGGAAGAAGAAAAACAGAGTAGCTGGAAATTGTGTAAGTGATGGTTTAGGAGTAGAAAGGTGAGCAAGAACAATACAGTTTCAAAAAAGAAAGTGCAAAAACCATGAGGGAAGCAGACTCTCGAAGTCCCCTTCTCCATCCTATGAATTGTTAACCTTGGCAGTGAACAACTGACTCACTGCAAATTGGATTTCAACCAAGTAAAATAATAAGCAGGGTTTCAATCAAAGCCTACATGCTAATAATGCTGAACAAAATACTGAGAGAGATGTACAAACATAATCTATCATTTGTAAGATCCTTTTTTTCCTTTTTTTTCCTTTTTTCCTTTTTTTAAGGTGAACTTAATGCTTATGAATGTTTCCAGATTTATGACCACAGACTGAAGTTTTCTGGCTTTTCCCCATATAGGGACAGACAAAGCATCCACCATTTACCTAAACAGCATGTAACACCCACCAAGGTAGCTGAAAAACCCAGCACAAAGAGCTGGCCCAAAGGCCAAGCAGTCAAAATCCCGGTGTCCACTGAAATCATTCTGCTCCGTCTGCATTGCCAACTCAGGAACAGTTGAAAGAAGTTGTGGTTCATTTTTGGAAAAGAAAGTCCTCAGCTTACAACACCTCAGAGATGAAACAGGTATTGCAGTTGTATGTATTGTCAAAAAGAAAATTAAAACTTTGGTTTTCAGAATATTAGCATGAAGAACAAAAAGCAGAATAAAGCACTGAGATTTTGTGTGCTGATTAATGACCAGGGGAAAGAAAATAGTTGAAATTACATGTGTTTGCAAGATGATCCTGTCTTCAGAATTAATGTTATTTGATCTGTAAAATTTTAATATGAAGTTTTGGTCCAGTCATGGAATTGATCAATGGTACTATCATTTAAAATAAAGTATATCTTCAGTGGTTGTTCAGATCAGAAAAACAAACAAACAAACAAACAAACAAACCAGATGGAAGTTGCAAAAGAAAAACACAGTCAGGCCAAAAACTGATGAAGAAAACAAAAGCACCATGAAGAATAATGTTCCTTGCTGGCAAAAGCAATGCACAATCACGACTCTTCTGCAGATGGCACACTGCTAGGAGCCATGTTCCTTCATCAAAACAAACAGGACAGAGCAGACAGAAATTAAAAGGGGTTGTTAATGTTTTGAGTTAAGAAAGTGAAACAGTATAAATATAAACACAGTGCTTTTTACAGTGAAGAAAGTTAAAAGAGCCCCAAAGAATGCATGAGGAAAATACTGAATATGAGAAATAAAATCCACATAGCCACCATAGATACAATTCTTTCAATAAAAGTGGGATTTTACTAGAACAGGTCTTTCTAGATAGGGTAATGATAATCTTAACATAGGTACTGAAGGCTAAAGATTGGTATACTCATTTGGAAAGGTCACAAACAAGGAACAGAGGATACTTCAGATATTTAAAAAATATTAATTACACAACACAACTTCTCAAGATATTAAAAGATAGATGATGATATTTCATGAAATAGTAGTACATCTGATGAAAATGTGAAAAAGTCTGTTTCTTTCTACAGTGTGGCAGAATGCATGATACATTGAGTGATCTCATTTTTAAGGTACTAGATAATTTCTGATATCCGTTCAGTCACTAGGAAATCAAATAATTTACATTTGCATCCTGCAAATGGTGTGGGCTAGAAATATTTTCCTTGTATAATGCCTCAGGTAGACCTTGGTTCTGAACTATGGGTGATCCTTCCAAAAGCAATACACATGGCTCCACAGCCATGATCCTGAACACTGTGGCAAGTCCTACACTCTGCTACGTCTTTGCCTTTGTTTGATTCTCTGCTGTAAACAATCAGTGCATGTAAGTTCATAATTCTCTTAGCTGTAGAGCCTGAAAATTGCAGCAATAGACCATTATTATAATAATTATGAAGAGCATTTTGGAAATTATCTTCCTTTTGATACAGACAGTCTCCTGCTGTGCTTCAAAGAATGCACAATTGCTGAACCTAGAAGGGTAAATCATCTTAAGGAAGAAATGACAGCTGGTTCTTTGAAAGAAGAGACAGCTAGTTTCAGCACACTGCTAATCTTTGTGATTTCATGTTACAGCTTTCATTTAAAACACCCTATAAAATAGACACCTGAAGAATTATGAAAGAAATTATTCTTTTTGTAGCTTTAGAATTTTAAAAAATTTGCAGTGATTCAGTAACACATTTCTTCTACAGTATTTCAGAGAAGCCAAACCAGCCTCATTATGGACAAAATTATTTAAGTGAGGCACTTAAACACATATTTAGGACTCCAAATAAAAGTGTACGATGGTGACCTCCAAATAACCCCTTGACTTAAATGCAAACCTTAGTCTCAGCTGCTTTAATAGCTCCATAACTCCAGCACAGCCAAGTTTTCCTCCTGGAGTTTCATGATGATGTTCATTTATTCTGGGGAAATAAGCAAGACATCTACAATGACATCATAATTTTCCCAGTGCAGCACTCTTTGGAGAGTGTCCTAGCAGCTCTAGCTAGGTGTAAAAAACCTAAATGAAACTCTGTCATTGCTCATTAGAGGGAAACAGATCTGGTGATTTCAGTTTATATGTTGTTTGTTATGTTTCCCAAAGAATAATCACCAAATGTAAAACCAGCACTAGCAAAGAATAATGGGAAGAGGAAAAGCACGTAGGTTCAGTGATCCTTGGAGAAGTCACAAAACTCAAGGTAGCAGTGGCAATACACTGTTGTCCATACAGCAAATAATTTGTCCTGTAGCATGTTCTAATCCCCAATTGCCAGATAAATAGAAAACCATGCAGATGACTCTTTCACTTAAGTGGTCTGAATGCTCTTTTACAGGTTCATTACATTCAGTTTGATTTTTAATGCTGAGCCTGATTATAACAACTGCTCTCCTAATTCCTTGTCAATTTATTTTAAAATTGTCCAAGTGATAAACCTGATTAACCCCTTCCAATACCCGAACAGCCATTGTCCCTATACTCTCCACATCAAGGGAAGAAAAAATAGCACAGGTCAGCAAGCTGCTGATGAAGAGATGCTGGAGGCAGTGGAGCGAGGAGATGAGAAGGTTGAAAGCAAATTCCTGCTGCTGCAGCAGGGACACACAATAATTGTCATCAGGGAATGAGACACAGGGCACAGGAGCTGCCACACAGGAAGGACCTTCTGGCCCAGTCTCCCATACCAGCAGTGTCAACAGCAGATGTTCAGGGAAGCCTGAACAGATTCCTATTTCTATTAGCAAATCCTTCTTGTTTTCAGAAACTCATTCTTTAGGGACATTCAAAGCTGGAAACTGCATCCACTGAACCAAAGAGCATACTTTTTCAGGATCTGGATAGTTGTTGAGGTCACTTAAACTTTTTTCAGGCTCTGCACCTCCCAGCAGTGAGTACCATAGAGCATGGACACAGCAAAACCTTCTCCAGTGGAGATGTCCACCAAATGGTCCATAGAAAAATGCGAAGAAATTGCTGCTGCCCCCTGCTTTTCTTCCATGAAATCAATGATTTCATAGGTCTCTCTTGTTTCTTACTTCAAATACCCAACTAAAAAGTTCTCTTCAGATTGCAGCAGGATTATGTTACTGCTGTCTACCTATACAAGGCTGTCCCTAGTAATGAGGTCAAGAAGTTCGGGGTATATTATATATGTATTTTAATTGTTAGAGCAATTGGATATGGATTTTCTTTTAGGAAGAGGGAAACTATTTGACCACTTAATGATAATTGCAAAATTAGTTGCCTGATGAATAGTAGTCCAAAGTACTGTTAAAAATGGGGGCTTCTCTAGAGGCCAGGACTATGCGTACATGAAGTTCTTCCAGTAGGGCAGAGACAGAAAAAAAATGGGAAAACTAATACCAAGGAATGAGCCACCGGAGATCAAAATTAATGGTTGTGTGTAACCCTGAGAAGGAGCCAAAATCCTGAGCTGAAGAACACAGGTTTGGATCTCTGAGCAAATAAATTAAGTTTCTATTTGGTATTGGGTTTAGGATTTGGAGATAAACAGGATTACCTGACTGCTGCCTTTCTTGGCTGATGCAACCTGTGAGCTTCCAAACACCAGCTAACCATTTAATTTAGAAGTCACAAATATACTTGTGCCCTACATTTGAAAAAAGTAGACCCCAAATATGACTCTTTTTCTGGGTGGTGTTGTCCATAAAAAAGGAGGCCAGATTTGAGGAGCATTATTTACAACTTCATATAGAGCAGGTAGGAAATCAGTGTCCTTGCCTAGAAGCCTGCCAAAAAAACCCATTTCATACACATGAGTATAAAGCCAACTTCCCCATTCCCAAAACGTGTATTTAAGAGAACTGAGAAAAGAAGGCAGAAGAATATGTTGCAAAAGCTAACATCAAATAAATCAGCAACATCTATTAAGCAAGACTCCCAAGCCCCAGAGCATACTCGTAATAATCCTAACCCTCATCCTCCTCCTGCTCCTGTGGAGACTAATGAGATAACACCTTATAGTACTTGTTCAGTTCTCAGTTTCAGAGTTCCTCCAGACAGCTTTATTCTGCAACTTACCTTCAAGCTGCCAGCACATCACCCCATCCACAGAGCTAGGAAGGCAGAAGGCAGAACCCCAGAGGGGTCCCTTGCCCATGGAGGGAACTTCTGGCAGGATCCAATTCCCTCTCATCTCAACTCACACAGACAAACACCGTTTGATCAGGGTGACTACTCATCTTAAAAGCAGAGTGTGATATTGCTGCACCTCAAAATAGTCCCGTGTTTTAATTTATTAATTTCAAGGTGTTGCAAAGCTAAAATCAAACCTCAAGATACCAGTCAAGAGTGCCTCCTCCACTCCATGAGAAGTGCTTTTTGCCCTTATTCCACCAAAAGAAATATTGAGTTCCCTTTCCCTAGGGCTTCAGGTTGCTGGAGCTACATAAAAATATAATGGTGACAAGAAACATAATAGCAAGCAGATTTTGGAAATGTTTTTAATTCTGCATTGGGCAGAAACCAAAACTTTTCAAAACATCCATGAAAGTTAAAATATATTTGCCCTGGAATAGTAAATGCAAAGCCTGGGAGTGGACACTCATGCTACCCTTTTCTTCTCTGTCCCTGCCTAAGAGCTAGTACATGTAGAGACATGGCAGCTGGTGTTCCTATAGCCTACAGCAGAGGTCGACAACCCTCCTGAGGATAGAAGACCCATTAGGAAAAAAGAAAACAGTGCAACACTAAGAGCCAAATCCCCTCCTCTCACAATAACCTCCTAACTCAATGCCCCATAAGCACAGCCCTACCTTCCCACAAGCCATCTTCATGACTGCAGACCAGGAGCACAGCCCCGTCCTACTCCCCTCACCAGCCCTTCATCCCCTTTAAGCCCAGGGCGAGGAGATACTCTACACATCCGTCTCCACAGCATCCCTCAGAGCTCACAAAGCTGCTTCTGCCCCACACCCAGGTTGTACTAGTCCATGACAGGGCAGGGGCAGAGCCCAGCCTGCAGGTAGCAGCAGGTCTGCTGGTAGCTTGGCCCCATCACCCTTCCACCATTATGAGACTGGATATGCACTCGCTGTTAGCATCACATGTGGACCATGGTCTTTGCTGCCATGCAACAAAAACCCCTGGGCCTTGGAAGGCAGGTCAAAATGATGGCGAGATATTTTCTTTATTCCCTGTCCTTTACTTCCCTTGGAGGAGCGGCGGGGCTCTGGTGAGAAATGCTGCAAGCTGGGCAGGTGCTGGGAGGAAGCTGCCTGCCAGCAGTCTGCAAGCTCTGCATCTTGATGGATTGCTCTGAGCTGCCTCCAGCATTTCTGACAAACTCACAGGAAACTGCAGGCAGTGACACATTCTTTCATTTCACCATGTCCCTTTCTGTCCTGTCCCCATATCCCACCTGTCAGCATCACTGATGGTGACAAATGCCTTCCCAATGTACACGCAGCAGCCACACTGTCCTGAGGAACAGCCACTTCAGTCCTTCTTGCCAGGAAACCCATGTCCTGGTCTCAGCAGGCATTTCTCAGTCTGCAAGGAGGATACATTCACTTGTATGCTCTCACTCCCTCGCTTGCCTGGATGCCAATTTCTGCCTTCACCAGCCCACAGCTCCACCGTATGAGCTGCAGAAAGCCACCTGTGGTTAAGGTCAGAGAGGCTGCACGTCCTGAAGGGAGCTGTGGCTTCTCGTTGCTCTGCCAGCAACATGCAGCTCTGCAGCACGTGGCCCAGAAAGCTATCTGGCCTTTCAGACCCCACCAGTCTGCTCTGCAGATTCAGGCTTAATTGCAAAACCTCATGGGCAACAGCTGACTGCCAGTGACAGAGCTCTTATTTGCACACAGATGTCCATCTACACAGGTACTTCACAAGAGAGGACAACAGACTGCAGAGCCAAGTCCTTTGATGCTCTTGTCCTGGATGCACTTGCACCTTTGACCATCTCACTGTCTTCTTCAACCTCCCTCTTTGCAGGCCAGGCTTCATCTCACAGTCTTGTCCTTCAAGAGCTTCTTTAAAAAATTATTCTGTGTGAGATGCAGAGTACTTCCAGAGTTACCCCAGAGACAAACTTAAAATGCAAAGATATCACCTTATTTGAACTCTGCTCTCTTAATAATGCTTAATCCCATAAAATTTCATTTCCATCTTTGGTCAAGCCAAGCTGAAATCTCCTGATGGCACCACAAATCAGCTTTCCTGCCCAGCTTCCTCCAGCCTATTTTCTCTGTAACCTACTTTGAACACAACTTGTTAACAGAACAGGTGTTTTGTCACCTTACTACACTTTCTTACTAATACATGTATCTCTTTTCCCTCAAATGTCTAATGACTTTGTTCATTCTTTTTTGGAAATATTTAATCCTACCTCCACAAGAGACTGTTCCCTTTAAGCAATATATGTTAATATTTCCCGAAGTTTGTAATTTTTTTTACCATTTACATTTTATATTCTACATTAACATTTTAACTTTTTCCTTTTCTCTCTTTATCACTGCTATATGAAAGAAATCTTTCCTTATTTTTAATTTTCTTTTACATTTAAAAGAAAAAATATTAAGGATTCATGTGGAGGAAATAAAGCTAAGTTTCCAGCTACCTCCTGAAGCAAAATTTTATTGAATGTCACTTGTGGAACTAGAAAGATCAGCAGATTAGGCAGTAGTGCAGGGTTCAAATCAGGATGCTTATAAACTGCTCATCTTGACATCCAGATGAACCTGTTACTCAACTTTTCTTGTGACAAAACAGGATTTTATCTTATTGAAGCCAGGGAAAAGAGCAATAGGGCAGAGTAATTATGTTGACTATTTCTTCCAAGCAGTATTACAATGAACTTATTTTCTGTTGTTCTTGTGACTCATTCTTGAGACATTTGAACCAAAAAGGTGCTGACCTGCATCAAGAGAATTAGCAATTAGAAACAATAACAAACATATTGCAATTCAGGCAATTACTTAAGAAGGCATATTTTTACTTAGAAGCAAAAGTTCTGCCCATTTATAATCTCCTTTAACAAAAAAAAAAAAAAGCAAACAAACACAGGAAGTAACAGTCCAACTGACAGAAAACATGTTCAAATGGTAAGCTGAAATTTATCAAGCAGCCAAAATTAATTAGGTACACAAACACTGCTGAATTAATTTTTTAAAAAATACCAACCCAGGAAGACAACAACAATCCATGTATATCATTTGCAAACAATTATTACTAAAATATTCCTACCACAGTGTCTCCTAGGCCAAGTAAGTACCTCGCTGCATTTAATGTGGAGATATGGTATTATTAGAAAGTATAGGTAACAAAAAAATTTGGGAAGACAATTCCAAATTTGAAGGATAAGCCGGAGTTTAGGGAGCTCTGCACGTCCCACAGCACCACAGATTAAGCAGAAGAGGAATATGAAAATGGCCAGCAATGTCTGGCACAGGATATTGTGTTGCTTGCTCTTTGTTTTCACACCAACCAACCAACCACTCATGATAGTCGAGGTAGTAAAGGCAAGGAGGTGTCTCAGAAGCAGGGCTTCCTGACCTTGAGTATAGCCCTATCATCAGTCTATCTGAATGACTGCCTTAACATAATAATGATCAAAACATTTTCTGATATTAAAACATAAAGGGGAGAGAAGTAAATGTGGGGAAAAGGGAAAAAAAAACAAACAACTTCTGTCATATGATAGGTAAAAGAAGAGAATCAGTAGCTTTCTGCAGTCAGCAGGACTTGGTACATTGGCGTCAAATTCCAACTCATCCATTTATCAGGAAAGTTTTAAAAGAGCCTCCTACAGTGACAGACTATTAGTGATATATCTCATTTAAGTCATATGCAGAGAGGTTTTAAATATCTGTTTTCAATGGACTCATCGATGTTCTGCCTGGAGAGGTATCACCTCTGTTTATCAATGATTTGGGATTGAAAGCATCACCCTGCATAGGATTTTATTTTTCACATGTCTCTGTCAATATGGCTTATATTGTTGCTTAGGGGGCAGTGCTTGAGAAAGAAGAAAAACTAAACAAAAATCATGGTAATGGCATAGAATGCCCATGTTTCAGGAAACAAAGTACTCACAATTTTAAGTTATAACACTCTGATATCCTTTTACAAACCTCTTTCTGACTTGGATCACTCATGCACACTGCAAGCCTATCAGTCCATCAGAGAACACCCTCCATTATAAATAACTTCCTACTTCAAAGACTAACAAATTACTTTGATGCACTTTTAAAGTCGGTGTTTTCAATTCTCCAGCGTTGTTGCCTGATGGGAAATCAATAAATAGCTAAGAACACCTTGTTTGCATTTACAACTGTTACCTCTGCGAGGAGGCTTAGCCCCTTTGCCCTCTAAGATACCAGTATCGGTAGCATCCACATCAAACAAGCCCAAAGTAAACCAGGAGTCCAAACTGCACTCATGCCTGTATTTTTCCAGAAAGAGCTCAAATTCAG
Organism: Athene cunicularia; assembly: GCF_003259725.1. NCBI lineage: Eukaryota > Metazoa > Chordata > Aves > Strigiformes > Strigidae > Athene > Athene cunicularia. Next base: position 10,493,724 of record NW_020799144.1, on the reverse strand, counting down.
AATGGTCCTTCCTTTCTTCTCATCTGTCATATAGTCCACCAAATCAATGAAAAATCATGGCTAGGAGTCCTTTGTAATCAACAGAACAAAAGTGTCAAAAAAGCAAAGTAACCTACTATTAATCACAGGTCTCTGATAACCCTGACCCTACTAAAGCATAGCATCTGTCTTGTGTTTTTTGTGGCTGAAAGCCAAAGCTGGGATCAGGAAACAACTATTTCACTGGTCAGATGTTAACATAGCACAGCATGTTGACTTTATAACCACCCTATGAGCTCAGAGAATTTAATGGAACTGTCTTTTATTTGGCTTGGTCCCATTTATTAATATTACCGGAGTGAGTAACTCATATGATCAGACATGCACTTAACAGAGCCATGTCTAGACAGAACCAGAAGTGCCTACTTTCCTTTCCACAATTAGGCAAAATCTGAAGCTTAGGACTAGTAAAGTTGGAATAGTTGTTTGAATTCAGACTAAAAACATTTCCATCAGTTACTGTCAAGGTACACATGAAACAGCAATTACTGAACAGTAGCAGGCAAGGGCTTTCAACTGTGGACCAGATGGTAAAAACTGGTGGCATTTATGTCAACTTATTGATTAGGCAGAGAGACAAGTGATTATCAGAGAAGTGATATCACCAGAGGAAAAAAACTAAACAAAACAAAACAAAACAAATTAATTATTACAGTTCACAGAATGTAGAATTTGCTGATAACTAGTAAATCCATCTACTTTAGCAAAGTCGCTACCACTTCTTGGTACCACTGTGGTTGCTGTTTAGTCAGCCATGGTCTGCAGACTGTACCATACAGTCAAGATTTTGTTGTCAGGGAGATTCAAAGCATAAACAATCCCAAAACCTTCTAGAAAATTTTGCTTTGTTGTTATAAAGATGCAACCTTAAAATCCTAATTGTGGTACGTGCTTTGAACTACTGATAGTCAGATCTCATCATGGACAAGTGCAGCATTACCACAGACATACACTGTCTTCTTAGCTTCAGTAATACCAATACTAGATTTAAACGGTAACAGAGATGAACCCTGTCTCACCTTTCCTGTCCTTGAGATCCTGGAATCCTCCACAAAAGCTATGCCCAGGAATTAACATTTCCTCTGTGACTCCCTTTATGCTTGCATGAAATTATACTTCTGATAACACTTTCATGAATTATTTTTATTTTTGCAAAAACACAGAGAAAAAGTAGTAATAGACTGACATGGAATGATGCACCAGCATCTTTAGCACTTGGCTTGGTAATTCTGCTGTCCCTAATCTTCATGTGCTCAACTTGCAGCTCCTCCTTATCATATGTGGAATTAGTCCTTGCACCAGTCTTGTTTTTATTACTGGCATTTTGTGTTTCATGAACAAACTATGCTTTGAGAAAACGGCATGGACAAGATGGTAACAGCTGTAATGGAATTAATTTAAATGGTCCACAAAGACAAAGGCAAGTGAAGAACAGACATTAGACATCTGTGCTTAGACAAAAAAAAACCCAAAAACAAAACAAAACAAAACAAAACAAAAAAAAACACAAAACCAACCCACTCTGTGTGAACCTTGGCTTTACTGCAAGCTTAAATAGACAACAACCAAGTCTTCATATGCTTAAATGTATACAGGCTCACTGTACCATGTATTTTGAGCATTTTCATTCATTTCACGTGGGATTTAGTTGTTCATGCCTGAACATAATATGCCTATTAAGAGTAAATTGGAGATTTGAGAAAACAAACACATCTTGCAAACACTTGAATTACTGCCAGCTCTTTCACCCATGCTGCCTAACACAGGCTGCTTAAATTTCCCTGAGTATACCTTTCTTTGTTTGTCAGAGGTATTTCTCTGATTTCCTTGTCTTTGTTTTCCATTCAATAAACTTTGCTAAATCATTTAAATAATGCAGGTGTAACCTTGAAATGTGTATTGTTTTGAACAGAGACAGAAGTACACACCTGGGAAGCTTGTATTGCTATCACTTCTCCATATAAACACAGTCACTCGTGTACAGTTGTCAATGTACTTCCATATGGTGTTAATTCCCAAATCAGAATTACTCTCCTGAATCACAGTTATCCTCTTTTAAATATGTAAAACATTTAAGCATCTGATTAATTTGAAGCATTTGTGTCTAGTGAATGTTAAGCATTCTCCTGGGCCTTTGCTGGATGGCAACTTTACTTATTCAAGTGAAAAAAAAATTCTAGCATTTCAGCAGCCAATTGCTTTGGGATCTGATTCTTCCATCTAACTAAAAGATAAATCCACATGGAGAAGCAAAAGCAGGTTTGTTAGGGCTTTATTTTAAAGAAAAAAAAAAATAGAAAAACAAAAAAAAATAGAAAGAAAAACGGACTACAGATAAAATTTTTTGTCTACATTTCAACACAGAAGACTCTCAAACTCTGGCAAAGTGAATGGCAAAGCAGGCACAAGCTGGTATCCCATACACATTTCAGAAAAACAGAAAAGCCGATACCAAATAATTAAGTCCATCACCTCAAGGAGTTTGATTATCGCATTTTGTATTACAGTACTGATTTCTGTAGAAGCTTACCAACTGATGCCTTCTGATGCTGTTTTCCAAACAATTAAGATCCTAAATAACTTAACAGAAATTAGAAGTCATAAAGTAACAATAATTACTTTACTACAATCATCAAAACAATAGAATTAAGTGCTTTTTTCCTTTCTGCTCCAGCTATATTCTGTTCACTGTGCAGTACCCACAGTGGGACATCTCAGAGGAGAACAGCATGGAAAGCAAATGCATGTCAGAAGAGTATTTAGATTAAATCTGAAGTATGTAAGACCACGGTTCATGAAGTCTGTCAGCATCCAGTCCGACAACGCTCAGGCACAATACTCAGGTGTGCACCTCACCCGTCACCACTCCCACAGCTAACTAAAAGCTGTCTGGCATGAGAGTGGAAACAAAAAGGCAGCTGGGCTCTTTTTTTTAAGTTTTTCCTTGCTTTTTTCCCAGTCAAGACAGGGGTATAATTATCCCAATGCACGTCGCTGGAATTCATCGTCGGCTTTTGTTCTCCCTGAGCAGGCAGCATTGTTGAGGAAACCTCAGCAGAACCAGACTCCAAATTCCTCATAAAACAAGGCTGAAACAGGGGGATCTGGAGTGCAAGAACACACACAAAAAATCTCTTGCCACACCAGAGAATCCCACTTTGAAATTATCAGAGTGCAATTATCTGAAAGAAAATCAGCTAAGCAAAATTAATTGCTTTATACAGTTCAAGATATTTTTTTCTAGGACTGACCTGTACAGAAAATCTTCAGTGTGTTTGTCTGACTCACAATAAAAGGAAATATAGAAACACTGAAGTGTTTTGTGAGGTGGAACAACCATCCCTTGCGTACCTGTAGTAGGGGCAGAGATTTTAGGACAGTAGGAAAAGTGGCAGAGCTGGGATGAGTGTAAATCCCTGCTTCACAAAGAACAAAAAAAGAGGGCACTTGTGAAATCATAACTCATAGCCTGTGCAATTAGTCTTTGCATAAAGAATGGTTTTAAAGAATACATCTTTAACCAAAACTGTCATTACAATCAACCTGAGAATTTTCCTTTTGCTTATTCCCATGCCCTCCCTTTATAGGTAAGTGCATACAAACTAGAGCCAGGAATACTGTGTTTCCATCCTGCAGTCTGAGCTGACACCTCCTAAATAACTGAGGATAGAGGAAAGCTGTTTCTACAAACAGCCCTGCAAGGCTGACCCACCTCCAGGCTGTGTGGGGACACTTCATGCCTTGACACCAGTGCATGCACTGAGCTGGATCAGGGGCAGGGGCAGGCACTGCTCATGGGAGCGTGCAGACCTTCCCCATTGCTGCTGGAAAAGCTGAGGAACAGAACACCAGAAGTTTGTGTCCCCCTCCCATGCCATTTTTGTCTAGCATGGCTCCTTTAATTTCAGGGGACTTGCTCCTGATTTGTACCAGTGTAAGCAGAGAGGTAGTCCCTGGGCTGGTTGCTGCGAAGAGAAGTGTGTTTCTATGATACACCAAGTCCTTGAAATATATTGCAAGTGACGAGTTTCCTTACAAGAAAACCTGCTCGGAATCAGTCTGCCCTAAAGCAGATGGTTCCTTCTTTTTAAAAGACTGCTTTGAAAATGAACTTGTGGCACTTGAAGTGGCTTTCCGAAGTACACAGCTTTATATGTCTGATGGATCCTTTCAGTACACATTTTTAAATGCTAATGGACAATCAAAATGAATAGAAAGGCTTCAAACTCTGTAATTCCTAACTCACATCCATTTCCCCAAAGTCAAGCCTCTTGACAGCTGCCTCAGCTGGCAACAAAACATATATAAATACAGACACAGTTGAGTTTGGGGTATCTTTGTTAATATTTATATAGCCTGCCACCGGGTGTTTCAGCAGCACAGCTGTTTCCAGCTGATAACTCTCTGCCTCCAATCACAATTGTACAGTTTTATTTCATGGGGGAATATGCATAATCATAAAAATGATATGACTGTCCTGCCTGGTTTATTAGTCTGCATATCTCCAAGGACCATTTTGACATTCCAGATACACTGTGTGTTCAAGAAATTCTTCAGGGACTACTGGATTTCAGTGCTCTCCTATAATATTTTTTAAGAAATTTGCCAGTACCATTATTACTGGTATGCAACAGTCATACTGCCTGACCATTAGGCAGTGGTGAGTGTCTGTCTGTAAGTGTACACAGGCATGCAGATAGATAGGTAAACTATTAGATAGAAAGATACATACATAGATATATACTCATACAAAAGGCATTTCAAGAAATTATAAGTGATCAGAAGCATCTAGTAGCAAATAGATGTAGAAAAGAGATTTATTTTTCCTCCCCTCTCCCTCACAGGAGTCAAGACCTGTTGAACAACTGTTCACTATCAGTGAAACAGAGGCCATGTTCTCCTCTTGTCACATTGGTACATTCACAGAAGTTGGGGAAAGCACCACGGGTGTGAAAAAATGAGATGAAAATCTGGCCCCAGATCTGAATCTACTTCAGAGGTTTCCATCTCCTGTCATCAGCCACATAGTTTTACTACCTGCTGCATCCACCGCAGATGAAATGCCATGAAGAGACTCTGCTTGAACACTTCTGGGGGGCAGACAGAAGCAAACCTGATGTCACACTGCAAGGCTGGTCCACAGCACACCACAACAAACCTTTACTTCTGTGCATAGTCCCACCAATTCTACTTTGGATACCAAAGGACTAGGTATATGAACAAAATTTTTCAGAAGTGACCCCAGAATCTTTCTGTCTTCTTCCTGTTTTTGAAAAGAGGAGCAACTGCCTCCTGTCTGTGGAGCTCACTGAAATAATGCTTTGATGTGAAGTTCAGCTTAAGACATACCATGATGAGAATTTATTTATGCAGGAACAATGAGCCTGGTGTGTTACTTACACATATTGTCTTCTCAGACACTGAGAAGACACACTCATCTTTTTTACACAGTGAATCTTCATCTTCTGAGTCGAACTGAGGATTTTCTTCTAAATAACAGAACTGACAACGATACATTTCAACACAACTGGATTATAAAACTGCTGGCCTCAGCTCTGTTCCCCAATCTCTATCCCTGTCAACAGTGGCTGGCTGTGGAAATTTCAGCCTGCAAGTCATTCTACTATTGAACAGGTTTTTGCAAGTCTGTGAAGGGAAAGGAAAGAAGGGAGAAGAGGGTGAATCTCTGTGTGGCTCCATCCCCAGTCCATTCATTCTCTTACAGAGCCAATTGCCAATGCTAAGAACATCACTGTGGCCAAACTGGAGGCAGGGACCAGGGAAATCAGACCCTGAAATTATTAATTACCTTCCGTGACATAAACAGTATTTTTGTGTGCCTTGGAGGGATGTATGTTGGGTGAATACTGATATATCATTAATCATCACTAGATAAACTTTGTCTTAATCACATATCAGCAGCCTGTCCATGGGCAACGGGGTTTTCAGTCAAGGCAACTGTAATACTGTTGTATTTTCTTCTTTTAATTCCAGATGAATCAAGGAAACCTTCTATATCAGAGAAAAGCATCCCTAAAACACCCACAGCCAACTGACCGTTGTGCTACAATCAAACCATAGTTATCAACAGTTTATGGAACTCAACCCACACTTCAATAAGTCAATTACACAACTTAAAACATAAAGGGGAGAGGTAGGGGTGTGGAAGGGGAAGTGGAGACGTAGAGCCATCCCATCATCTGTAACCATATGTAAACTCATCCCAGTATGAATCAGTAAATGGGTATGCACAACAGATAGAACTCCAGTATAAACACATCTGCTCAGTGACTATAATCCATAAAGTCTTCAAAACAAAGCAGGAATATATTCAAGCTGTTGCATTTAAAATTATTATTAAATTAACTAGAATACATTTTTCCATTAAAGTAAAAATCCCACTGATTTCCCAAGGAGTACAATGAAGACAGAAGCACACAGTAATATATAAAGGCCCAGAAATTTTCTTGCTATAAGGGATATGACAAAGACCAAATGCTTAAAAAGAAGATTCACAATCTGTTACACAGGGCCAGGATGGGTGATTTGCTGAGTAAAAGTCCCTTATTAATTACAAGCCATTAGAGTTTAATTTAAAACCTCAAGAGACTTTATTGTCTTGTCAGAAGTATCTGGCTCAAATATTCTTTTTACAGAAGTGACCTTTGAATTTTTCTGATTTCTAGGCTTAGGAGCATCCAGTGGCAGGCAAGACATGCTAATGGACAAAGTATTTATTATTTGTGTGTGACATTATAATCTGGCAGCTTCAAAATTTAATGCCTTCCATTTTCTGTGTTATGAGAATGAGAAAACAGGGGTTCTCATCTCTTCTGAACATTCTTCTTCAGACTGATGGTCTTATTGTGACCTTTTACCATTTCCCTCTTTATTCATCTCATTCTAATAAAAAGGTATCTCAATGTCTTCAGCCTCCCATGAGAGAGAGATGTTTTTCCAAGTCCTCAAACATTCTTGTCACTTTCTCCTCAACCATTCATAATCCATAAAATGTAGTCACTCTTGTCTCAGATCTGTGACCAGACCCTGAGACACAGCAAAAAATATTCACAGAATTAGTGAATCGATATTCTTCTCTAACTATTGCCCAGGCTTTCTTGCATCTCCTCCAGTAAATTTATTTGTACTCCAGAAAATTTCAGCTGTCTGTTAGTATAAGTTTTTCCACTTCAATGAACTGCAGGAATGTAGAGCTCCAATATTTCTTACTGTTAAATTTGGGCATCTGATCCCATGGAAAGGGTTCTATTCATCTTTTTACTGCATAATTATTTAATATTAGTCTTTTTATTGGGGAAAAAAATGAGGCATTAATCCCAATTATTCATGTGGGGTCAAAAATATGTCAGAGTGTAAAAAATAATTGTCCATTTTAACAGGTTGTTTAGTAGGTGAAGTCCAGCTGGAAAAAAACTAAGAACATGTTACATATCCATGTGAGAAGAGTGTCTCTTACATTCTCCCTTTCTTCATTGAATTAACCTCATGCTCTAAGGTTCCCCCTGCAGATTGCCTGATATGCTTTCTCCTGAACCCAAAAGACAAACCATCTCCAGACAGAAGTATTTCATTCATCCCTGCTGCATGACACTGTTTTAAGGCCCCTCCATACAATCAGAGCACTACTGGCTGGAATGGACCTCTGGACTCTCCAGCCCAAGCTGCTCCAAGAGGGACTGTCACCACCAGATCAAAAGTGGCTTTGACCACCCACTTGTTGACAATCTCCATGGATGGAGATTTCACAGCTTCTCTGGGTAACCCAATACAGTGCTGCAAAACCCTCCTGGAGAAGAACACATTCCTGAAGCCCAGCCCTTCCTGAAGCTGCAATGTGTGGTGCTTGCCCCTCTGTTATCTTCTCTGCCAGGGCTGCAACTTCAGGAAGAACCTGAGAAAACACCTTTCAATCACAACATGAACTTGTCAGATGCCTCAGAAGCAATCGCCCTCCTTCACACTCCCCAATTCCTCTCCTTACATGAGCTGCACCATGTAGCCTTCAACAAAACCGGGAGCTACAGCTGTCTTGGGTCACTGCAGAAATACCATTTTCACTCCAGCACTCCCAGCTCGCCCAGGGTTATGGACACCTCTTGCCAGCTGATAGAAGAGTGATCATCCCTCAGCTGGACCTGACATAAAGCCAGCAACACACTGGGGAGTCACAACTGCTGCCTTGATAACCCCAGTCTTTGCTACAGCCACTAGCAATGAGAGACACTGGGTTTTTAATTGCAGTGTCTCCAAATGTTACATCACTGCAATTTCCAATACCATTTCTTTCTCCATCAACAGACAGCATAAGAGTTTCTAAGCTAAAAGATTCAGAGCAGCTACAAAAACAAAATACTGACAAGTAAAAACACTAAAATAGATGTATAACCACACAGAGGGATTTTCCCATGAAAACTAAAGCAGAAAAATAAATCTGGAAAAGGGTTTGGAAGAAAACTCATGTGATTCTTTTTTTTTTTTTTTTTTTTCTCGCCCCTCACCCCCACCCCTTTTTCTGATGACAATAAATTTTCCACAGGATTCAACCATGTGAAAAGTCTCTAGGCAAGCTCCTCAAATAGAATAGTCCCTGAAGCCTTAGAAAAAAAGGGAAAGGAAAAATTTAAAAAAAAAAAAAAAGAGGAAAAAGTAAGAAAACAAAAACTCTTAAAACTCAATGGGTAGCCATTATTAGGTTTTGCTTAGTGGCCAAAACAGCTCCTAATATTAAAAGAAAAAAAAAAAAAAAAAAAGTGTTCATACATCTCTTGCTCCCTGTAGTTAGATTAGCATGACAGATCTGTCTGCTTTGCCAGCCCTCTTGGCTTCACAGCAGATGCCTAAATGACTGATTTCTTCTCTGCCTTTTGCTGTTTAGGATACTGCATCTTCTATTAAACCCACATCTCCTAATAACCTCCATCTTTCTAAAAGAAAACAAAACCAGTGTTTCATCTAGTATTTGGTTAAGTAAAATGTGTCTAGTCCAGCAAGGTGCATAACTGTGCTGTGGAACTGATCTCCAAAGCCACCAGTGACCACATCAGCTGCTGTCTGGGGCTTAGTGAGACCACTGATCTTCTCAGGCACGTGATCCTCTTTCGAGAGTTTCAGCAATGCCATAGAGCTGTACATAGGCACAAATGCTTCCCTTCCTGACAGTTGTGGTATAATGTTCTTATATTAATATGATGTAACATCGAGTTTTAAATGTCCCAAATGCCATGGATTTCAATGCTTTCCTTACAAGTCCATTCCACCACTACAACGACCTCCACTTTCTTTTTCTCATCCTGTTGCTCTTACATCTCCATGTGCAATATGGAAAGCATGGAAGATGACTTAAATCTCCGTTATAGTAGTGGCTGAAGGAAAGGCACAGCCAGCCAATGTCAGCATGTAGTTGGCAGGCTTAAGCTATTCTTGATGTCAGTTAGGTTTACCTCATCAGCAAAATAACACTCCACTTAAGGAAAGATTGCTGTCCTCTTTTTTACTTAATTTTTTTATTATTATTTTAGCATGAAAATCAACTGCAGAAGAAAGCGTTTAAGTATTTTATTCAAGAATCTGCCTTCAACTTTCCCTGCCACTCCTAGCCACCAATGAAAAGCAAAATGCCTGCTTCTGGTTTCGAGTATATTTTTTATCTGGGTGACCCCACTGCAGCATTGTTCACAATTTAACTTGAAAGTGAAGAATTCCCTCCAGGAGGACAACAAAGATAGCAGAAAAAGCTCAAAGGATTGGAAGGACAAAATTCCTAATTGAAGAATTTATAGTCACAGTCTAACTACTCTTCTTAAAGCAGATCGAAAGTGCAGATGAAAAATACCAGGCTGACTCAGATAGATGAGATTTTCAGTATAGCTATTCCACCACCTTTACCACAGCCACTTTTAGTCCATGGTCTGACAGTCCTCACACTCATGTCTCCTGTAGCCATTTGTCTTCTGTAAAACAGAAATGTTGTTACTTATTAATCATAAGGATATGAATTCGTTAACATTTCTAACACATTTTGAAAAGAAACAGAATATGAAAACAGATTTCACTGTCAGTTACAATTTTCGAGTTCAGAGTCAGTAAAACTACTGTCATCTATTTCAGCTTCAGCTCAAGCAGAAGCAGAAATGCCCCGAAATACTGTGCTAAGTATTATTATCACAGTTCAATGATATCATTTTACTTCACTTCAAACCTCCAGCTTCAATCTAATTAATTCAGACTAGCGCAAAAGAACAGCACAAATACAGAGGTAGTGTCACAAGACAAAACCTTAATTCTCAACACTTGTTATTTCAGTAGCCATTTCTTTGGGACATGTTCTTGCTATTTGTTATTATTGTTACCCATAAATGGGCTTTTGTTCACAAAAGTGGTTGATAACCACAGCGATACACACAATTACTTGAAGTAAAGGAATTAATTAATTCATACATCCACAATTTACTGTATGCTATCCTTCATTTGCTACCATTATTCTATTGTTTGAAGTGGGAATCTGTGCCCTGTGATCCAGGATCTATCTACACAGGGAAGCTGCAGACATCTGTGTATGTCAGCTTGGAAACAATTAGCTAAATGTAGCCAAATAAACAATTTTAGTTTGTAATTATTACTTAAATAGAGATAAGAGCTCTGTTTTCTTAGGCACTGCAAAAGCATATGACAGTCTTCCTCTTAGAAGTTATATTACTCCGGTTGAGGAAGGCTTATTATTGACTCAACATTTGTTTCTGGTTTAATGTGTGCCAAAAGCCAGCAACTATAAACCAGTTTAAGAGAGTCTACAAAAGACAAGTGAATTAAGATCAGTACATTCTGACTGCGTTAGTTGAATTAGTTCAGCTAGTATATCCATCAGGCCTTAGAGCTTTACCTTACAAGGTGTTACAGCAGCCAATTCTTTAATATGGTAAAATTAACTGCAGACTCAGTTAAGATAACCAAGTTCTCCATTTATTTGCAGGAAAAGTTAAGAAACCTCCAAGGAGTGAGTTTCCTATCTCTCTGGATGCACTTTATCATAGAACAGTCCAAGTTGGAGGGGAGATCAAAAGGTCATCTAATACAACCTTTTGTGGGAAAGGGAACCTCAACAAGATTAGCACCCTGTTCAGTCACATCTTGAAAATCTCCAGTGATGAGGTGACCACCATTTGATACTCTGTCTAGAAATAACCTCCATTTTATGTACAGCCTACAGTAAGAAGATTCAGTGAGAAAGTCCTGTGGTCTCTCTGTCCAGAAAGATGTTCCCTTTCTTCAGGATTGTGAAGCTGGCGAACTCTTTTGGAGGTGTTTTTTGTCGGCAAAAATTCCAGAAAATGAAGGCCCAAAGCATCTGGTGTAGAGCAATCCAAATGGATGTGAGAGGTGCACATTGAGTGAGTGCTGGAAAGACATATCTTGAATTCATACCCCAGGTGAGTACCCAGCTCTCTCTTGGTTTGTGGGGTGGGTTTTTTTTTTAATTTTCTCTGTCTGTTGGAGCTGTTCAACTCTGCATAAAAAAACAATGTGTTGGGTTATAGCCATAAGCTTACATGCCTAGCATGGGATTTTTTTTATGCAGAGCAGACTGTTTCTGCCAGAAGACAATGAGAGAAACCCACTTTGAATAACCAATAGTCCATCCATTAGAGCATTTGCTGGGGATGCAAGAATGCATTCAAATGCTCCCTACAAGTGAAAAAAAAAAAAAAAAAAAAAAAAAAAAAAAGGGACTAGGACCTGGTCACTTATTTGATGTCTAAGCACTGGGATTTTCCAGGAGCAGACACACAGTCCCACCTTGGTGGCTTAAACATGCTTTGAATTATGGAGAGTTACACCTTATTTGTGAGAAAGTGAGGAAAATCTTCTTAAACCATCTTGTTTCAAAGTGACTGTTGCCTTCCCTTGTGCGTTAATGTGTAATAGAAATCAGGGTGTTTACGGGATTAAGTATCATCCCCCTTTATAGGATGCCTGTTGTTCTACATAGGTAGATTTGGATGCCTGAAAATTCAGAAAGTTACCATACAGGATGAGAATTTTCTCATACTTTTAAAGGAAGACGACACACAAGTTGAACCAGGGAGGGGAGAGAGTCAGGGGCTCAGCTCCATCCCAGGTTATGGTAGGAAGCCTCCTGCCCTCTACATGGACCCGGCAGAGGTCTGAAGAGGTACCATGAAGCCAGCTAGACATTACTGAGGCAGGACTCACACCTGCCCATCAGAGAATAGTCCCACCACCAAGATGGGACCAGTTTGAGTAGAAGTTAATGGGGACCAGCTTCACTCGCTGCCCTCTCCCAGAGACATGTGTGCCCCAGATCATTTGGCAGGGCTTGGGGCATCAGGCTGAGCCTGTGCCCCAGAGCTTGTAGAAACCTGCTGTAGACCATGGGAAAGGATGACCTAGTGATCCTCAATTCTATGAACCCAACCAAACACACTGAACCTTTTCAGCAAATATTTCAGATAACTCTGAAACAGGATCAGCTCTGAGCTGTTCACAAACCAAAAGAAGAGATGCAGTCATCTGAGAATTTCATTACAAAGGATGAATCTACCAACCAATACTTCAAGTCACCTCTTTTTTCAGTGACTTCAAATCACATGGTGAGATTCCCAGCAGAGATACAGATGCCTCCGGGAGTTTTTGGGCAACTACTGCCATTGTTGAAAAACACTGGACTTCACAAAGCTGCTATTTAACCCCAAGCCCTTAACTGTCTAAGGTTCTCTAAAGGTCTGCTTCCTAGGCGTGTCTGAGAACCTCAGCTTTCACAACACTCAATTGTTTACATTTGTCTCCTGTAAGCCTGGAGCAGGTTCATAAATAAGGTCTTTCCGTGCCTTCAGGGCTTGTGGCTTTGCTCTCAGAACTACGGAAAACACAGTGGTCACCTCATTCCATTGAGACGTGTCCTAAGCCAGGGTGAGGACCACCTCTTCCATTGCCTGGGAAAGAGACCTACTTCTTGGTGTGGGGGCTGACTGCTCCTCTGCTGCCACAGGGATGAGGTCATGGGCTTTTAAGCAATGGCATCACATTGAAACGTCCTTCTTCAGATCCAGTGGCTGTCTTAATGCAGATATTGGCCTCCTGAATCCCATCCAGAACTGCTCTCTGAGATAATGAGGTCTGGAAGGAGGAGGGGTTTTATACCAGCTTCCTTCCCTGCAGAAAGTGCTTGGGCTGATCTCTAACTACCCTGGCTCCTTGTGGTTCTTCTGAACATGTCCATGCCATTAATCTCACCCCCTGAATAAATACCTACTGGTTCTTTGGAGGTTTTCCCACTCTCATATGGAAAGTCCTTTCTGTCCAAGGAGATACGGTTGTTTATTGACCAGTGGGTTTATTGGAGATTTTAAAAATTCTTGCAACATACTCAATTAACTTTGAAACAGTCATGTTACATTTTTGTAACAATGACAAACTACTTCCTGAGCAAAACAATGAGATGTCAGCATATTCACAATATTTCAACATTATGTGCTAATCCATTTGTATCCACAATGTTGTTTCTAGAAAAAAAAAAAAATAGTAGACCAGCATAATGCAAAGGGTACTTTGATTTATTTCTCTTTCTATTTTTCCTCTTTTTTTTCTTTTTTTTTCTTTTCTTTTTCTTTTTTTCTTTTTTGTTAAAAATATTCCAGGGCACACCCTATGTCAGTCTTGATAATTCAGAACTGAGACCAATTTTCTTCTCAAGATGGGAGGTCAGAATAAACAAAAAGAATAACCATAGTTCAAAAACAAGGCACTATCCTTCTGGGATGAGAGCAGCTTCAACAGAGCTTTGTGAGCCTTTTTCAGGTTATCCTTTTCTACTGTATTCCAGACTGTATCACCTTCAAGTTATTGCTCTGAAGCTTAAATTCAGGAGGCAGATTTACCTCCCCCGAAGTTTTGGAGGTATCCATGTCCTCCAATTTTATGCTGGCTGGCTGGCTGCATTAAAATGTGAAAGGGCACCATGTAAATATACCCCTGCATGGACTTGCTGTGGGCCTTCTTAGCAGAGGGACCTACAAGTACATGAGCTGCCAATGAAGATAACTTTTCCAGCTGTGAGCTACAGCACATTCAAGTCAAGTGTTGCTCAAGGGAAAGAGGAAACCTCAGTGTCCTGGGCCTTGATGTGCCACACCCTTCAGAAACACTGCAATAAAATAGCCCACCACACGAATTCCAATCCTAGACCCTGCGGTCAAATGCATCCAGATTATGTAGAATGAGATTTTGCTTCATTTTTCATCATCATGGTCAAAAAATGTTGTCTTTTACTCAGCACTTTAACTTACACAGAAGGAACAAATCAAATAACCAACATATCACAAATAAAAACTTACCCATGAGCTAGCAAGAAGAGCTCCATTTGGGAAAACCTTTTAGAAGAATATTCAAAGAGAACATGTTTAGGAAAAGATAATGGAGAAAGGAAGGAAGAAGACTCAGCTGCAATAACAGGAGCTGGAGAATTCCTCCAAAAGTTATTACTGATCACTGCTTCCAGGAAAAAAATTCCCCTCTGGATAAATTCAGCTTTCTGGAAAAGTGTTTAAACTTAGCACATCCATTTTACTGGCACTTTGCTTTCCAGCATAGATAAAAGGTAATGACTGACATGAACTTCATGCAATCTTGTAGCTTATCCACACCTCTGGAAAATATGCTGGGCTCTACTTCCTTCCTGGCTTCAGTGAGGCCCACATTTTCACCCTGATATAATCTTTCCCATGTGTTCAAAAAACTGAAGGACTCTTTGTATCTGGAGAGTAATCAAGTAAGCACATGCCCTGAAGTTGTAAAGTCAATTTATGTCTAAGGAAGATCTACTGGAATCTAGGAGCAACTCTTGGCACGCTTTGTCAGTCATTGATTATACATCTGCCTTTACTTCTTCCTGATGCAACTTCCCAGAAATCATGCATGTTATCTGAGCGCCAGTGCGCCAGCCCTCACACACGTGAAGCATCTCAGACCCTCTTATGGCTGTAGCCTGGGGCTGAGTCAAGCAGCCAAAGAGCAGAAGGTCATGGCAGACCTAAACTTGTGAGAGAAGGTCATTCAAACGGAGACAATCCTGATGGTCAGCTAATGGCATGGAAGAGAGCTGTTTCTACTAGGCTGGTGGAAGCTTTGGTGCAAGATACTTGTAAAGAGTAGGAAATTAAGCTCCATGTGACATAAGAGGTCTTTTGGGAATTAAGTGGTATAGCCTGGACTGAAAGGCTTGCTTGGCATGATCCCAAACTGTCACAGCTAGCCTCTGTGCTGGCCCTGTGAAGGAGATATTACTGGTGGTGTAGTTCTCTGTTTGTCAATAGACATGAGAAAACAAGGCAGCAGATGTACAAGGTTAACAGAGCTTCCTACACTGCACTGCCCTCGCTCTCCTCCCCAGGCACCCACAGTCCTTGAGAAACCAGCCCTCAGCCTCAGCGAAAATG
Source organism: Athene cunicularia (assembly GCF_003259725.1). NCBI lineage: Eukaryota > Metazoa > Chordata > Aves > Strigiformes > Strigidae > Athene > Athene cunicularia. Next base: position 10,478,212 of record NW_020799144.1, on the reverse strand, counting down.
AAGTTGGTGACAAATGAGATCCTGGGACAGGAAATGTAAGGGCAATGCATGTACCTCTTCAAGCTCCTTTGAACAGTGAACATACTTAGTTAGCATTTCAGGCACCATTTATTTCACTTGCATCTGTGATTTTGTCTTCATTTGCTTTTCCTCACTGAGCATCACCCTTGCAGTTAAACTATCAGTTTCTGGGAGATTTACAATCAGAGGAAATACAAGCACCTCTAAAATAAATATGTTAAGACCTGTATCTTTTTACACTGGGGTCAATATTCTCACAATCCCTCTCTTTCTCTGCTCACTGAAATGCAGGAAAAAGAAAGGCAAAGAAACAACTGCCTCCTGTCCATAAGAGTACGGTAAATCTATCGCAACAAAGGGCCAAGGTCACCACTTTCAAGACAAGTTTTGTTGCCTTTTGCATTCAAACCAAGTTTCTTCATCTCTGTAGCGATGACAAAACCTGCCCTCAGGCTGCAAGGAGGGCTGCGATTTGCACTGGCGGAACACGGGATTCTGAAACGGTCAGGCTTTATCCTAATTTAGAGGATATGAATTGCAAGAAAAAGAATTCGCGGCACAGGGATGAGCCACTCCTCTGTTTTTCTTTTCCCCAGGTTCCCTACTCAGAGCATATGTGGGGCAGACTTCTAAATGTCTCAAGCTGCAGCCATTTTAGAGCCCTCCATTGCTGACAAAATCCTTTAAAGGAAACAGCAAAGGCCACAGTATGAGAGAAGATTGGCACCATCCAGTGTTGCTCCGTCCACTAGTCCAAGAAGCTTCCCAAAAATGTGAATTCAATTTCCAGGATGCTGAATGGTTGCTCGCCTGGTGACAATGTACCAGCAGCTTCATAAGCTTTTTATTTTCCGTTAAGAAACCAATTGCCTTGGATTTTGGATGAGAATTAAAACAACCCAGCTCCCTCTCACTGTTTGTTCATTGTTCATAAGCTGTTCTACATTTGTCCTGTTCAGTGAGCTATTGTTCCATAGGGGCACTGCAAACCTCTGCGAGCCCAAACTCAAACCACATTGTAAATAGCACATGGCTTTGTTTAATCCAGAGTGAACCCCTCGGCTTCAGCTGGCGAGGCAGTCACAGCAAAGTGACCTGCCTAGTTTATCACTGCCAGTAGATACTGCCCGCTGTATTCTGGTGCCAGGCCATTGTTTGCCGTATTTATATTTTATTTTTGAAAATACAGCAACATAAAATGCTTCACCACACTGACTTGTCACGGTTACAAGGATGCTTTAAGGGTTTCCATCCTCTAGTTAAAACAGCAGTGGCCTATTAAGCTCTGCTAGTAAATGCGCCCGTCACTACAGCCTTTAAACGCAGGCTGCTGATGCCCTCTGCTGCTCAGTTGCTGTCGGTTTGAGGGCTTTTTGCCGTTTCTGCAGACAGCGAGATTAAGCTACTAGGTATCATTTTCGCTCCTAATAAACATGTGTGTCTTGTCAACAGGCTATTGCAAATACTTTCCAACTCAAAAATCTATTACCAGGCAACAGAACAAACTGTTCATCACAGTACTCTCCCCTCCAGTTTAAATTGTAAGTTTTCTTTTTCCTTTTTTTAAAGATAACATGCTGTGGCAATATTTCAGCAATTCACACAGTATCATGGACAAGGAGAGGAGGACATTATAATAAAAATACCAGTCATCAAATTCACTACAGTTTACAGAAACCAGTCAGAGTTGTCATGTTCCCTGAATATATGCTGTACATTTAAATAAGGGTATTATTTGAAAGTTTGCTGTTAGGTATACCACAACAATTCTTAGTGGTGCTGTATGGCACACTGTTAGTGACCCTTCACTCGCCTACACCTACACTGGAAGGTAGCAGCCACTGCTCACATGCTTGTACCTGTAATGGGTACATACAGGCACGGCACACAGCACAGGGATCCTTGCACACACAAAGGAAAGGTAAATTCGGTATTGTTCAGAGCAGCAGAGAGCCAGGTCATTACTCTGATGATGGGAAGGAAACCACAGCAACCAGTGATCCCTCACTCAGAGCAGTCAGCTTGTCTGATCCCCAAAGAAGGACAGCAATGTGACAAAGAGTTAAAAAAAAAAATAAAAATTTAAAAAAAAAAATAAAATTCTTCTCTGTGGATAAACAAACCTTGCCAGCACAGAACATGAAGTTAGCATCTCTCTGCAGCAATGGGGGGAAAGCTAGCTCTGTGGGATGATCCTGTAGCATTGTCACCCATTTCAATTTGAGCAGTTAGCCAAAATTTGGGGACAGACATACTGTTTCCATTAGTAGAAGTAATTGATGAAGAAATCAGATATTTCTCTGATGCACTCCTATTTTTCTGCAGAGAATGTACAAAGCCCTATTTCCCTTCCCCCATTGTGTTCGACCAGCAGGAGACAAGACTTTTCCGTTCAAAACTCCAAAACGTTTTGCAGCTAGGACTCTTCCTGAACACTCTTTCTTACCCTTTTCCTCATGGATGCATTGCAAATGTGGCTTTGGCTCTCTGTGGCCTTTCTCACTGTTTTTTCCACCCACATATCTACATTGCTCTGAATGCTTCTTGCTGGGCACAGAGGATGTACTCATGCTCCCCCAGCAGTGGTCCATTCCCAGCAGCTCAGCACAGCTCTTTTATTAGGCATTGCCCTCCTGAAAATGTTCTAGCAGAGCTGCCTGCATCAGCCTCCCTCACTTCACACCGGCAGTGCTGGCTTAACCACACACAACTTGGCCATCAGACCTCGGGCGTGGAAACACGGGCAGACAGCAATGAGGAGCCAGGGCTGACTGAAGACAGTGCCCACATCCACTGGCAGGGCTGGGCAGAGGCAAGGATGTCTGTGCACAGCCTCCTCCCGCCGTCTGCCATGCACACGCAGCTCGGCGGGATGATGTCAAGGTCCATATGTTTGCATTTTGCCCTCGGTGCAGACAGCCAGACTGCAGAGCGAGGGCTGCTAACCAGCCCCGCACCTGGCTTGCATTTCTCTGATGTGGCAGTGTCCTTGTTTCCATCAGCTGCGATAGAAAGGAGCTTTCCTTAAGAGCTTTTTTCTCTTTCCCCTGAACAAAGGGGGATGGCTCCCCACCTCCTTGGTGTGAGATCTCACTCCAATTCTAGCACCACGTTTTAGTAGCACTTCAAACAGGACGCCTGGAGAAGCATTTTCTGTCAGTGCCGAGTCCCTGAAATACAGATTTCCCCTTGTTAGCAGGTACTAAATTAAAGGCGATAACCAGGTGGAGAAAGCAGCCTAAAGAGATGATTCCTCCCTCTGGGCACAAAGAAATCTGCTCCCGCAGAAGAAAATAACATCTTTAAACAAAGCAGAATAAATAAACCTTCCGTCACTTCTGCACACTACACACAGCTGTAAATTCAATGCTTTCTGGAGAAGGTCATGAAGTCCATCTGCTAATGGGTTTCCTGCCTGAGGGTATTTACAGGGAGTGTACGTTTGATGGACAAGGGCCATCATGGGTGAAAACAATTTGACAGCACAGAAGATGAAAGCGGAGAGTGACCAGAGCAGCTCAGAGCAATGTCCTTTGAGGACATGTCATGGTAACAGCTCGGACACCGCACACTTCTGGCAACTACATTAGAACAAAGAAAGATGCTTGAAGAAATGCAGCTGAGGAGGGCTGACATGAAAACTGCAGACAGCTCTGAGCAGACAACAGGGGAGGGAGTGAAGGAGGGAGGAGCGGGCACACATGGTGCCGTGCTAGTGCTACAAGGAAGCATGCAGTTAAGGAGATGTGATTTTCAGGTAAATAAAAAGATTTATAAGGATAACAGCAAAATCTTCTAGGATTATGGAAAGCAATAAAGAATTTATCAAACCTCTCCCTTTTATTCCTTTTTGACCACTTATATTGGGAGATGGATGTATTAAGAGCTGGTGAAAGCGGCTATATAGAAAAAGTGAACAAGAGGGGGGGGTGGGGGTGGTGTTTGTCCTCCAGAGCATAGGAATTGCATACTCTGACAGTTACATACTGACTCTTAATCTTCACATTATCTACCTAGCCATCTGTCCATCACCTGAAATCGCTTTGATCATCCTCTCTTACCCTGTGTCCCTCCTGTCTATGTCGTGAGCGGCTCCATTAGCAAGACTACAAATTGCAGTGAGTGTTGTGACTCCATCCTGTAAATGATAAATCCTAACTGTTTCCCTAATCCTAGCTGTTTGCTGAAGGTAGAGGCAATGGTTTCTTTTAAGAAAAGGTTTTGAAATCTAGTCTGCTTTATTCAGCTATACCAGCATGCACTGCTCTTAGCCCCGCACCCAGCTAAAGTACAAATAATGATGAATAATAGGAGTTGCTTTCCTGCAATGTGGAGGATACAATATCATTCTGCAGTGATTTTTAAACCCTGTTAAGCTGGCTGTCAAGCTACTGCCAGGTGTGAAGCTTGCATGCTTGAGTCCATGCTTTGATGCAACCCAAAATTTCAGCTGGGCAAACCAGCTTGTTGCTTTGCTCATCATGGCTCCAGCACAGTGGGAAGCAGTGAAAACAATATCATCCAAGGAGATCTCACTGCCGTTCTCCACTTGGCAAATCCTTTCAGACTGTTTCTGTCACTGCAAAATGGTGGGGTGGTTGGGGTTTTTTTTGCTTGCAATAAACTCACGCAGCTGGCAACTTATTTGCCTTTCTCATGTTTCCCCCCATAGTACAAGCATTGTTTTGCCCTTCCTCACAGGCCACTCTGTTTCTCATTAGGCTATGTTTGTCTCTCATTTCGTACACGGCAACTAAGCTCCATTACTATTATGCTTTCAGTTTTCGTCATTGCTTCTTTTCTGCTTTGCTAGCACAGAAAACACCATTAGGAACGTGTAATACAGCTTCATCACCAGCTCCGTAGCATGTATGTTTTAGATGCATGACCTCTCAGTCTGTAATAGCAAGGAGGATCAGATGCCTGAATCAAGGTACTTAAATTCTTTTCAGGGGTTTGAGCCCTAGACGAGGGCACAGGTTCCCTTCCCCCAGAAACAAATGCACGTATATCACTCATGGGAGCAGGAGCAAAGCCAAGAGGGAGGCTCAGCTGTTGGACTGTGCAAGATCTCTTCATTCTTGCAGTTTAGACAGTGACCATGTCTCATTTTCCAACATGCAAAATGAAAGCTCCCAAAAGTCAGAGACATATTAAGAAAATAAGTGACAACTTGGCATGATGGAACCATGACTGTGGAGAAAAAGTAACTGAGACAACCTGAGTGGAAGTGAAGGACAAGGTTAAATGCCCAACAGAAGATTTATAAAAATGTCAGAGAAGTCAGTTTCCTCTGTTCCTTTTCATGACACCCTGAAACTGGAATAAACAACAGCCTCTTTCCACATGCTAGGTACAGCCATGATGCTGATGCACTACGTGACTGGCAAACTATCTCCTTCCCAGCTGATGAGGCTGTTTTCCAGATTAAGTCTGACAGCACTGAAGCACCCTCTTCTCATCACTGAGAATAACTCTGACGAATGAGGCTTAAGCAGGGGTTGACACTTGTTCCGTCATTCAAGTTTCTCAGGTTAAACAATAATGACAGAAAGTCTTTTGAGTGTTTTCCATTAGCATGAGCTACTACCGGGCAACACCATCATTTTTCGTATGTAGGAGCTAAAAGTTTACATGCAATTTTTTAGCATTATGCATTTATTTATATACTTTTTCAAAAAAAAAAAAAAGAAAACAAGCAACAGGTAAGGTGTTCATTTCTATCATGTTAGAAGCAGTCCATTAAGATAGCACCTTTCATTTTTCTCTGAGATTTAGATTGTGATTTTCAAAATGACCCTTGGAAAATGGGCACCAAAGCTACTCTTTAAAGGTACTTGGACAGTGGAAATACCTGTCAGAAGTAGTCACACCCCTTCACAGCCTTGTATTTGCTGGGGGGACATCAAACATACCCTCCAATATTGGCAGGTGTGAACACAGCCCTTCTGTACCTTTGTATCCCTTTTGGATGCAACAGTCACAGCTGTCACACACCTCACTGCAACCTCCCACCATCTGAAGTTGAGGCATCCTAACCACTGACCCAAATCAGACTCTGCCCCCAACACAAAAGTTATCCTAAAGTGCAGTGGCTCTGCAGATGCTTTCTGTGGAGAATCTCATTTGGGTGATGAACAATTAAATGCTCATTTTAGAGTTCTTTCCTATCTTTTCTTCTTTCCAAAAGAAAGCAACTATTATGCTTGCTTGATTAGAAAATTTAAATACTTGAAGTTCACTGATAGTTTTGAGATGTGAAAAAGGCCAGGCAATTAATTAAATAAAAAAATAATGGTCAAATTGCTGTTCTCTCTGAATTTGGTTTGGTTTTTCTTTATACCTATGAACTCCCATATTCACCTGACTATAGGGGAATGTCCCCTGGGGAATGCTGCAGCCCTGGTCCTGTGGAATGTCAGATTTGTAGGTGTACCAAAGACTCACAATCCACACATCCAAAGGGGTACAACAAACTCCAGTTGAAGTTTCTTTGTGAACAGTGTCTAAAGGATGGTACAACCCTGTCCATGGACTTCTAAATTAAGTCCAAGAAAAGTAATCCTGTCCTCCAAAGCAAACTGGAATGTGAACCTACTAAAATCTCTGGCTCCAGCAAGTGCTAGACGAATTTCAAGGTACCTAAGCTCTTAGGTAGACGTGTACCTCAGGGACAACCAGAAACCTATTCTGCAGAGAAAGGAGAAGAGGAAATTACTGTAACACAGTTACAAACAGGCCTTCAGTGTGCTAGCCAAAGCACATCCCCAAGGGTGGCTGTGGGCACCACAGGCAGTAAGCAGTCACCTAAGGTAGTGCTGGGCTTGAGTGGCTGGAGATAAAAGCTTCATATGGCAAGTGCTAGGTGGCTGTAGCTATTTCTGTTTGAAGGTAGGCGCTAACTGAAATGCTCAGTAAAGAAACAGCGACATTTACTGTACTGCCCCCCATATAGTTTGGTCTTGGAAAGCGTTTACAGCTTGAAATCTAAAAATAGAGTTTCACATCAATGATTTCTTTGTAACTTGTGAAATTAATAACTGCAAGTTAATAAAGGCTAACTCAATTCTCCCTCAGATGAGAAGGTCTGGTTTCAATCATTAGTTAGGTCTAGACAAAGAATATTGTCTAATTGCAACCCAGATGCAAACAGCGCTGGGGTCACTGTTGGAGAGGAGTGCAGGTGAACCCAGAAAAACAACTTCCACACCTCTCCCTCCCCCAGTTTTTAAGCAGTCTGAGATAGAAGTTTCACTGTAAAATTATAAATTCTTGAGCCATCCTATGCCAAAATAAAGCCCGCAAGCATAGTTTACAGCTTTCTGATAGTAATCTTTTCATTCACATTTACAACCAGAGAGGAACTACACAAGTGACTGAGTTACATTCACAATGTACTTGAGTGTGAGCCAATGACTTAGACTTCTCTGAATATCACATCAAACACTCAAAGTGATTTTTAAGAAGGCCCAAACTACTCAGAATGGAGAGAAGGCTGGTATTAATGGTCTACATAATTGATTTATAACAATTAGTTACTTGCACTTGGGTGTAAAACCCTACAGTATTTAAAGTACACACCTACATTTAACTTCAGTGGGGTTTAACTATGTGTAAATTTAAACCCCAAAATCAATGCCTCATATAATTCCAGTGAAAGAAAGGGGAGTCTGCATCTGTCCCCTAGTTCCTGGACCGGGCCCTTTGACAAATGATAAATAATTTGTCCACCTTTCTTCTTTTAATCTAAACCAAACATTCAGATTAGAGGTCTGTAATTACATATGCCAAAAAGTGTGTGCATTTACTGTCATTATGGACAAGTTAAGGGGACTGTTCGCTACCTCATGCCTTTTTTTTTGCAAAGTAAATGTCTACTTTCCACAGGTCATCAGACATTCCTAACCAAAAAAATCAAGCGCTGAGCTTTAAATAGAGCTAGTTTTAAATTAAAAGCATGTCTCAGAAGAACTCTGAAGAGATAATGCATACTGCTTGACCTGGTTCACTTGTCAGACCTTATCCATGATGAAAAGTCGTTCTCAGATAGAGAGCCAGAAGGTTTTACCTAGAATCCCCCTTTTATTTTTTTTTTCCCTAGTAAATATGGTCCAAGAGTTCTTATTTTGAGAAAATATTAATTTTAATAAAATCAAGCTACTATTTCAAAGTTAGGCAACAGCTATTAGAAGATAAGAAATACATAAAAATGTACGTGGAATTAACATTGCATATCATCCTGGTACGTGACTAATAGCACTGCATCTAACCAGCACTGTAATTGCAATTTCCAAGACTCTTAAAGCAGTAACTTGCATACCTTGATTCAAAGATTTCAGCTTTTTAATTCCAGAGACATTCACCACTAGCAAGGTACAGAGTCATTTTAACTCCCACGAATTCTGCTGTATATGAAAAAACTCAGCAGGAAAGCAATATAGGCACTTAAGTCTCTCCTGGTCTGAAGTGTAATTGCAACAGTGGGATATAACAGTGTAATGTATGTTCTTACCAGAGACTGGTTTGGATTCTCCTTTAGACTGAAAGAAAAAATGCATATAGAGTATATCAGTAAATTGTTGAATGGATATTGACTACAGAACAGCTTTTGTAAAGTCCTGCCATATTGAATGCATGATTGGGCATTATCCAGTCTGTTGTGCAGAACAACTCATGCATTTGTTATATTGCAGATACAGACAGAATATGACAAAGGAAAAAAGTAAAAAAAAAAAAATAAATCTACATCTTGATATTTCCAATTTCCCAGTTTCATGAAAAGCAACAAATCAGAATCTGAACATTTTGATCAGCCTTTTGTTGTTTTCAGGAGCTGCCACTCCAGACAAAGCCTTAAATACAGACATCTTGTTTTTACACCGTCCCAATACCTGCCGAATGTCACGACCCAAATCAGCTGTGATCACCCAGTTGTCTTCCAGTGCTGCCTCCTAGCTCATAAAAAACTCAATGTTTTTCAAAATTGTGCATATAGCACAGAGTTGATTTACATATTTCAATTTTCATTAGGAAATTGTTTGATTTTCAGACAAATCTATTTTTTTGCTTGCTCAAATATATCACAATAACCTCATCTTCTATAACAGAACTTACAAAAAGCAAATACTTGTGTAAATAAGGTAGCATTGGAACCTGTGGTTTAGAAATATTTATGTTTTTATCAGTGCAGTGCCATCACTGGAAAAAAATGGTGAATCTGCCCTGAGTCTCTTATCAGCTGCAGAATATAATACTGACAAAAACAAACAAGGAAAACACACCTATGATTGAAAGCAGCTAAAGTATTCTGGGTATCCAGGAGTAAACTGAAGAATCTGATATTGATTTACACGTTGAACTATGTCTATTTCTGCCAAATACTCTCCGAATAGAGCCACAGGCTTTGAGACTGATGGTGCAAATAATTGGTACAGTGGTGTAACCAGCTTTTGAAATTTGTGGCGCAATTGGTGGTGATTTAGAAAGATTTAAGCTGTGACCTTGTGGTCGTATGAAATGACATCAGCTCCTTTGAAATATCTTACTTTGAGCATGCAAATAAGTTACACTGAGAAAATTAAGGATGTGAATTTACACCCTCTGCTATTCTGTGTGGTGTGATGTGATGTGATGTCCACTACTTCACATTGAGAAATAATGTCTTCTTCATTTGCAAGGTGGATAATCAAAATTGATGGTGTTTAATGTCAGTCACTAGGAGCAGGTCCACAAAAGCAAGATCACTAAAGTCTTTCTGAAGTCGATGGGTGTCATCTGGTTAGAAGACAAAATCTTATTTGGAAATTCACTTTGTGACTCTTTGATGGTTAACACAGTGAAGCTACTCTCTTCTAAGCCATCAATACAAAGAAGGAATAGGAAGACTACTCCCAGGGTTATGGATTATACTGGACACAGTGCGGACCCTGCTCATTGCCATTCATATGTGCAAATCTACAAGCCCAGTTGGCACCCAGGGGGATCAGTCTGGTGGGCTTCTTCACAAATTCAGTGCAGGAGAAGAAGTAGAAAGTGCAGAAGTGGAAAAAAAAATAATTAAAGGGGAGGAAAAAAAAAAAATAACAGTAACAGAAGGCCTACATCAAAACATGCTGTGGTGGCAGCTTTGGGCAGATACTTCAGATGGCACCACAGCAGATGCACTTTGTGTTGGAAGAGGAGATGAGTGGTACCATCCTGCTGACCTGAAGGGAGGGAAGATGAAGGAAGCTGCAGAGGACTCAACCTCTACAAAGCACTTGGTTGAGAACCTCAGCCAAAAAGGTTCACTGGCCCAATGAAGACACATCAAAGCCAGCTCACCCCATTTGTCTTGCTGGAAAAATGGAGTCACACAAGCGGGAATCTGGTGCAAACCATAAAGTACTTTCATATTCAGAGATATAACTGAGAGGTTGTACAGTTGCCACTTCCTGTGATCATAAGGCATTATGAATTTTTGAGGACCAAAATTATGACTAAAGGGAAGGAAGAGGAAATCTTGTTCTACAACAATGCAGTGATGGGATTTATTTAGTCTAGTTTCAGTTTGAACGAGTAAAACAAGGAACAGAGTTTTGAAAACATCTAAGTAAAGGCATGTACCACAGTATGAAATTTTGTATTGCTAACATAATACATAATTGTGACTGACCACACTGATTATCTCACAGAGATCAGTGCTGCAAATGTAAGGATGGTAGCAGAATAACTGATGTCTATCCCACAGATTATGAAGAGAATAAATACAGAAGCAATCTCTTCTACTATGGAACCTCTCCTCATGATCAGCAAAGGACATTTCATCCTATAGACATTCCATCATGGACACCAGTGGGGGACAAGTAGAATAACTAAGAAATCTTCTGAAAACCCCAACCATATGGTACAAAATGATGAAGGCATAATTTTCTCTCTCACTACAGAAAGGAAAATTTAAGACTTGTATTTTTTTTTTCATTGGGATCATAAAGGAATGAGGGAAAATAATTATTTTAGAGAAAAATAAGATAAAAGCAACAGTCTTTCCAGTGTTAAGATGACTTTGTCTTGTTTTACAGATTTCAGCATAAACTTTGTGTCATTCAGACATGGTAATCTCCACCCTCACATGCTCATCTTTATCTGCCTCTTCCTGCCTTTGCCAGTGTGCTTTTTTTTATCATCTTTCTTGTGCTATAAGATAAAATTGTTTCACCTGATGCCATGTCTAGCTAATCCTTAAACTTGTTATATAAAATTCTACCCTTAGACTGGTCCCATTCATTGTCTTGCCTCTTTTGGTTTCTATAATTAAACTACAGTGGGCTGATTACTGCCAAATCTAACACCGCTCTGCTTTAATCTATACTGGCATGATCCCTTCATTTTAACTTCACATTACTGACCACCGTTTTCAAGTCTTAACAGCCTCAGCTTTCCCTTCATTTCTTCTGAAGGGATGATTCATCCAAGCAGACTTCAGTGCTTTCCTTGAAAGTGCTTCTTCTTGGCTAGTGATGGGAGTTCTGTAACCAGCCAGCACCTTTGGTTTAAAACTCTCTGTCCAAGTTCTCCACCTCATCAGACCACTACTTATGAGTGCCTTACAGCTCCCAGTGTTTGAAATGCAAACCCTTCTTAAAGACCTGATTTTGTCAAAAGAACAGCCACAGCCAGTCCCGGGCAAATGAAAAATTTCTCCACCTCCAACAGGACCTAAACTACACCCCTAAACAATTATTTGAGCAACCTCATCTGTATTCACTGGCTTCTACAGCTGTCAGCTCTTCATGTGGTCTGCTTATCCTGGTTAGATACAAGTATTCCTCCTCTAACATAGCACTCTCAGCTCATAGGTCTCTTTAGTGCTTATTTACCATCCCAGATGCTACCAGTTAGGCTGACGGCATGGCTTTCACCATGCTCCTGCCATCAGCAGCCATCAGAGACAAAGGTCCACAGACATAACATGTTATATTTAGGAGAGACCAAATAGCTCCATCCTAGAATACCAGAAGAGTTGCCACAAGAAGCTGCACATTCCACACCAAGGATTTTAATAAAACTGTAAAATCTGAGTGATGATGACTGTCTGGAACAAAGCAAACACAGGACTGGAGTAATTTGCCTTAGTGTGTATGTCTGTTGCATTGATTAGTACCTCAGACCCGCTTTATCATCAAAGTCATGTGAAAAATGCAAATGCGGTCCTCTGGCACATCAGATGAGGTATCCAGGAGACAGGTAAGCCATTAATGCTATTTTATTAAACAGGGATGAAACCTCATCTGGAATAGCCTATACAGTTGAGCCATCTGTGTTCAAAGATGAGCCAAAACTGGAACAGATACAGGGCTGGATTGCTGGGACAATCAGCGGAGAAGGCAGCCGCCGTTATAGGGGATAAGTGAAAGACTTGCTTAGCATATCAAAGTCGGCATCGAGAGGGAGTATGACTGATCTCTAAAAATACACCAGTGGGTAAACCTCAGGGAGGAAGGATGGCTATCAAGCTAAATGACAGTATTGGCACGGTAACAACAGTGTATAAACTATCTATGAACAGTCTTGGACTTGAAATCTGATGGCTTACACATGAGAGCAGCAAGATTCCCTCCAACATAGGCAATGAAGGGCAGAAATTAGGAAGTTTTAAACTGGCATTTGGCAAATGAATCACAATGGCAGAACAGGCCATGGTAATGGTCTGATCTTGATGAGGTAGTCCATCACATCTTCTATCTTTTTTACCTTACTATTGATCATGTTATTTTGTTTTGTTATATTTCATTTATTCAGGACTATTTCAGCATAAATCCTGATGATTTTTGCCTGTCAGCTAATATGGGGCAACACTTTATCACAGTTTTGTAACTGGTACTTGTTTCCCACAGTACCAGTCATCAGCCTTATGCCCAAGCTGTGTTGGCTGGTAAACAAATTCTGACAGGAAAAAGTGCATTAGACAGTACGCTTCTTAACAAAGTAAAAAAAAAAAACAAAAAAAACAAAACAAAGATTTTGCATCATATCATTCATATTTCCTTTTAAGAAACTATTTCCTCTTCAAGAAGTTCTTAATCTCTTATAAATCACATTTTGGTGCCGGAGTGGTGTTTGACACAAATTTTAAATGTTCCACTATAAAAAAACCTTAATCAATCCTTCTGACTTTTTAAAATTTGCCTGAACCTTTAAACTCTTTTTTGAATTAATCAGAAATTCACAAAATCTTTAGGTCAGAAGAAAATTTAATTTTCAGGTATTTATACAAAATTATTCAGTCAGTATAATAATGCAACTGATGTATAATGCTCTTTTCCAAGACATTTCACTTGATACCACACAACACTCTAATTAAAAAAAAAAAAACAACAAACAACCAAAGCCACACATGGCATACATTAAATAGCAGATTTCTAAGGATAGTTGTGAACAGACAACCAAAAACAAGTAGATGTGCTTTTACTGCAATTACAGAAATTAGTTATTGACCCTATATATACAACATTTTGTGAATGATCTAGGGAAAATACATAAAACTGTTAGTGTTGAACTTGGCAGATGACAGCAAGACTGTGAGAATAGTAAACAACGAAGAGAGAACGGGACACTGAGTGAGAACAACCTGGATTAACCTTGGCACATACCAATGATACACGGTAGTCTGAGCAGACAGATAGAAAACCATATGTGTAAGATTAATATAGAGTATACATACAGGATATAGAATTTCTGTCATGGGAAACAGTGATCTATAGGACTTAAGGACAAATATTCTCTGAATCATGATCTGTAATGTGAAATACAGTCAGAGTACTAACAGGAATTTTGGGTGTGTACACAGGGAATGTTGAATAGGGATAGGGATGCTAAATGCTACTGGGCTTAGTGCTGGGGCAACATCTACAACAATATTGTGTCTGTTTCTAGCGGGTAAATGAGGATATCGGTAGCGTAGAGAATATTGGCATAACTGTAAGGATCCTTAACACTGACTGAAGAATAGGAAAGCTATGAATAAGGGAGAGAGAAAGGGTTGAGAAAACTTATCTCTTTAGCCTGCTCATCTCCATGGAGAACACACGTTTACCGTAGTGTTTTTCAGCTGAGCAGGCATAGATGCAATAAGCAAGCAGGAGCTGAAATTAGAAGTAAAACAGTTCAAAGTAGGAAAAGATTGAAACAATTTACCCCATACTATATCTCATTTTCCATCACTGGTGATTTGCAAATCAAGAAATTGAGGCTGTTGTTAAAGACTTGCTCTATTTCAGGACAGAGTTAATTGAGGGAAGTCCTAGCGATCACACCAGAAGTCACACGAGCCTGTTCCAGTGGCCTCTTGTTGCACACAATAAAGCAGAGAGACACAAAGGGTGAAGGGAAGAGGTGGGTATAGCTCAGTAAAAGTGTTCTCTGTGTTTTCCAGTCCCTGTTGACACTTCCTTAGCTTGAGTCCTGCTGGGACTTAGTTGAATATGGCAAGAGCAAACTTCCTGGTCTGAAAATCACCCTGCAAAATCGCTTGAGAAACCCCTTGAGGCCCCCCAAAATATTAGGGACTAGTGGGGAGCACTGTAACTCCCCCACACCCCCCAGTTGCCCCACACACTGTGTCCCTACTGTCCCCACCATCCCCTGCAGGGTTTTTTGGGGGCTCCCACCGATGCCACACCCCTATCCCTGCACCCCCAAACTCTCAAGGACACCTGGAAAGGGGGGGGTGTCCCAGTGCTCCCCACAACTACTCCCTCAGATTTGGGGGGGTTGTTGTCACCCGTGTGTGTCCCTCACCATCCCCACCGGGGACCACACCGGGCTGATGAGGAAAACCACCAAGAGCCTCCACTTGTGCGTCCATGGCATCAACCAGGATGCAGGACACAGGAACACCCCGGGAGGCCACGGGGACACCACACACACAGCCCTCAGGCTCCCCTGGACGTCCTCAAATCATCACCGTGGGAATGGGAGGGGACATGGGGACACCAAGGTGGCTCTTGGATCATTCCCATCCATGAGACGTCCCTCACGTTGATGCCTCATTATCCTGAGGGACCACAAGGTGACTCTTAGTGATGTCCCCATCCTCGGGGTGTCCCCCCATGTTGACGTACCATGAGCTTCAGGACCCCAGGCTGGCACTTGGGGACATCCCTATCCCTGGGGTGCACCCCACTTTGATGCCTCACAAATGGGAGGGGACCAGGGTGTCCCCAGGGGGTCTGTGGTGACGCCTCCATCCCTGGGGTGTCCCCAACATTGACACCTGTCACCTTACAGTGTAATCTGACAGAAACTAAACCCCCTTGCATCCCAGTTTATCCTTAGGTGTCAGAGGGGCTGGAGGCGGCTACGTTTAGATTCTGAGAGGTACCAACTTGTCCCTATTCTTGTCACTTGCTCCTTCCAAACTCCACCCTCATGCCTGACACTGGGCTTAGGTTTCCCTCCTAAAGCACCTCAACGCAGCCCTGATGCCCACTGAGAAGGGTGCTGGGAAAGGGGCCATCCCAAACCCCTCCCTGAGGGTTCATCTCAGAACAGCAGCTCCCACTCCAGAATATCTTGTGGCAGACTCAGTCATAAGAGAGAAAAGATCTTTTTATTGTAGACAGCAACTGTGGGTGCCCCGGAGTCACAGCGGTTCAGGCAGGGAGAATGAATCAGCACCTGCAAGGACAGAGTCAGAAAGCTCTGGTGAATCCATGAAGGCAGGAAGGGGCAGGGGTTTTTTGCCCTCTCTTTGGGGAACACCATTTATGAGGAATTGCTGATGGCCCAGAGGAGAGAGCCAATGCTGGCATTGGTTATGGGCACGCACCTGGGCAGCCTGACCTGCTGCACCTTCTGGCATTTTGCTGTTGCCCCTCTGGTGCCTGTAGAGGGAGGGCTGGGGCCCCCCTGGCCAGGCTGGCTTACCTGGCTAAGCTGGGGCATCGTGCCACCCTCCTCCTCCTGGTCCCTCTCCTCCTCCTCCTCCTCCTCCTGCTCCCTTCTGCTGCAAAGGAAAAGAGAGAAGAGCCTGTCAGTGGATGCTGCCAGGCCAGGGCTGGAGCCCCCCTGTCCAGGCTGGCTTACCTGGCTGAGCTGGGGCATCGTGCCACCATCCTCCTCATCCTCCTCCTCCTCCTCTGCCACGTCCTCCTTCTCCGCCTCCTCCTGATGCTGCTGCTGCTCCCTTCTGCTTCAAAGGAAAAGAGAGAAGAGCCCGTCAGTGGATGCTGCCAGGCCAGTGCTCCCAGAGCCTGGCCTGGCCTGCCCTGCCGGCAGCACGGTGCTGAGCGGTGTGGCAGGACAGGCACAGAGCTGGCAGCTGGAACAGTGTCTCTGGCTCAACAGCTCCAGCTTGGGGGCTCCTGAAAGCTAGCGTGTCCCCAGGACAGCCTGGCCCAGCCCTGGCCCTGTCCTCCTTCCAGGCTGTGGGCAGCACCAGAGGCTGTGTGTCCCTGCAGAACCACGTCCAGTGAACGCTGCCCAGCGCTGTCCTTTCTCCTCTGGCTGACGTCCTCCCTCGGGCTGCCCAACCTGCATGGGGACACTCAAGGGACAAGGGAGCACAGCCCAGCCGATTGCAGGAGGGGCCTTTCTTTCCCAAACTCACCTGGTGAGCGTCAAAGTCCCCCTTCGCTGCTAGATGGGACCGTCGGAGGCCCTTGCTTGAGATCAGCCTGCAAGAACCAGGCTGCACTTAGACAGCAGCCGTGCAGCAGAAAGGGCACCGAGCCCACCATCCCACTGCACACCCATCCCTGCAGCCCGGCACATCCAGAGGACAAAGGCAGCCGTTATGCCCTCTGCCTGGCCTGCCACCAGCCTCTCCAGCCTCCTGTTGCTGAACAGCCTCCACCGGCCCAGAGAGCAGCAGTGGCAGAGGGGGAGCAGTGATGCCTGTGCTGCTCGGCAGGAGGAGCAGTGCTGGGCACAGCACCTGGTCAGAGACACGACATGGTGGTGACTCTGCCCCTTCTCCAGGAGTTTCAGTGATGGGCAAGGGTCACTAGGGGTTTCTTGGCTCCTTCTGGTGTCCTGTGCACAGAGAAGGGACAGGGAGAGAGCTGGGTGAGCCCCAGGCTGCCTCGGCATAGAAAGCTGGTCATCCATGGTGCTGTCACGTGACTTAGGACAAGCACTGCTTAGCACCGACTACAGAATCAGCAAGTTATCCACATCATTCTCATACTAAATCCAAGATACAGCACTGGACTAGCTGCTAGGAAGAAAACTAACTCTGTCCCTGCCAGAACCGCCACAGGTATCTGCCTTCTTTGGTGCTCTGCTGCTCTCTGTGCACTGCCAGGGCAGGTCTGGCTTCCCCTTCACGCAGCCATTGGGGAGCTGAGGCGAGAGCTGGGTGAGGACAGCCACCCCCCACTGCCTTCCTCATCCTCAGGCTGAAAAAATGCCTCCAGGCCCCAGTTACCTCGATGGTCTCCAGGGGAGTCGAACAGTCTTCAGTGGTACTCGGTGGTCCTTGGGGGTCTCTGGAGGTCCTCAGGGTTTTCCAGCAGTCCTCAATGATCCTCAGCAGTCCTTGGGGTTCTTTGGCAGTCCTCGATGGTCCTCAGGAGTCCTTGGGGTTCTCTGGCGGTCCTTGATGATCCTCAGTGGCCTCGGGCTCACCTCGGTGGCCCTCAGGGGTCTCCGGCACGCCTCCATGGTCCTTGGTGGGCTCCAGCAGGCTCCACGGGCCTCCTCCCGGTGCTATGGCACTGCCAGACAGAAAATGGCAGCCCCTCTCCTCACCTCTTTGAGATCAGGGCAGAGGAGATGGCCACGGTTATGAGGGGAGGGGGTGGGGGTGGGAAAGCCAGGCTCAGCTGCAGCTTGACATGATGAGCTTACCGGGTGCTCATCCGGTAATGGTGCTGCCGTGCCCCATCAGCCCCACAGGAGATGGATCCACCTCCATGGGCTCTTCCATACCACAAGGTGGATCCACCTCCATCTGCTCCTCCACCTCTCGAGGAGGATCCACCTCCATGGGCCCATGGCCCCGCTGTGGCAGGTCAACTTCCATGGGCTGGACTGACCTGTCAGAGCTGCTGCTGCTCCCACCAGCCCTCTTCCGTTTGTGGGGCTGGGCAGGCATCCTCACCGCTTCAAAGAACCTTTTTTTAACTCGCCTCACTGTCTGTGGGCTCCTCTACTAGTCTTGCCTACTGCCAGCAGCTCAACTGCCAACCGAGCTGTGGGCCAGCCGCAGGGCTTGTGTAACGGCAGCTGCTGGGATTGACCCCTGTGATAGGTGGCAAACCGTTTGTTCATCAAATTCAGTGAACTGTAATATGAACTATTGCATATTGTGTAATACTAACAGCAAATGCTTAATTGCACTAACATGATAGTGTAAAAAAAAAAGTGACAGGAAAGGGGAGGGGGGAACAACAAGAGAGGAAGCATCTGTATGTCAGAAGATGTGGAGAATTGCAGGTGCATAATTGAATAAAACAGGAGGATGTTCACGACCATGAATCTCATTATGCAAAGAGATTACTGGGCCTAGACTGATAAGAACTCTGCAAACTCAGAGGATCATCACATTCCAAGCGAAAGGTGAAACGTACACTGTGAGGAGGACCTACGGCCTTCCTCCCAGAAGACCACCCCCCACGATTTGAAGACCCCTGACCGTAGATTTAACAACTTCTGCGCAAGCGTAAAGGACTGATAAGCTAATTACCATATGAAGCGGGAGTAGGCGGGTTCAAGTAATGAATATGTATATGTGTATAATGACTATGCAATATTTTGTAGTATAAGATTGAAACAGAGTGCCCTGGAGGGCGCGGGCCGTTGTTGGAGCAGGAGACTCCCCGGCCGCCCAGTGCTGTTTTGCTTGTTGCCGCTTGCTAAATAATAAAGAAATTGGGAACTCTGACTCAGCCAATTTTAAGAAGTCAGTTTATAACAGCACCTGAGTCCCAGGGGGCCCCTGAGGCCCTGGAGGCCCCGTTCCGGGCACCATTTTCTTGCCAGAGAGCAGGGCCGCCCCTCGGGCACCGGGACGGCCTCCAACTCCCCTGCTGTGCCCGGGGCTCCAGCCCCCTCCTCAGCCCAGGCCTGGGCTCCCCTCAACGGGCCAGTGGCCACAGTGTCCCAGCAGGGCCGGGGAGTCTCCATGCCCCTCACACCGCTCGGCTGCTGCGAGTGGCACCGTCCCCACAGCCGACAGGAGCAGAGAGGGGCAGAGGGCAGCAGAGGGCCTGGCGTCCCCCGGGCTGCTGCGCAGGGGCGACGGGAGGCGTCCGCTGTAGGGCCACCGAGGTCCCTGGGGCCTGGAGCAGGGCTTTGGCTCTCAGGGTGGGAAGGCCCCTGGGGGACGGCTGTCCCCGGCTCATTCTGGCCTCAGCTGCCCAAGGGGCGGGTGAAGGTGAAGCCGGAGCCACCCCGGCCTTGCGCAAACAAGAGCTGCAGGTCAGCTCTGAGTCCAGACACTGAGATGGGACTGACTGGATCTTGGCCACGGGCTCTTGAGGGCAGTGCTCAGGGCGAAGGCTGTGGTGGTGGGTTTGTGTGTGGCGGGGTTTGGTAGCGGCAGAGGGGCTACAGGGGTGGCCCCTGTGAGAAGCTTCTCGAAGCTCCCCCGGCTCCAAGTCAGGCCTGCCTCTGGCCAAGGCCGAGGTAATTAGTAATTAGCGACGGTGGCTGCGCCTCTGTGAAAAGGTATTGAAGAAGGGGAACCTGGGAGGAGGAGGGCAGTTTCAAAGGGAACTTCAGATCCTCTTGACAGCAAGACATGTGGTGGCATCTTTAGCACTTCCTCACAGGAAGATCTGATGTCTGCTATCCCAAAGTTTTTCACTGGCACTGGTCTGCTACTGGCCTGAAACACCTACTGTAAGATAGAATATATTAGACCGAGACTGAGACAAGCTTGTCAGAGTTGTATTTTAAAAGATATTTACTTTGGAGCATTGTGTAGTCTACTCAGTCTGCATGCTGCCCCAACTTTCCAGCTCACATGCGTCTCCAGAAGCAAACCCACTGTCTCTTCCATCGCCTGCTGACACATTTCCTAAATACAGCCTTGTTTCTTAAGAACAGGGTTTCTGTTTGCTACCCCCTCATATCCAGGTCATGTATATCAACACAACCTGAGGTCTATGTTCCACTGCTGGAGGGTCTCCACTCTCCCAGACACATGGATGGCAATTTCCACTGCAGGAAGCCAAACCTTCTTCCCTAGGTGGCCACACTGACCCCTGTTTCAGCAGTCCCTGAGGTCACCTTGCAATTGGTTTAAAAAAATTCTGTCCCACCCTGCTGTTTGACCTGGTCCACACACAGAAGCTTTCTCAAAGGGCAAGATCTACTGGAATCTAGCTGGCCATTATGCTCCCATAGCAAAAATATAAAAGCTGCTGCAGCCTGTGGCACAGAGGAGGTTGGATTAACTGGAAACGGCCTTGAGAACAGAGTTTGAACTCAAACTGCTTCATCCACAGCTGAGTCTGTTCACCTCCCTGCTGTCAGATTTAAGCAAAGTCCATAGCACCACAGCCCCTGCATATTATTATTTAAACCAGATTTGTTCAGAACAAGGTTAAGTTAGCTAGGTAAAAATTCAAATAAGAAAATTAAAAGCAGCTTTCATTCAGAAGACTGCAGAAGTGTAGTTACTTTGGTTTTACCAAGCCCATGCAAACAAGTGTATACTGGAGACCTAACACTGTAATTTAGATTGAGGAAAGGTACATGAAGTAACCAGAAAATCTGCTAGGTCAGTTTTCTGATCTCTAAATTTACCCTGGGATCAGCAAGCACCAAAATCAGCTGAAGGTATGCCAGGATTAACGGAGAAGTTAGATGTGATACAAGGCATCAGACTGCCTCTTCCTAGGAGCAGTGAGCTATTAATTAGCCACACCCTAAGAAACTGCTCACTGACCTGTAACTAAGAGGGAGACAGAAAAAGAAAGACCAAGTGAAGCCATTGTTCCCGTGAGCAAAGCTGCAAAGGGGAAATTGCCCCTCTGGGTGCTGTTCCTTGCATGGCGAAGCAGCTGTGAGGCTCCCTGTGCTCCTAAGAAAAATTTTGCTAGAAAAAATCCTGGTTTATTGTAGTGGCTATAATTATGCTGTAAGTGGCAAATAGAAAAACATACCCAGCATGGACTTACTGTACTTCTATTTCCGTTGCTCTTTGTAAGAACACTGTGACAAGAAGTAACTTCCACCATGTGATGCTGTTTGAGGTTTTGGGAAGATGGGACAATTGGGAGTCAAATTCATGAAATGTTTCTTCTTTCCTCACATATTACACCAGAGCCATAACCTCAAAAGGAGACAGTCTCATCCCTGCTCGGCAGCATTCAGCTCTGGAGATCAGACCTGATTTCAGCAGAGGTGAATTAAACAGTGTTAGAACTTTCCCTGAACTAAGAGCTTCCCTTAAAATAAGGCTGATGGATAACAAAACTGATGGAAAAGTCTGTGCAGCAATCACATGATGAGATTTCACACTGCACAAACATGTCTGACTAGAAGAAATAATCTGTAAAGGGAGCAGGACACTGCTGAGTAATGTGTAGGAAAGAGCTGAAGAAGTTGCAGAAAACTGGGGGAAAAAAACATCACTTTGTAGCATCACAGAATGATAGAATAATTTAGGTTAGAAGGGTTCTCTGGAGGTCATCTAGCCCGACCTCCTCCTCAAAATGAGACCTGCTTCAAAGTGGGATCAAGTTCATCAGGGCTTCATCCAGCTGAGTTTCAAATATATTCAGGGATGAAGAGTCCACAGACTTTCTGGGTAACCTCTTCCAACTCCTAATGACCCCCACTATGAAACAACATTTTATATAACCTGCTGGAATTTTCCTTGCTGCTACTTGTATCCACCATCACTTATCCTTTCACCATGCACCTCAAAAAAGTGGGTAGTTCAAAAGAGCAAGTAGATTTCCTCCCCTCAGCCTTCACTTCTGCAGGCTGAAAACCCCCTGTTCCATTGGCTTCCTGTTGTGCACCCTATTAATCTTTGTGGCCCTGTGAGGGATTTGTCTGACTGTCTCAGAGAGGGGTCAGTAGAACTCGACATAGATGCAGCCACATGAATTCCACTCAGAGGGGAATAACTGCTTCCCTTGACTCACTGACGCCACACTTGGCAACACAGCCTAGCAAATGGTTGGCCTTCATCACCAGAAGGGTGTACTGCTGAATCATCATCAGCTTGATGTCCATTATGACCCCCCAGACCCATTTTTTGCAGAGATGCCCCCTACTCTATGTCCCGATCCAATATCGGGGAGGGTTCTTAAACAATCCCAAGAGTGAGATTAAGACACAAACAAGGTCAGATGCTGCATAACCTTATAAACTTTATTTTCTATAACAACTAATAAGAGTGATAGGACAGCGAGGAAAAGAAAGGAAAAGGTCGGAATCCCTAAGCAAGAACACGGTAGAGGCGCAACTAATTACCACCACCACAACCGGGGATCCAGGGATGTTCTGTCAGTCCAATGATGCTCCACGTTCCTGGCTCCGAGTTGGTTCC
Organism: Athene cunicularia; assembly: GCF_003259725.1. NCBI lineage: Eukaryota > Metazoa > Chordata > Aves > Strigiformes > Strigidae > Athene > Athene cunicularia. The sequence continues at coordinate 10,455,702 of NW_020799144.1, read as the reverse complement.
CCTCTTCGAGTTGGTTCCCCTCTCCTAGTTGGTTTCCCTCTTCAAAGGAGTACGCAGTCTGTCTTTTTCATAGGCCCCATCCCCACAGTTTGTCCGCCCATTTCCACAGGGCTCGTTGTTGTAGGTGCCACCCCGTGGTCCTCTGTGCACGCATGCCCGGGTGTCCATGGTGGTCGTGCTGGCGAGGGGCCGATCTGTCTCGCTGTGGTTTCCCCTCCACCCGGCTCACGCGTAGGCACAGCTCGATGGGGGACTGCTGAGACTGCTGATGTTCTCATCTAGGGCGGATGTGGTTTTTGTCGGGGACTGTGTGTTTCCTTCAAGATGTGCTCCTTTATGCTGAGTCAGAAGTGGTCGTCGTGGAGACAGCGATGTTGAGACATACTAAAAGTCCAAAAAGTTCCTTACACTCTGTCAACACCAATCTCTGTATAGTGGCATGGGGCTTTTCCTTGTCAGGTGTAGAGCATCGTGTACTGCCAGCTAAGCTTCACATCACTGACTATTACACTTTGAGGTATCACTAACCTTGTACTCCACCCACCCAACCCGTATTTCCACTATTTGTCACAAGGATACTACAGAAGTTGAAGGCACGTGACATCCACTGCCCTCCCCTCATCTGCAGGACTAGTCATCATAGAAGGCAACCAGGTTGATCAGGCAGGATTTTTTCCTTGAGGAATACCTGCTGGATTTTCCCAAGCATCTTTTTTTTTTTTTTTTTTTTTTTGATTTCCAAGACGATTTGCTTCAGAATCTTACAAGGGACTGAGGAGACACCAACCACATGGTTGTTTTCTGCATCATTCCTCTTGCTCTTTTTGGAGATGGGTGTGACAATTTTGGAGATGGGCGTGACAAATCTCCAGACATCAGAAGCCACCACTAATCACCAGGACCTTTCAAATCTGGCACAGCTTCTCAGTGATGCACACGGACAACCTCAACACCCTCAGGTGCACTCTGACCAGTCCTATGAATTGTGCCTCACCAGCCAAACATCACCCAGTACCAATAAATCCATTCTGGAATATTTTAAAGAGGTCTTCTTTGGTGCAAGGTTTACAGCTGTCTTTGGAGAAGTCAGACTACACCAGAAATCAAGGGCAATAGTTTTCAGCAAATACTCAGAGGACTGCAGCAGGCAGATTTCACAGACAGACAATTCATCCCAGACCTCACTATCAGAGCACTCTGTACCTCATCTATGTACTGCAGAAAACCTTATTCAGCAGCAAAGACTAACAGAGGAGATACACTTCACAGCAAACCATTCCCAGGGGCTAACTTCCTTACATGAAGCATTTTGATTAAGAAGATAAACAAGTGGATTCCCCGATTTTTTTATCTCCTGGTACCACTCAGGCAGAGGGGGATTTTTTTGGGAACCTCCTGGAGACACACACTTTTTCTCCATAGAGTCTTGATGCTAAGCTCAGCCAGTGGTAAGATTTTACTGCTTTTTAGTATTTCCATTCTTCTAGTACTGCAGATGCAATGTTTTAATTACAAGTAGGCTGCTTCCAATAGGAACACCAGTTTGTCAAAAGTACATACACTTGCTTAAGTTTAGTTGCTTTGATCTAGAAATGGGCACTTGACTTCTCAGCTGTTTAAAGACACTTTAATAATTTAGCTTTTATTACCTTTTGTTACACTTTGTATTTGGACCAAATAAAAGTCAAAAAGCTGTTTGGCAAATACCAGCACTCTGCCAAAGCTCACAGTTTCCTGGCACAGTAGACAAAGCTAGTATGAATGGTCTGTGCATCCATCTTCTCAAAACAGCTTCCATGCACTTACTTTCCCGTAATCGTGTGTGGAATTGCTGTACTCCACTCTAATCCTCATGATGCTTTGCTGAACTGCTGGTGTCACAACATCTGATGAGCACGGACCTTTTACCAAAGCCTTAGATTTGACACAGCACTGACCAGCTCTCCTGGTCAACCAGTTGCTTCCTTGGCTCACAGCACCTTGTCTTTGTTCTGCTGTGGATGGGAAGACTGCACAAACATAAGAGTGCACCAACACGGACAGCACCAGGACCCCTTGCTGCCCCGGTGACACAGATACTCTTTCAGCTAAATCAATGCTCCTGTAATTCCCTAAACAGGAGATTTGATCATTAGGAGACTTCAACCACTGGTGACACATGATTGGAGATGCATAGATTTAGATGTGCCTTCATTATGAGTAATTGCCAGTCCATGAATCATGGGAGATGGAGCACAGCCTCTAAAAAGAGGCAAATGGCTTGGGAAATTCATTCTAATAGGGAAACAGTAACCATCATTAAATTTTTTTTAAAAAAGATTCTCAGAGGGATGTTGTGATTGATCAATGCTCACAAATGCTGCATGCGGCTGTGTAAATTCTCTGGGGGAGATATCTGATAAATTCAGGTATTGACTTCACTCTGCAAAGCTGGAAGAAAGACTGGTGAGGCAGCAGGGGTAGGCAGTGAGACAGGGAAACCTTAAACATCTCTCTTCTCCTTAATCTTCCATGATTTCCCAGTAGAAGTCACAGGGGAACATACTGAAGACACAGGAGAGGGAAATTTATGCAAGGCATGGCAGATCACCTTAAGCACATCTTAATTTATACCTCCTTGTTAAAACAAGAGCAAGGTTGGTCCACAGCTGTAAAAGAAAATTATTACTAATGAGGCTAGGAGTAATCCACCTCCTGCTAAACATACTGATTGCCTCTTATTGACTTCAGTAGGAGTGAAATCAGACCCACAGTTTATAGGTAGGTTCAGAAAAGGTTACATACTGCTAAACAGGCTCAGTGGATAGTGTTAGATACAGAGATAAAGGAGGGGAGCCATCATCAAACTGCTCTAAAATGGAAAATGTAGCAACATCTCCTGGGATCTTTCTAATCACTCTTTGGAAAAATACTTTGGATTTACGCTTCTCAGGCTCTGCCCTCCTATAGGTTCACCTGCTTTCCATAACTGTGTAGAACAGCCTACTGTCTTTGCCTTTCACCATGCAGCATTGTGTAACCAGGACAGTATAATCCAGCCTAGCTCCATATTTCAGAACTGAGGACTTCAGAACTCTTTAGCAGTTTGGAACGTAAAGAAGGGTGTCATAAACTGTAAGTCATTTTCTGGGTTTACAGATGCTTCCTTTGATATGTTGTAAAACTGCTGGTAATTGAATCCCATATGGGATTGTTTTCAGAGCAGTTTGTGAATCAAACTCTGTTAAAAAATAATGAGTTTCTCATGTTTCTTCCTGCAGGAATGTAATTCTGAAGATCCTAAGGTTCCTCTGCTCTCACCAAAGCTGCAGATGTCAGGGAATGTGGCCCTTCAGACAGGCTGAGCGTTTAGGTAGCATGTGTTTGCAAGTGGATGCACAGCAGTTAACGCAAAGAAAAAGGTGCAAGACTGCAGGTTTGCAAGCATAATGTGGCAGTCTGTAAGGCAACTGCTCGAGGCATTTCTTTTTCCTGCCAGGTCCCACAGACCAGGCATTTGGGACTTGGACATTGAAGGAGAGGCACTGACTTTCCCTGGCAAGGTCAACAGTCTGTGCCCAAAGTCAAAGGCAATTAGAGGAATGGGAACCACGCTCTGGCATCTGTTTTATTCCAGGAGAGACACAAACCCGTGCCAAACACAGCCCACACAGCTACAGGGGACACTCTGCCATTGACCCTTTGACTTTGAGTGCTTGTGGGTTTCCAGGCTGCTAGTAGAAGTCAGTGTGACCAGAGATACCTGAAGGAATCTGTTAAAATGCAAAGAAAGCAAACAGGAGCATTGTAACTGTTCTTGGTTTTGACAGCCCAGTCCTTAAGCTGATGTTTTGGACAGCTTTGACCCAAGCTTCAAAATCTTCATGGCCAGTTATGTCCCAGATGCTTGAGTGTATGGATCATAATTTGTGTAGCTGCCATCTGACAGAGAGAGCTTCTACCATGGAGATCTTTGGTTTTCAGGCACTGGAAAACCTCTTGGATTCTGACATGGGACCTAATTCAGATATCTGCATTTGTGGGAAAAAAAATGGTAAGAGGAATGGGAGCTGCAGTGGCATGTGTAAGGAATTCAATTCCTGTGCCATCAACCTGCTGCTCTTCCATGACACTTCCCTATGCAGACTTCTGACGAGCTCACACATATTGGTGTGATGCACACAGCTTTCACTGCAAGGTACATGTATTGGCTCATTACAGAGGAGAAAGATACCAAAATATGTAAGGACAATTAACCTCTTGCAAGTGTAGTCACGCTGTTAACATTAAGAATGAAGTAAAGATATGCATGTGATATTGATCTGGGAGAGATCTCCACTTCTTACCTTTAAGAAAACTATACCTGTCTCCAGATCTTTTTAATCACACCTCTTCTAATATTAGCATCTGCCTTCTACAGAACAATACACTCCTATGTACAGCCTTAGAAAGTCAAGCAGCTTCTTTCAGCCATTACATTTCTCTGACATTGTTCCTTTTAAACTCAGCAGCAGCCTATAATTGAAGGGAGGTCCCACAGGAAATTATAAAGGAAATCATAAAACACTATGATGTGTCTAAAAGAATTAGACCTATACACATACAAGCACACACACACATATATGATGCTCTGGGTATCAACAGGGAGGACTACTGTCCTTTCTCCTCCAACCTACTATAGGTAGATGATATACTCCAGCTTCTCAGGCACATTCTCCCCCAGCATTGAGAGGAGGACACTGCACAATAGAGATGCAGGCAAAGGAGCAACTTCCAGATAGAGATGCAGGCAAAGGAGCAACTTCCAGATGGTGCACTTACATCTGCAGAGGAGCAGAGCCTCTCTCCTGCTCCACCATCCCATGTGCTGGACACAGCCAGCTCACATCTGGGGAAAGGGAGGAGAGGACTGCAGCCCTGTGCTGCATATGTGCTCAGCATGGATCCATCTGTGAGGATGTGCAAAACCAGAGCCAGCTACATGAATGTCACTTTCTGCACGCAAGGCCTGGCAGAGCAGTCGTATTCCTTTAGACTCCTGGATTTCCTTGTGTCGTTGTGAACCACACATATGCATGACACAAATAAATTCAACTGACTTGTCTGAAAGATGTTGCCCTTATATGCTGTGAAGTGACCCCATGTCCGTAGATCAAGGGGTTTATCTGAGAAAATATCCCTTGTTTGGCTGCCTTTATATCCTCCAATAAAATATGTCGCACTATCATATTTCTTCCTCCTGTTCGCCTTTCCATACTAAATAGTTCTGGTCTTTTTAAAGTTCTCCCTCATGTGGTTTCTCCTCCCCAGGCACTGGGTAATTTTCATTGCCATACTCTAGACCTTTTCTCTCATACAATAACCTCGTTTAATCTCTTATCCAGTGAGACGCAGTCATCTGCCACAAGGTTTTCAGGATATGAGGAGGAAAAAGATTTTCCACATCTTTAATTGTATCAAGTTGGGATTGTAGAAGAGCTGTCTTCTCCCCAAGCATCTGCATCCCCTTATTAAATGGATTGCCTTCATCAGACTGGCAACATTCATCACAGCTAGCCTTGACCTGACCCTCTTCTCAAAGAGGAAGAACGCCTGAGGCTTATGATCGCTCCTTTGCTTTGCATCATCTCTGTAAGGAACCATGGGAAATCACATCTGACAACCACAAGGAACGAAGAGGGGAAGTGCAGACCCCAAGGAATGACTCTATGGGAGGGCAGAGAGCAGCAGCGCTCAGGCTTGTTAAGTATAAAATCTCTCAGAGTTCAAAAAAGGTTGGAAGGAAAAAAAGGAGGGGGAAGAGAGCAGAAGGCAGACGGGAGAAAATTCCTTGTTGTCCACCAAAGGGTGGGCTTTGAGTTACTCAGGGATCACTGGTAAGCAGCTATGGAAAAGGTCAGGTACGAATCCTATGGCAAGGGCACAAGCAAAAATCAACATAGGGAATGCTCTTCACTAGCCGTCTGCATGGCAGGAGACAGAAAAGGGAAAAAGACCACAAGCAGGATGCTCCTGGGGCTAATTAAGGGAGCTGTTCTGCACAAGGCAGATGTCAGTCTTCTAGACTGACAGTCAGAAGGGGAAGATCATACCACAAGAAACCAAGCTGAACAAGTAAAGAGAGGGAATGAGATGGGCAGAGAGAATCAAACACGGAGCAAGAGGCTCCTCTTCCTGCCAGAGGGCCCAGGCTGTGCCTCTGTGGGCAGTCGGGCAGGAGTCCCCTCAGACGTACTGCACGGCACAGAATGCGGGGGGTGACCCCAGGTTTCATCTAATCCCAGAATTCCTTGTTATCCGCCACTGATGGATGGGGGGAAAATAGACCACTGCTCTGGCCCACTCATGCCAACTCCAAAGCCCACTAAATCCCTGGAGAAATCCACACTGGCTTTTCCAGTATTTCAGTTAGACTCCTGTATTTTAAATGAGTATGTGGCCAGAAGTGGTGAGAATAAATAAGGCAAAGCATCACATGCATCATCTAAAACTGATTACATGCCAGCTGAGAATCTGACTCAACAGGCCAAGGTGTTATGCACAGTCAAGTAAAGTCTCTTTATAAGGCAGTATAGGCTTTGTTTGGGTTTTTCCTAACAGTGGATCCAACAGTTACTGTGGCAGAGGAAAAATCTAGGACTGTGTCAAGTCAAGAATGGGGTGGAAGCAGGTTTTGCCTGAGCAGGGAATGAAGGACACACAATAATTTTTGATGCTCTCCTGAGTTCATTTCTCCCCTGTCTCCCATCTGGTGACTCAAAGGACCTAGAAAATGGTAGTAGAATGGCCAGGTAGAGTTTTAACCCATTGTACCACGGAGGAACTTGCCACCTCTTTCTCTGTGTATCCCGAGTTCACAGTGGTGTTTTCTTCCCTCAATGCACACATTCCTGCTGCCCATCTGTTAAAAGGAAAGGTACATAAACCCAGGTTCCTATGCAGTTTTTTTCAGAATAAAACTGACATTCCTATCTAGAGTGCCTCTGGGCAGGTTAAAAATGACTGTGACATTTGATAAGCATGAACACCTATCATATAGAAACAGACAAAGCTGGTATGTGAAAACAAACTTTTTAAAATCTGTTGGCTACAGGAAGCTACAGCAAGGGTGTAATGAACACTGCAGGTACAAGATAGGCTCAAAACACTTTACCACTCAGATTTCTTCATGCCTGTTTTTTTTTTTTTTTTTCCCCCAGTGTGCTGGACTGAAAAGCTTAGACTAGAAATAACTCCATCTTCTGTTTAAATACTTAGACACTGTCTACTTTTTTTCCAGAAGTCTTGTGTTAGCACACAAGTAGAGGCTGACCAGCCGATGTTCTCAAGTGTTTCAACAGTTAGATGAACCTCCTCTGTGTTCACAAAGGGATGTATTTTAATCCCCTTGGGCTATGGGAGGTGTTCATCCCTTACTTGGTGGCTCTATCAGGAGAGGGCGGCTCTCAGATCAGCTTCTGGAGGTTAATCATAAGCCATCTTGAAGCTCCGCAACTCCCATTTGCCTTGTCCACTTCTCATCACTGGTCTGTCCCTCAGGCCACACACGCTGGTTCCCATTCTGCCCCAAAGGAGGGTGGATGGAAGGCAATTTTAGCACTCTGGGCAGGTTTCCTTCTCTGAAATATGGAGCAAAGCAAGACAATGAGTAAATTCATCCCTGAAGACAGCAATTGGACACAGAGAGGGACAAATTAGTCAATATAATCACTTCTGGACAGGGACAAAAGACTCAAAAGACTCACTGTAGAAGGTAAATGATCTTCTAACCAACATGTACCTTTTACTTGGTGTTACTGCAGTGTACAGCATAATGGGGACATGATTCCCCATGGCACCTCTGAAGGACTCCAAGGGAATACAAATAGATAAATTTCCATAATTGATCTCTCTTTTCACAGATTAAAGCCAAGGTCAGTTCCTGCCCTATCTCTGATTTGATCAGTCTGAAGAGAGAAATTGTATTGTTTCTGTGGCAGAGTTCTTGTTTGTGTCTTGGAAGTTTCTACATACAGAGTTAAGAAAAAACAAAGTGAAAATGTCCTAAAAATAATCAATAAATTACAGTCTTCAGAGAAAATGGTAGTGTGTCTGAATTTCCAATGTTAGTATCAGCAGCATTTTCATTAACATATAAAAAAATATATAGCTATGTTATAGAGAAAATGCAATGGTGGGCAGAGAATGTAATATTTTACCAGACACATCATCCACTCAAGGAATGTATATTTTCTGGAAACCTCAAAAAACACCATAGCAAATCTACTCGTATACTAACTTACAGCAAATTCTTTTTTTTTTTTCAAGCTTAAATTACTGGAGCCTAGGAAGACAATGTAAAAACAGTTGTAAACCAAAAAAAGAAAAAAAAAAACAAAACCCAAACATGTTTACCATTATTTATTTACTTCCTTGTTTGAAAGAAGAAAATTGGCTTTGCAGGGAATTTTCCTGGTTTAAAGAAATCATTATTGCTACAGTTTGGCTGTAAGATCCTTTGAAGAGCAGTTCATACTGAAAAGCCTCCTGCATATGTCTGAGCAAGACTTCATGCTCTCACACTTGACCAGTCCTGTTATCCTGGGTAAAAGGAGAACAGCTAAGCAGGCTTTTACACGACTGAAGATGCAATAAAAAAACCTGAGAAGGGATCCCAGTCTCCCCGTAACTGCTGAAAAGATGAAAAGATAAAAAATGATAAAGCTTGAGAAAGATCATTCATCCAGGTCTTGCTCTTCCCTTGTTATGCATAAACAACTGTAAGCATCTGAATGCCTGGGTGAAAACTACTGATGCTGTCTTTTTTCCTGATGGCTTTACTTTCCCAGTATCAGGTTGCAAGTAAGAGTGGATTCAGGCAGAGGTTGTGGAAAAAGTATTGAAAACGAGTACTTTTTGAGGAAAGTATCTCCCACCAGCTCCAGAGACAACAGCTTCACCAGTGAAAGTGACACAGGTATTTTAAGTCTCGTATTTTCAGCCTTGACCCAACCAAGCCTATGGAGATGATTCCTGTATTTAAAACCACCTGTGAGGAGTTATCAGAGGTACATCTGTCCGCCACAGAAAGATGGCTGTCTACCTACAACCACCACCTTCACCCAAGTGACATGACGAAGCATCCAGTATTGCTGAGAAATACTCATTAGTACAAAAACTGCCTGAACGAAGAAAACAAACAAACAAACAAACAAATTTTTTAAAAAATATATTTTTGGAACTTTAGGATCCTCTTCATATTATACAGTGTTTTACTGAATTTGGATATTGCAAATGTGTAAATAATGATCTGTCTCCAGAATAAGGAAGTGAAATAATACCTGTTAATTTTAGATATCATTCGTCACAGTTTTGGCATGAGTATCCACTGGCCCCAGTCAAGCTAGCTTTCTGCTAAGGTCTACTTATTATTGGATATTAAAGAGAAAATTTATCAGAATACATTACTTGGAAGACAAAATTAGCACCTAACAGAACTTTTTTATGACTGCTGCTGTTCTGTGAAACATACAGAAAACTTCTATATACCTACGCTCTGAGGAATCAGGATTTTAGTATGATAGAAAATAAGCTTTGACTGTATTATGTTGAGACATTAAAAAAATATATATATATTGAGCACGGCAGCATGGGGAGGAGACCTAGAAATTTTTACCTGGACAGTATCTGTTTGAAGTGATAATTTGGTTCCCTCAGTAACCAAATTGATTACAAGACGTGTAAGGAGATACTGGCACTCTGGAGTCTCAAGACGTGATATACAAACATGAAATGGAATGATTTTACAAACTCTCTCAGATTTTGCCATGGAAGAACATAGCACTTTATACTTATATAGGGAATATATCTTATCCAGATTAATAGTCCTAGTGGGATTTCTTCTTCTCTAGGGCATCTATTTTCCTATGCTCCTGCATATGACCACAGAAACTACAACTTCAGCAATACCATTCTGCATTTCCCTAGTACTTGAACCTCAGCTTTCCTGAGGACCACACAGCTGAGACATGTGCTAAGACAACATTATTGTCTGTAACCAAAATTACATGACATTCACCAACAGCACACCCTCACAGATAGGCATCAGAGAGCAGCTGGGGGGTTGTGTAGTTGCTGGCTCCACAGATCAGTGGTTTCACAAGAGGCATTTTCTCAGGTTATTGAGAAGAAATGTTAAGTCTAGATCACTGTAGTTGTACTCGTAATGATGGTGCTATTAGTATACTTCACAGTGCACTGTGTATCGCATTATGTTTTGCTGATGACCGACATTCAATTAAACTTGACACCAGAGTGAAAAGAGCAGGCGTATTTTACTCCAAATAACTAAATAATATTACAGAGTAATACAGAAAACATACAGTAAGAAAAGACAGAACAGTGCACTTAAACAAATAGGAAAATACAGGGTAACGCATCAAATCATTACTACCTGAGAGAGAGAGAATAGTGATTAAGAAAGATCCATCCCCACTTGCACACGTTACCATCACCCAGCCCCGCAGTGGCTGGGCAGCCCCGGTTACAGCGAGGGTTTGCAGAGCCTGTCCCGGCAAGGGGGAAATCCTACAAGGTGCCTCCACCCGTAGGTGAGGCTGCCAAAGTCACTGTGAGCGGGTCCAGCCTTGTATACTAAAAAGCAACAAGCCAGAATAGTTGGCACCTTTGTTTTGAGCAGAACATCTGGTTTCACTCTCTCATTAAGATTCCCCCAGAGCTTGGCCAAGGCTCAAGGAGATAAGGTTTCCCTCCTTATCTCATTTATTTATGTTCTTTTTAAAACAAGGCCACACGTCTGTCCCAAGACCGGACAGCTGGCTTCACGGCCTTGTTAACTTACCCCTACACAGAGAAGAAGAGAGATACATCCAGGATAGCCATGTTTTCATTTCATCCATCACCAGTAATGAGTATATGATATCTAAGCTACATCTTTCATTAATGAGCATACATATTTCACTAATGACTACATACTGAGTTAGCAGCTTTGGCTCGGGGCCTGTTGCTCAGGCTTCAACACTTCCACCTTTTACATCAGAATAGGTGGGGTTTTATAACTTAGTATAATACCTATTAGCACAAGGGTTATTAGTTATAAAATATACAGGATTCATCTATAGGTCAACTCTGGCTTGGGCTGGTTGTCCAAGTCTTAGCACTTCACACTAGCAAGAACATGCCCCAGTCCCTTGCACAGCCACAGAGCACCAGGGTGGCTTCATCACGTAGAGGGTTTTGAAAGCACCAGAACATGCCATGGGCTGTCTGGAGTGGGGTGTTGCTGATTTGCAAAGGTTGTAGCCCTGAGTACATTAAATATTTTGGAATTATCCTGTTAATTTGTAACGTGAGAGGCTTTATAAATCTCAGCCCTCGGAGTTTATGTGAGCTCTGCTGGTAATACATGTTATGAGGCAAGTTGGTTAAGAAGAATAAATAATGCCCCTAGCTAAGAAGAGAAAAATAAATCTAGATGAAGTTTAGATAAACTGATGTCAGAGAAGCAATCCACAAATGAACAGTCTTGAATTTGGGAATTATTTTTCAGATTAATTTTTCCTCCCTGACAGTGAAGTCTTTTTGTTAACATATATATGCAAACTAATTGATCTAATGAAGTTGTTTTGTTTGTAGAATTTTAACACAAGAGGGATGCCACTTTTCCAGCTCATTGGATGTAAAGGGTCAATAGCAACATAATTTATTTGAGCTTCATCTATTAGAATTAATTTCAGATTGTTCTATAATTGCTCTCATAAAGCAAAGCTCCTAGATAGCTAGAGCTAGTCTAACAATTCCGTAGTGTTTCATGACTTTTTATTGAATTTATTGGAAATTCTAGGATGTCTGATAAAATGTATGACCTGAGAAATATCTGTAGTATTTAAGACAGCAGTGAAGGTCCCTGCATCATGAGAATCTTAGGGAGATCAAAAAGGGCTAAGCAGACTCAGGTGTTGATTAGCCCTGATCTTTCTGTGCATTTATTAATGGCAGAGAATTGAAGATGTTGCTCCCTTCAGGTATAAAGGTAGGAAGAAAGTGAACTCTTCATGAGATCAGGAGAGACCTGTCAGAGTCCTCATGGATACTAATGGGCCCTCAGGTCCCTGAGATAAGTCTCCCCAACCCCTGCTCATTTTCCAGGGCAGGCCCCATTTCAGCCCAGCCCAGGCCCTCAGTCCCTCCTTGCCATGCTCAGGGCAAGAGGGACATCTCCCTGACCCTGAGGGAGCAGCCCTCACTGTGCCCTGGCCATGGCACTTCGCTTGTTCCAGCTCATATCATGCTAAAACAACTCAGATGAGTCTCTGCACGGAGCCCCTACCATTTGTCTCCCCATGAGTGGAGGTGGCACATGGTGACCTTTCATGGGTCTCAGGTCTCCTACTGGAGACCTGGGGCAGAGGGGGACGGGCCACACAGAATTAGGTGAGACTGGTCGCATTAGATTGGAGCTAAGGTCCAACCCTCCCTCTTAGAGGGGCCTTTGGAGAGAGGTTGGTCTTCATGGTGTACCATTGTCTGTTCTTCAGCACTGTAGCTGCTCTCCTGCACCAGGCACAGCCATCTAGCACATCTTCATCAGCAGCAGGTGAGGGTTTTCATTCTCCATAAATCAGCTCAGAAACATGACATGGGTTTCCTTTGAAATTCCCAGTGACTTTTTTAGTGTGTCCTGGAAGCAATAACACTTTAGTAATTCAGACCAATTTGGATATTAGGCTTCCTAAAGGACCACAAAACATTAATTAATAATTGCAACCATCAACTCACTTCTGGGTTTGGAAGTAGAGACACAAAATTAGTGAGATCCCAGATCCAAGTCCATATCCCGCACCCCTTGCATGTAAAGTGAGGGTTCCTGCTGAAATCAGTCACCACCGAAACTGACAGCATCACAGTATTCTCTGGTACGATGTAATCTGTTTGCATAAATGATTTGCAGCTTCCTGAATGTGTAACCTTCTGATTTTAGTGGGATTACAGAGACAGCAGACTGCCTCTGCCTGGAACAGCTTGCAAGATGCAGGCTGGCATCTGCAGCTCACTCCCATACTTGTCTTTATGTCTTTCTAACAGCTTGTTCAGGTGCAGTTCGTGTATCTGGGCAGACTCCTGCAGTAGTTGGAAAACTAAGTGCCTTAGTGATAGGTCATATATTATTCCCTCAGAATGTTTGCCGACGACACCAAGCTGTGTGGTGGGGTGGACATGCTGGAGGGAAGGGATGTGCCATCCTGCGGGACCTGGACAGGTTGGAGGGGTGGGATGTGCAAATCCCATGGAGTTCAACAGGGCCAAGTGCAAGGGTCGGGGCAGTCCCAAGCACAGATACAGGCTGGGCAAATGAGTGGATTGAGAGCAGCCCTGAGGAGAAGGACTTGGGGGTGTTGGTGGATGAAAAGCTAGACATGAGCCAGCAATGTGTGCTCACAGCCCAGAAAGCCAACCGTGTGCTGGACTGCATTAAGGGAAGTGTGTCCAGCAGGGCAGGGGGGGATTCTCCCCCTCTTCTCTGCTCTTGTGAGACCCCCCTGCAGGGCTGGGTCCAGCTCTGGGGGCACCAACAGCAGAAGGACACAGACCTGCTGGAGCGGGTACACAGGAGGCCACAAAGATGCTGGGGGGGCTGGAGCACCTCTGTGAGGACAGGCTGAGAGAGTTGGGGGGTTCAGCTGGAGAAGAGAAGGCTCCGGGGAGACCTTAGAGAGGCCTCCCAGGGCTGAAAGGGGCTGCAGGAAAGGTGGGGGGGGACACTTGTCATCAGGGGGTGTAGGGATAGGATGAGGGGTAATGGTTTTAAACTGAAAGAGGGGAGATTTGGATTATATATAACGGGTAAATTCTTCCCATGAGGGTGGTGAGGCCGTGGCACAGGTTTCCCAGAGGGGCTGTGGCTGCCCCCTCCCTGGAAGGGTTCAAGGCCAGGTTGGACGGGCTTTGGGCAACCTGGGATAGTGGAAGGTGTCCCTGCCCAGGGCAGGGGGGTTGGAACTGGATGATCCTTAAGGTCCCTTCCAACCCAAACCGTTCTGTGATTCTATGATATTCCATAATATGTCAACATATAAAATGACAAATACCTTCTAACAGGGTGACTGTGGTCATATAGCGTGGCCTGATTATCCAGGAAGAGAAACATGGGGGAACGGTTCTGTTTCCATTTCCCCACCTGCCCCGACACCCACGGGGCGGGAGCTGCAATGGCCAGAGGCGTTCACCAGGTGGCTGTCCGGCTCCAAATCGACAGAAAAACCGGCTGCCAAGGCCGCACAGCCAGCTCACAGCCACCGCAACTGCCCCCTCTGTAGAACAAACAACAAAAAAGTGAATTATGACATAGCCTAGAAATGACTTTCTAGCGGCCAGCCAAAGAAACATAGCCAAATATGTATTCAGACACTACTTGGGTATGATGCTCCAGCTACTTCCACACAAATTCCTACAAAGGTTTCACATAATTCACTAAGCAGATTCTCAGAGCTGTTTTCCTGATCACTATAATTACATGAAAAATCTGCCACCAGAGAGGTTTACACTATCACTTCCACTATCTCAGTGGTCCATTCATCTTCCCAATGCCACAGCAAGATTATATGTGTAATTCTGCATCTTTTTAATTTTCACTGTGGAGTTCTTGCAAAATTTAAGAGGCTGCATGGCATGTCCTGGGGACAAAGGTCTCAAGTGATTATGGCAGAGTCTCGGTTTTATTATATTTTTTTATATAAAACATTTCAACCCTTAAAAATTCCTGGTTGGCACTACAGGCAACAGCCACGGTAACAAAAGGGATCCACAAGATGAGCAGCTGGCTTTAAAATTCTTTCTTTTATTGTGCACAGAGACAAGTCACCTCAAGCCAAATGTAACAGAAGCACATTTGAATTAAAGAATGTTAATACTGAGGGTATGCTTCTTTGGGAACAGGTTTAAGGATTTCCACCCATACCTAAAAAGGAAAGACAGACCTGAAAGGATTTCTCCAAGGGCATACCATCCTCTACAGGACAAACGTAACCAGCACAAGGCATTTTTAGAGATAACTGCAGAGCAACACATCTCTAGGTTAGAGGACATTTGCATGCTGGTTTTGAATTTAGGTTCTCCACCATTTCCATTTTTTCTTCTTTTCTGTCTGCTCTCCCTTGGGCCTGAGTGTCTGTCTTCTTTAGTTTCACAGTTTCTTTACTCTGAAAAGCAACCATACTGTTGGAGAAATATTTCTGTATAAGGTAAAATACAAAAAGGACAGCATATTGTGGCTGTAATTCACAAGAGCCATCACTTTTCCAGCAGGGATGTGGGCACTGGAGCACAGCTATTTTTGTTTAGTGCTCAGACTTAGGGCTTTGAACCTCTGTTCCACGTTCCCTGATTAGGGGCAGGATTTGTGATGACTCCACACCTCATTTCACAGGCTGTGGTTTCAGACTGGTTGAATGTGGGATTTTCAAGGATTGAGGATAAAACTGTCTCTTTCTCTTAGGCTTCACATTTTTGAAGTTACAGTTGCAACTGGAACAAAGCTTTTCAGTTTTTTGAAGAGCCTTGATTAATATTTTGTGATGGAAAACTGAAGCTGGGAGTGAAAAAACTGTTCATTCTTGATAAGAAAAAATGCTGTAACTTCAAGGATAAGAGCTTGGTGAGTTTCCGACTGCAGAAAGCTGCAGTTAAGAGCAAGTAGACAGCCTGCCCTGCCCTGGAGAAATGAGGGGCAAGCACTTGCAAAGCAGCAGAAAATGGCTGATCCCCTCACTGATCCTCCCCACAATCCCTCATGCTACCCCAGGTCCCCAGCTCTCCTCCCCATCCCTCTGTCCTCTCACAGCCCATCACACCACACCACTTCCTGGGAACCAGGATTCCTCCAAACCACGTTACAGACACCCAGAGCATCCCACCAGAGCCTGACAAAAACCCAGTTGCCTTGCGCTGCTTGCATGTAAGACAGAGAAAGCTGCCCCTGCCTCATCACTTCTTAAATAAAATCTGTGGTGGTGCTACTCCTGCTAAGGTGGAGCTACGCCCTCTTCTGTGCACTTTTCACTGGGAAGACTAGCTTTAACTGGAAGAAAACAATGAGAAATCATGTCCAGGGCTGAAAATCTTGCACGCTTTGCTTTTTCTTTTTTTCTTTTTTTTTTTTTTTTTTTTTTTTTTTGTCAGAGAAGAGAGATAATAAATGCCTTCAACTGCAGACATGTAGGAATGGCAGAAAACCTGTTTTTCTCAAGAGGATGCTTGATCATATGATGATACTGGCAAGAATGTGGAAGAGAGGAAAGCATCCAGCTGACACCGATGGCCTCTGAGGACCTGCAGCTAAACCTCCTGCCTCTCTGGGTCGCTAGCTTGGCTCCTGGGCATCTGAGAGGCAACTTGATAGCCCAAGACAGCATGGGATGTGTTGCTGCTCTCTCTGCAGCTCTGATCAATCCACTTAATTTAGAAGCTAAAGGCAGGAGACTGCCTTTCCCAAAGGAATAAGGTGAAAGGCTGCAGTGATCAAGTAGCTGGTGTTAATAAAATGCTCTGTACATGCAAAAGCTCATTAAGATGCATGAAAAAAAGACCTTTGTTTGGAAAACTTACTTTTACAAGAGAATGCCTACGTGCTGGAAGTGCAGGAGTTTGCCTCAGAGCAGTCGCTAGCGGTGGTTGCATCACCACCAGCTCACCCATCTGAGATGGAGCAGACCCCCGAGCAGTGCGCTGGTGGGGGTACCTCGGGCAGGCAGGTGGCCCAGGATCACAGCCAGGCTGCCCCTCCTTCTCCCAGCCTGTAGCAATGATGCAGCTTATAGTTCCAAGGGTGATCTTTGAGTGCAAGATAGAAAAATCTGTCCCTGCCTCATACAGCAGGATTTAGTGAAACAAATGGAGTAATGACTTTGATTATGAACGCTGATAAATCAGTTCAGAAAACAGATCATCTAATCATGGTATTAAGATGAAGAAAGTTCTGCCATATGTAAATGGAGAAGGTTATAAAGCAGGTAAATTAATAGAGAAAAGAGCCGTATGCAGACATCTGTGTGAGTTTCCATCCTAAATCCATATTCCTTTATGTTCCCAAACAGCAGTACTTACCTACAAACACACTAATAAATAATTTGCAATAACCAATTCAAATCTTTAGGTAGCTCACATAGGGCATGCTGATGTACTGAAATTATAAAACTTATGCAGAAAAAAACATTCAGAATTAGGCAGATCTAAAAAGTTCAGGAAGACTGTTCCAAAATTTGCAGGAATTGAATCTCTCGGTTATGCTTCACTATTTACACAAGTCACAAGCGAATTTACACTACTGACTCAGAAGAAACAACTTTCATTTTCTGATAAATGATAAGACATCAGCTTGAAGGAATAGAAGTGCAAAAGTACACATACAAGGTTTAGCACTGGTTTCTTATCTCATGAATGGTTTCATACTAACAGAGTGTTCCTCTGAGGTTAAGCCCGTATCTAAAACTCTACCACAGGAACCTTATTTCCTAGCTTTCATGTAAATTTCCACGGAGGCTAAGAACTAATTGTCATGGAAAATAAGAGTTTTCAGCGGAGTATGAACCTGTGTTGACAGCCATCTTTCTGGAAAAGCTGATTACTGGCATAGCTGTCCTCCTGTCTCAACTGCTGCCTTGCTGATCAGAAGCAGCTGCAAATACATCAATATTACCAATGAAAATGCTACACACACAGAAAATCACATTTATTGGAACTATTTGCAGCATGTACTGCTACTGCAAAGTTTGAGATCCCTTAGGGGGGTTACTTCATTCACTCTCCTCTAGGCGATGTAAATTCTTCCTTAATAAAATGCTTTGTGTTAATTTTAGAACTACTCCACAAAGAGACTTTACCTGCACAGGCAGAAAGACAGAGAGCAGCACTATTTCAGGGCAGGGACAGAGTTCTCTCAGACGGTGTGCCCGCTGACTTGATGATGAACCCCAATCTGGCTGTTCGGTCTGTGCTCACCTCTCTTGACTCTATTACTGCAAGCAGACCCAGCTCAGAAGACCACACAGCATGGCACCCCAACGTGGCTTCATGCAAGATGTGCTGCTTCTGCTGGGGCAAATTTTAAATTCTAATGTAAAGTTTCTTACAATGAATATGATTCGTGTTAACAGGGTTTGCATAGCTCTAAAGGTAGTTTTGGATCTTTGCTCTGTAACATCAAACATAGCCTGTAATGTTACAGCAAATTAAGGAGTGAGCTAGGAAGCACTGAATCAGATTTAAGATCTAGCATATAGCAGTTAAATGCCATATCACAATTCTTACTGACATGGAAAAAAACTTAAGCGTTATTCAAGTAATGGTGAAGAACAGACCCATTCTGAAAAATGCAAACATCAGAGGGTAAGATGAACTATGGACCACGTGGAGTGAACTAAAGATTGATTTGCTACTTCCTGAATTACTAAGACAAGAAACAATGCAGAGAATCGGTAATGGAAGCTTGAATGCTAGCTGAAAGCCCTGGTGTTGGGTATTGAAAGATCTTCTCAGGATGATGCTGAGTTAAGATTATTCCATGGGAACTGTTATTCCACCAACTCATTTTCTGTGCATTTAAGTAAGCTGCAACAGCAGCTAAAGATATGGTTCTTTGTTACTCATGGTTAGATGCAGCTTTTCAGGACTGAAGTGGCTATTTCCCTTTGTGTCAGGCTACCGTTTTCCCAAACAGGCCTTCTGGTGCTCCTGGGAACAGTTTCTGAAACCAAAGGTTGCATTCAGCTTTCTGGAAGTCCTCAATTAAAAAAAAAAAAAAACAAAAAAAAAAAAAACCTGCCAGAAATATCAGCACTGCTACAGCAAGAAACAATGTTTAAAGGTGGGAAGGGAAATGCCACCATCTTAAAAACTTGAAGGAAAGAAGAAATTATATAAAACTTTAACTACAGCAGCTGAAATGTATGAGAAACAAATGTATTTACTCAATTCAGTGTTATCATTGCACAGTGAGAGCTGCGTAGTTTGTGAAATTTATGCTGTTTCAGTTAAAGGAAATGAGACCCTTGCCTTGAGTTTGAGTGAGCGTGGATGGGGCCCTGAATTTAAAACAGTGAATGAGTTTTGAAAAGATGTTTATGAGGCTTTTGTTTGAATGAACGTATATATGTTGAAAAGGATGCTGTGTTCTCGTGCAGCAATAGAATTATGCAGAACGTGGACTGTGTAAAAAAGCTTATATTTTATTAATGAGTCTCTTAGTGCCAACATAGTTTATTTTTGTAGCAAGAATAATTTTAACTTGAATTTTGTTGTTTCAGGACCAGAGCAATGGAATGTCTCTGTTGTTTCAAAAAAGTGCATTTGATAAGGAGTGTTTGGCTCACAGAAAGCACAGAGCTACCAGGAATGAAAAAAATCCACATTTTGTCTTTTTCAACCATGGGTGCTTGCTTTTATATGTGGCACAAGGAGACAGAAACTGTGATGATGATGATGATTTTTTTCCTGTGGTGTTTTTTCTACTAAGGCATCATTAACTCTTTGCAAACGTATGGTTTATAATTCCAGCCCTATGACTGAACATTGAATTTCCTAATTTCAGTTAGTGTATTTATCGTTTTTAACTCTTTCTGGCCCCTGAGTAGAAATATGATGACACTGAGCACACCTGGCAGAGTAGGATCATCTGTCACTGCCAGGCAGGATGGCAACATGAAAAGTCCCAGCAGAGAGAAGATAATTACTAACTATATTCCTCTACCCAAGAGATCCCAGGTGTAACATCAATTGTGTCATGGTTTAGAAAAAACTGAGAAAAAGTGGTGGGTTTTTTTCTTGATAGGTTTTTAATTTTTATCCGCATTTTCTTTTTCTTGTGAAGTTTGCCTTGTAAATAGTGGGTATAAATTAATGTCTCTTGTTCAAGTGCATTTCTGCTGAAAGGGCCCCACCCATCTTTTAATTCTGCACCAAAAATTCTGCACCGACGCGTGCTGGAGATTTGCAGTGCTGAGTCTCCAGCAGTTATGACCTCATCCTCAAAACCAAGATAAGGCAAAGGGAACATAGGGGGCTGGAAAATAGCTACAGAAGGAGGTTTAGGACATGAGGAGCAAGGGATATGATTAGAGGGAGCTTCTCCCTTATTCCTTATTTATCGGTCTTATAAGAACCTCTTACAGCAAGGGTGCTCATACTGCCTTTTTAAAACATTCAAGGAAATGATAGGTAAGAACTATACTGACAGCATCATCAGCTGCTAACCAGAAGGTTAAATGAGCTCTGTGGGAGGAACTAGTGCACTCGTGCCTCTGAGAACATGAGGTTTAGGGAGCACTGCCATGCCCAAAGCCACCATGCACAGCTCTGCAGAGTGTGTATTTCACATCAGTGAATGACGGTAATTCTGACAGTCAGGTTACCACTGATTAGTGTCAGGTTTTTATTGCCTGACAGGCAAGCAAACCCCAGGCACAACAGCACTGCTCTCCACTCTGAGGAACCAGCACCTGTTTAGCACTGACATCCTGAACTCCTAACACTGCATCAGCCTACTTCTGTCATCGATGTGTGTAAGCAGAGGGGACCAAGCCAGCAAGTGTTTTGCCACTCCATGTAGAATACTGTGGGCTTTATTTGCACCTTCTCATTTTACCCTTCTTCAGGTTCCCAGACATTCATCGTTTTGCTCGCTTCCTTTATGAAACAGATTAAGCTTGGCAGTAGCTGCCCACAAGCAGCCTTGCCAAGTCCCTGGAAGCCTGTCTCTTACATCTAGTTACAGTTCAAAGATTTTTTTTTTCCTTTGAAGTGCTTTCCTAAATCAACTATCTGCTTTGGACTCCACATCTAGTCTGTGTGTCATCTGTGATAATAAACAGGAGATCTCTGAACATCTCTCAAGGTGTTTAAAGAGCACTGCAGTATAGTTTACAAAGACCACAAGCAAATAATTAGATCCATTGTCTAAAATTAAAAAGGTGTTTGTTTAGTAAATCTGTGACCTAAAAGTGGTACAGTTAGTAAGTACATTACTGTGCTCTTCCTTGCTAGAAGTCAGGACTGAATTATAGGCTAATTTGGAGTTCCCAAACTTTGACTCTAACAGAATAAAGGATGAGTGGGAATACAGTATCTTAACAGTCAGAAAGAGTAGTGGAAATTATATTGCAGTATCCTTCTCACTGCTGGGGAGCTTCCACCACTTTGTTTATATATAGTTTCTATAACAGCACTGGCTATCTCCACTCAGGTAAAACTCTCAAGGGAGACTGATGGGATTTGATAGAAATTAACCTAGAATTACAGGGTATAATGCTTATAATCCGTCTTTTGGCATAGAGTTGAGCCGGAAAGTTAAGGGTAAGCCTTCGACCAGATGTCTACTCTTCTCCCACTAGATCTTACAGTAATCCTCCATCTTAGACAGAGAAAAGTATCAAGATGCTGCTGTACCATAGCCCTCGCTATTTCACCAGTGCAGTGCATAATACGCAACCTATATGGCTCCAAAACTCCAAAGGAAGAAAAGTTTATGAGGACAAAGAAGGGAGGATGTAATTTGAAAAATAAAAGGAAAACATATACGGAGAAAGGAATGGATGCTCTTTTGTCAGGACACAAAGCAGGGTGGATGAAGCAAATACAAAAGCAGGAAAAATCTTGCCTTCTGAAAGAATAAGCAAAGATTTTTTTTTTTCTTTTTTTTTTGTATCTTTATTTAACTTCAAAGGGTCCATAACTGCTTCCCCCTCCAGGTCTTGGTAAGCTGGTTGAAAAGATGCATTTTGGTTTTGTACTACAGGAATAAACTCACATCACATGAAATCTCTTACTCACAAAGGAATTTTTCTTTCCAAGGCATCTTTGAGACAGTTATCAATAAATAACAGACAGTAACAAGCTAAACAGTCTGTTACCTAATTTTCCTTTCATCAGTTGGTGAAAAAATCTGCACAAGCTACCTATAACAGTGCCAGCAGAAGAAAACACCACTTGTTTCACTGAGACAGATGCATACTGCTAAATATAGATTTTACATAATTGTTGGTTTCTAAGTTCATAAGACTCATTTCCACTGCTTCTCAGTGGCTCTTTCTCATCCCCCATGTCATTGTCTTTCATCTGTGCAAAATAGGCTGGAGAAGCTTTGCATTCATAGTGCCTGTCAAGAGATTTCAGGTGGATCAACATATGAAGAGCATAGGCAAGAACCAGCAGCAGAATCAGTGACATAACCAATCCCATAAGTATTGCTGGAGAGAAAAAGGATGCACAGTCCTTTGCATAGGCAAAATGTCCTTCTTGAATGTTAAAACCTTGAATCTACAAAGAGAATAAAAGGGCTCATATTAAATAAAGTATTTGCTGTCTTGGTTAAAAACAACTTCATGAATTTGCTCCTGATGCCAGAATTTTCAATCTAATATCTGCTTATTGCACAAGCATATCTATCAGTACTAGCAGGAGTTAACACTCAGAGTCTATCGAGGTCACTCTTCTAGGAACCACCAGCTATTCTAATCCCCTTCAGTCTGCTGCCCAAAGGATTTGTGGTTGTGTTTTAAACAAAATCTTCTATGATCTGTCTTGATAGCCCAGTCGTATTTAGTTGTAAGCGTGGTACCTTTCAAGTTAATGGTGCATTTCCAATAAAATTTGTTGAGAATCTCCAGAGTCTTTGTTTCAAACTGCATAAACTTCAACACGACAAACAAGGAAATATTGGAAAACAAACAAGGAAAAGTTGACTACCCCAATACTAGAACTTTGCAGTATATGGCAGCAAATCAGCTAAACTACTTCAAGTTGCACTCAACTATGGCAAAAACCAGTAAGTTTTATTTGTGGCTTCCGTTCTAACAAGAAGATTATCACATTGGCATTCAGGGAATTGACTGCTTTACTAGATTAGCATTTATCATATAGTCAGAAAAGGGGGATCAACTTTTCCCCCAATTCCCTTTTTCAGCTCTTCATCCTCTATAATTTAGGTAACTAAAAGCAAAACATCACTGTCCTGTCATCTAAGGCTTCCTTATTGTCAAATGCAGAAAAATGTGCATTTTCAGAAAATTATTAATCTCATCTTGAAATAAGGAATTAAAATGAGTCAGAGGAATTATCCAGTGGCTTTAGAGGCAGACTGGGCACAAGGTTAAAAATACTAGGCATCAAAATTTAAGGGAGATGAATCCCATACTTGGTGACTGATGCTGTTATTGATGTTTGAGAGCCCAGCTCAGAGAGGTGTAACACTGAAAGTTAAACTCACTCCTCAAGCTAAAGGGAAACCCAGGCAAGAAACTACAGAAAATCTATACAGCCCTTCATTTTCTTTGATAGAAAGACACATTTAATTTAAGTCTTCATTTTTATTCAATTTCTATTTTGAGTTCCATGGAGATCCTGTAAACTGTATATGGAAGGTCATCCTTTCCTGGCAGTGAAGTACGAAATTTCCCACCAGTCTACCTATGGGATCCATCTTCCTTAATTCCATGACGTTACCTGGAAATCAATAAAAGTGACTTCCCAAAGCTTTGAAAGATCATTTGCAGAACTGGGTATGAGGAGTGCATCATATCTCTGCAGGCTGCTCACATGTTCACAGTGGTAGGAGTAACTTGCTGGTGCATATATTCTGGTTGCATTAAACGTCGCTTGTATGGAGTGGTTGTAAAGAAGTTGCAGTCTGTGTAAACTGAACCAGTTCTGAACAGACAGCTGGTAATAGCTAGTTGTTAATAATAATCTGAAAATATTGTATGGGAAGAAAGGTGAGTAAGAAAGCAAGTCTAACTAAAAGTTCTAACTATTAAATTCACATGTTGAATAATCTTAGAAGACACACTGGTATTAAGAGCGTTTCATCCATTTATAGTAGTGTGAGCTCCAGCTCCTTCTATTGAGTCTGGAAAGTTATTTGAGTTTCTTCATTGTTGCAGCTGAAGGAATTTGCTGCTCTCCCACACAGTGAGAGGAAACATGAGGGATTTTTCCCAAATGACTGAAAAAAGTCTATACGCAACACTGGTATTGTACATCCATCTGATAAATGGAAAACTATTTATCAAGAAATGTTGTTTCCTTTGATTGCCAGGAAGCAAACATAAAGCAGGTCACAGTCTGATGGCCTGAGCAGTCCACAATGTCAGTTCTCACAGCAAAATTCCCAGCCGAATTGTACTTAATTACCAAGGTTTAGCAAAAATCTAAGACATGGGAAGATTCTATTCAAGAGATGACCTGAAGAGTCAACACAGAAGAAATGTCTTAATAAAACAATGCAGACCTTGTGTGTAAAATGACAGACCTATTAAATGCATTAAATTCTATCACATTTGTTTTCTCCCAAAACAAATTGCACAAGTCACTGTATAACAATGGATATTAACATGTAATATTTTCTTTATCATCTTTATCTTTTCTTTAAACCTGTAATATCTTCCTTATCATATAAACTTACCTAATAACAAGTCCCTTTAGATTGCCAATGTCACCAAACTTCAGAGAAAGCCTAGGTCAAAAAGCAAGTAACATCAGGCTAGATAAAGACTTCAGAAATCTTAAGGAAAAAAAGCAGCACAAAAGATTAAGCACAGTTATACATGGAGCCTTTTGCACAGTATACCTTTGAAGTCAGTAGAAAAAAACAAACTGAAAGGATTAAATCTTCCCCCAGTGAAATCTGGTAGTTCAGCTGTTAATTTGAATGAGGCCTAGACCATCCAGAAAGATCAGAACTGTATGCTCAACTTTCAACATACTCCGATCCCGCTGCTTCCAACACCAGTTGACAATTATGTTAATTTGATCTGTGTCCTCCTTCTCAAGCCGTATCTTAGTCATGAATCACTTCTGTATGTCATTAGAAAGTGTAAACCACCACATTATTCTCATCTTTTTAGATACTAGAGCATAAGAAATGCAGATGACATTTGAGTTCAAATTCCACACATGTGCATCATTAAAGCAATATAAATACACTGACTGAGGTAGCTCCACAAAGCTCATCTGTGCTGAGCATGGGCACATGAAGTTTACTAAACTGAATGGTCCTAGCAAGTTAATTGTAAACTAATGTGTACTCTACCATCCTTCTACCACCTCTGGAACTCATGCATTGTAGCACTGCCTGATTGTGTGGCATACATTTTTTTGGCTTAAGAATATTTTGCCTCTTAAAACCTCTATAATATATTCTCAGTGGTGACATAACATTTTCAGACTAAGTTAGTGACAAAACGTAGTGCAGCATCTGAAAGACTTCCAAATCTAAAGTCAAAGAAAATTAAAAAACCCCACTACTAACCCTCTGATTTTATGCAAGATCTAGACTTCTTCTTGTACCTTGACACTGGTCCAATAATCCAGGACACTGTATCTAGTTATTCCTTGATTTACTACAAAGGAAAGTCATGGACAGTTGAGGATTAGACACAGAAAAATATGGCGTTCAACTCAGTGGCCTGATCCAGAAGGTGGTGCATAAACCCCCCCCCACTTTATTATATTCATCTAGCAAATCCATATGTGTTTGGTGTCAAATATTTTTCCCTGGCTCCAGCTACTCTGCATAGATTAGACAGTATAAACCAGCTTTAAACCTAGCCTAAAGCCACAACAGAGTATTGTCTTAACCAAGAAGGCTGGAGAAGAGAGAAGTTTTCTGTGGTGAGAAAAATGTGGCAATGCATCATGCGAGCAGTC
Organism: Athene cunicularia; assembly: GCF_003259725.1. Classification (NCBI taxonomy): domain Eukaryota; kingdom Metazoa; phylum Chordata; class Aves; order Strigiformes; family Strigidae; genus Athene; species Athene cunicularia. Next base: position 10,430,031 of record NW_020799144.1, on the reverse strand, counting down.
AGCCATCAACTGGCACAATTCAGGTCAGTCCTTAATCCGGAGACTACAGAGTAACATTCAAACCAGTTTTTTCCTTTCTTCACTGCTACAGTCAGATGCAGGTTGACTGAAAATCTTACTGAAGACTTGTATTTGGCAATTAAACTGAGTCTAATCCTGACTCATGAGCCCAGACTACCCATTTTCCTATTATAAAATAATGCTATTCCATTCTCTACCTGTCTGTCAAAACATGGTGCTGAATTAGTTCACATGCTGATGATGTAAAATCCAGACTATCTTACTGAATATTATGATGCCATGGGGAGAAAACCTGGCTTCTTTTTCCATTATACTTTTAGCTTTCTTATAACCTCACTAATATTTCTGTGCACTTTGGGTTATCCTTCACATACATATAATGAGGAGGAGGTTATACCTCCTTTCTGTGGAAATGCCTTGAGGTGTACAGGTGAAACTGCTGGGTTTGGTCATGCTATTTTTATTGTTGTGTGTCATTACAGATTTAAACACCATTTATGGAGTAGACTCAGTGCTCACCTTCAGCACACGGCCAGTTAGGTATCCATCTCCTAATTTTTAGACTCTTGCCTACCAGACTGGAATCAATGACCTCGTATTAGAAAAGAATCCAGCCAGCACACTACATGGAGGGAGAGAAGTGGGCAAGTACATGACAAAGGAAATTTAAAAAAATACATGCTTCTCTAGTACAGTCACACAACTGGAGGATTTTAGATCCTGTTAGGTTACTATATAGCTCTCACTCAGGTTTAGCAGGAGCAAAGCTGCTAAATGCTGCACATGCAGAAGAAATTCATGACAGACTGGGATATACAGTTCAAGTTTTCAGAGACCTTTCATCAAACCTGTAGTGAATTCACTCTTTGGTTCTAGCAACTCACAGGTCACATTCTGGGACTTGGGGTTTACGTTATTGCTGGCACACATCCTATGAAGGGATAAGTAGTCATGCACAGCCAGCCCCTAAGCCCCCATATTCAGCCTAGGATACACTATTCAATCTCCAAAGCAGCCATGTAAGACAGATGGAGACTAAAGAGATCAACAGCTTCAGCCTTGTAGGCACTAAAGAGCAAAACTGGCTGGTCACAAGGATTGACTACTCCACTGCAAGGGATTAAAACAGCTATGTACATCCATGTGCCCCATGAAAGACTGGTCTGAACGTATATAACCCATGCTGCCCTGCTGCCTGCAATGTCAGGATGTTATAGGAAGGAGTTGGCCCCTGGGGCTCTACAACACATAATACAAGATCTTTTCCTTCAGTATGTATTTACTAGACTTGGTATTTGCTACTGGTTCCATCAGCAGAGTAGAAAGCCACCTTACATTGCATTGTCTTCACTGCAGTTTGAATCTCCAATATCCACTGTTGCATGGACACCAAACGTCTTCTCCGTCAAATCCAGCTGCGTGTGGTTTTCAAACTTAATCATGATCCTCTTGGCCCAGAAGAGAATGCAGGGGCTGCCATTAACCGTGACATTGAGAGGGCTGTAGTGGCTGTGGGTGAACGGCCTCCAGGATGCTTTTTCCCACTGTCCTTTCCGGCTCAAATTGTAGCTGACAACCTGATTGATCACATAGAAGGTTAGCATCAGAAGTTGTGTATATCAAGAGTTACTCTCAATCCTCCTGGAATACAGGAGGCCAGAACTTGGTGAGCATCTGTGGAACCAGTTCTCAGCCGTGGCAGTACTGAACTGAGGAAGCAGAGAAATCCCTGGCTAACCTTTTCCCACCATGGGAATGGCTCCATACAGACCTCTAGCTCCAGCAAAACTGGCCAGAGAGACAGTATAAGTTATATTTATCTTACTAGGGTAGTATCACTGGGGCAAACCATATTTCTGGCATGGTCCCAGCTCACCCCAGCACACTGTAGAGCTGCTCAATATAAAAAGTTTAAGCAAATATAGATGCTCACAAGGTGCTCACTCTTCTGCCCAGAAGAAGACTCTCTAGGACACCTGTAAGAATTAATTCAACATAGTAAAGTGGACTCAGTTTTGGCCAAGGACACAGCCTACCATGCTGAAAGCACACTATGCAGCTGTCCAGGTGAAAAAAAGATGTCCAAGTCTAAATGTACCTGCTAATATTTTGGTTCCTGATGGCTTTAAAATTGGCAAAATGCCTACTGCCTAACAGGATGGATCAGTGTGGGTCCCTGCCTTTGCAAAATCAGTCATTCACAAGATGAAACCTGGAGACTGCAGCTTCCATGTCATCTGTAGACATTAGATAAATGCTGTCCCTTCTAAGATAAATTTCATAGCAAAAGGAGGACAATTTGACTGTCAGGCAATATAATTTGAGACAGTGAGTTAGGGCTCAGAAAGGACTAAAAAATCTGTCATTTAAATATTTAACACTAAAATTTCCAGGGAACATGTCTTTTCCATCTACACATATGTCCTCTCTGAATATAACATATACAACATCTGCATGGCTATTTTGCATGTCATATGATTAAGCAAGTTCAAATCATGTACACACAGAAGAGTTGCTCTGAGTCCCAGTCATAAACAGCATCTACCAGGCTCCAGGAGGGATGTGGTTAAGCCCCAAAGCTTTGTCTTGGCTTAAAGAGAGATTTATTTTTTTTTCTGTTCAGATTAGCAAATCATATCTCCCAGCTCAGACCCTGAAAGACCCCTTCTGATACTTGACCTTACATGTGGCACAAAACTGCCTTAGGATTAAAATTAGTAAATACTCACAGGAACAAGCTGAAAGCAAGGTCAGAAAACAGCCATCAGAAAACACTGAATATGACTGTCATTTGTATAAATGGTAAGGCTGACTTCTCAGAAGCAGAGATGAGAGAGATTTAATTCACAGATTATTTACATAAGATTGCATCACTTGCAGGGGTTTTGGTAAGGAAGCCTTTTATGTTCAGTTTTTGACAAGACCTACAGGCTGGACTCTGGAAAAACTCCCACTGAATTTAAATAATGGGCAGTTTTTCTTCAGCTATTCTTTTAGTATCAAGTGATATAAGCAAAATACTGGCTGCAGCAGTCAAATGGCATGGTTCAGAATATGGATGATAGGATCTGGATTTTTCAGTAAGACCTTGCACCAAAACCCACTGCCAGTCAGCACCAGTGGTGTCGACTGAAGTCTAACCTCATTTCTCAGAAAAGCAGAAGATATCTTGTACTGCAGGTGGTGAATCAGCACCACATCACAATGATTTACAGAACTGGCTGTTTCTTGTAAACAATGTGTTACTTAATTCAATAATGCAAATGAAAATATCTAAATGTGCTATGAAAAAAACTTTACAGATCCAGTCCTTCAAACATTACCTGTGTAATTGCTACTTGATTTACATTAAATTTTGGTTTCACACTGCCGTCATAACGTCGACCTGCAGAAGAAAGCATGTTATTAGCCTACAAAAAAAGCATGCAATCACTTATAAAAGCATAATCTTGAACATTCTTATGAAAACAATAATTACCCCTGCACAAAATGTGTACTTCAGAATACCTGATTTTCTTTTGGAAAATATCTGGCTTGGTGTGAATATTGCCTTTGATACATGCATTTTCTAGCTTACTTCACCTTACTTGTACAAAAAGGTTCCTCTTCTTTTCATTGAACTTCTTGCCACCCTTACTGGGAAGAACTCCAGTGCCCAAAAAAGAGAGCATTCAGTCTATACATGTATTTATTCGTCCTAAATACACTTAACAAAAGCTTCTTCTTTCTTCATAGAGCAAACTCTATTGTCAAAGGGTGTGTTGAATTGCATGGCAAAAGCGTGTTAACTATGGATGGGAATTTCTTTCCTTGTACTGGCCAGAGATGGGAAGCTGTGACAAATAACCTGACAGCCCAACCGTTTTCCAGGAGAATGAAGTTTCACAGATGACAGATCATTTCATGGACACTCTTACAGCTCCATCTTCAAACATTTAACTCTTTTCATTCAGGTGGGGTTTTTTTTGTTTTTGTTTGGGTTGTTTTTTTTTTAAAAAAAAAAAAGAGTTAATACTTCTTTATTTAACACTTCTTTCTTCCACATTCTCACCGCATCTCAGTCAGTCCATAAATTATTATTTTTACAAGGCAAATCCTTTAAAGGATATTTGTTAAAGAGGGATATACTTTAACAAAACATTTGACAGTCGCTGATGGCAATAGAAGCAGCATCTGGAAATGAAGATCTTTTACAGCCACGCTAACAGCCAGTATCTAGGCATTCAGCCCACTGAAAGACTTACCATTTCTTTGCAGAGAATCTTGATCTGAAAATGCACGTGAACTAGAAGAGAGGAGAAAAATGTTTACTGTACAGCATCTGGATTTAAAGTCTGCATCAAGTTTACTGGGGAGAACTCCTATTCCTGCTTAATTCAATAAAACATTCCAAATACAACTCAGACTCTTGGCTGGTTAATATCCCGGGGACAGGGCAAATTAATCCCAAAGCCAGTGTACCCAGGATAAAAATGTTTCATTTTCAGAGATTCCTCAGGTGGATCACCCCCACCAGGCATTCCCATATCCTTACCATATTGACTAAAGGCTTCTTTAACCCTCTTGTCCCTTTCCATGGGACATGAGTTTTGGGTTAGAGACTGAACCAGTTCCAGCCCACAAGCTGGGGAACTAAAGGATAGCACTGCACCATCCTCAGCCCCCAGTGAGTTTCAGAAGCAACACGTTGAATTCCTCTAGAAGAGAGCAAATGCACGAGGCTAGTATGCCTTGAGCCCAGATTTACAGCCATCTAAGATAGCTGAATGGTTCCAAGTGTTCCTAAATCCCACGGAAGCCAGCTGCAAGGTAGGGCATAAGTGAAGCACATTTCAAGTTACAACTATCAGGCTTGTGAAATTTTCAGCCTTTGATTTCCTTCTTTGGTGTGATTTCGGGATAAGTCTTCAGCTGGTAAGTATGATCTGCCTTCCTGAACAACAGAATCGAGCCCAGCAGATTCACATGTATCACCAAAAGTCCTATAAAACCAAAGTCCAAGAAACCAGGCTCTCCCTTAGGCCCAGACTCCACTCCTTGAGTCACAGGAACACCTTCCTGCCCTCTACATGGATTGATCCACTGATCCAATGACACGTGTCCACTTCTCAAGCCTGCTGTCAGCACTCCCCAGCCTGTGAACACACCGGCAGTCCCACACTCACAGCCAAGTGTCATCCCAGAGACTCTGTACACCCTGCCCAGCTTCTGCCCACACAGTGCTTCCAGGTCGTAAGCAATGGTGGGGACAGACCTGCCTCATAGCCACTTCACATAGAAATACACTTCCATCTTTTCTTGCCTTGTTTCTTACCACCATTCCAATCCACCACAAAATCAAAACACTTGAAAAGATATATACAAAGACCAGAATATAAGGACTACAAGTAAAAGCAGTTTTCAATGTTTATGTATAAATTGTACCATAAGGTATTTGAATTATAGAGTCGAAGCTTTGGCCTCACTGGGGAGGCCTTGAACATCTGGGCAAACCCTCTCCCCGATGGACTCCCTGGGTAGGAGGATCTGTGCTACCCAACAGGATGTACTGCAGGAGCGATCCCAACATAATTCTCATTGCAGCATCCTTAATGGCACACAAATAAGAGTTCAAACAATATAACACCACCAAAGAAGAAACATGGGATGCCCTTGTAGCTCTGGCAGTCAGAGTGTTTGATCACAGTGAACTTGGTTTGCCTGAAACCCTTGGTGATGTTACCAGCTTCAGCAAAGCACAGATTTCACACACAGTGTCTTGCTTGCACCTGAGGTTCAGGAGGGCAGGAGCCTCTTCTGATCAGCGTCTCTCCAGTGAGAATGTCCTTTTGCAGGCATACTCTGCTGTCACAAATAGATCTCTCGTGTGCCCTTGCAAACCCCTCCAGCCCAGAAAGCAAAACAGATAAAAGTGAAGCGGAGTCTGTATTCCAGCTTGTCATTTTGCTGACAAACACCAGGTCTGATGAGCAGCTTTGCTCCAGACCATCAGACAGGCTGCTCGGTCTCTTCAGCAGCCAGGGCAATAAAGCAGAAGATGGTCTCCAGAGAAAAGGTAACACAGCACAAAAAGACAGCCAAGCTCTGCAGCACTGCAGCAGCAACTGTGATCTGAGCTGAAAGAACCTTAAAAAGATCTTATGTTCAAAAATTTCATTGTAGACAACACTGTTTAAAACCAGTCTGGCAGCTTTATTTACGTATAGTGAGACCAACTTTCTCCTCAGTCGCAGCTGTTAAATCCCAGCGACTTCAAGAAGGCTGTGCACTTTCAGAGTGGGTCCCACCTTCTCCCGCTTTGGTGCCAGGGTTAGTGCTGGGTTGAGGTCTTCAAGCAGCTCAAAGCTCTTGTGCCAAGAGTGGCCAGCCTTCAGAAATGGTGGAAATAGTCCTTATTTTGACAGACAGGTAGTAAAAGACATGACCAAAATGGACCAAACCTTGTTTTATTACTCAGGCAAAACTCTCTCTTAGGTTATTTAACGATCAGGAACATGGGTTTTGTGACTTGATGCAGCCTTATTTTTCTTTTCTAGTCTTCCTTCATGACAGAATGTGCCTTGAGGCTGGAAAGGGGCAATTCTGGGGCATTTTTTCATTATAATAGCCTCAAAAATGAGGCACACCAAAAGGAAATTAATGTCAATTATTTAGTTATACAAACTTTAGTTAGATTTAGTTGTACCTTTATATATTTAGTCACGCTAGTTACAATTTTAGCTCCTCCCTAAATACATAATTAAAAGCTCATAGTCCATTACTCCAATTTGGAAATCACCATGCTGTCATGTGCAGACTAAAACATTGGGATGAGAAGAGACGTGTAAAACTGTGATTCATTTAATTCCTCACTGCACTTGAAAGGTTTTTATGCTGTTCTGGGAAGAGGAAGGGTTATTTTTGTTCTTCACTATTGTCAACTACAAAAAAAAAAAAATAAAAATCATTATTTAGCTTTCCATCTGGGCTAAGGCTAATACCATGGTTATGCCAATTATATCACCTTGAGGAATGCTAAATGATAGGCAACATCAAGACTTGAGGAGAGCATACAACAAATGTATGAGGCATAACTCATTGCAAACGCCCCCATGGGCTTATAACCTAGCAGAACAGTTATAACCAGCCTCCACAGAGCCTGCGGGTGCAGGTTGGGAGCTCACGACAATGCAGTTGGGACTCCTCTGATTCCCATATAAAACCACCGCAACGCGCAGCCATGCTGCTCCAGACGAAATGTCAAGTTTCTGCTCTCAGCATGAAGATACTCAAATATAGATGAGTGTGCACCACTAATGAAATATGCACAATGTCATGAGGAATGGAGAGAGCAACCCGGCAGCCACCGCTAAGTACCACAGCATGACAAATATGATCAGCCAGATGGCTTGGGAGGCAGGTGGAGGCAAGGATGTGGAGCAACTTCCCCCAGGTACTCCTGCTCACTACTCTGTTTGTTAGCAACGCTGGCTGCCCTCTTTGCTCCTGCAGAGCGCGTGCAGCCCCGTTACAGAAAGGAGAGGGAACTCCATCATGGCAAGGCTTGGAGCCTTTGCTTTGTCTTACTAAAGCCAGATTGCTATGGCACAGTCTATCAGTGGCACATGGGGAGGATCGCCTCCCAGTTTCTGGGCAGTCACAAGTTAATGTGGATGTTATCGGGTTTGTTAGCTGCCTGTGACACTCACAACCCTGAGGTGCCCCAGAAGTGTGTGATCTGTGACAGGAACAGGTGGCCTTCAGTAGCGGTCCTGCTGCCAAATCAGGCAAGCTGGAGAATTCACAGGTGATCTCTGGCAGTGAAGCCTTTTTGTCCTCAGCTGAAGTATGTTTCATAGAACAAAAACATTGAAAGAAAAAACAGGAAAAAAACAATCAAAAATATGTATTCTTTTCTGTGTATAAAAATGTTAAGTACAAGTTTAAGTGACAGGAAACTAGCTAGCCCTAGAGCCTTCTCCACTGCCTGCAAAATTATCAGCAAACAGTGGTTAGACCTGCGAATTGGTGACAGCAATCATTTTTAACACACTGAATTAGAGACTAGACTTTTTAATTTGTAATTTTTTTTCAGCCACTCTAAAACTTGAAATTCAGTTGCACACATGGTATATGATTTGATGACTGATATTCTTCCTTACCAACTTATAAGTAACTAGCCCAGATACACCCATATGTTATATGTTTACCATACCAAGTATATCAGAAATCCACATGAAATTGGATTAGCCCTAATACAAAGCACTGGGATGACTAATCACTATGTAAAACCCAATTAAATAAGATTATAAGTATAAAGAAGAGTAAATTCCCTCTTAACAGATGACATCCACCTACATAAGATAACCAAGTCTGGCTTGTTTGTCTGAAAAAGTTCATACAGACTCCAGCCCTTGAAGACTCTCACGTGAGCAATCTTTCATCCACCCAAACAAGCCATATGAATAAGCCTGGCACTCAGCAGCCGTTGAGTGTGAAGGCCACAGACAGTTTTCATGCCACCAGGTTAAGGGAAACCATATTCACACTGCCTTTTACTCTTCATATGGCCGCTCTGATAAACTGCATCAAATGACAAAATACGCACTACTCCAGTATTTCAATTACTGCAGAATGATCACTTGAACAACAACATTGTCCAGCTGCAGACTGCCTCACTGGCTGCTGAACTAGTTTCAATTAATTTATGAAGCATTTAATTGGAAAATAACATGTGAACTTTCAAACGCACTAAAACCAAATTTATGATGAAAGGTGATCAATGCTTGCTGAGGTCCAGGTAGCAATGAACTGGTTGTCATCTCAGGGACACTGGTCATAAGTAATTTCAATGAAGTTATTAAAATTATAAATGTGTAAACCTGGGAGCTCAGATTCAGGGCAAAAGCTAGTTCCTTCTAAGAAACATCATAACATCAAATGTTATTGTTCTAAATATATGTACTTAAGTTCTACCATTAAGAAATATCTACAAAGCCCATGACTCCGATAGTTTTTAAATTTTAAGTATTATGTGTCATATTTTACTAGCCTCATGTGTTTTTTGCCACGGGAACAGATTTACGTAATTATTTTACAATGTACTGAGTACTGGGGTTCAATCTGCACTTGAATGGATGTCCAGAACGCCAACATACTCAAGCTTTCATTTTTAATATAAAAAAATAAATTGAGCTCATAGAACTTCTAGCAGATTAACACTGTGCAGGCATGATCCCACCTCCATGGAATGCAAGGGCAAAATCCACATTCAATTCACTGATATCAAGATCGCAACACAATTTCTTAATATTTATTGTAATAAAGTTCATGTAATGCTGCTTGTTCTCTCTCAGATTTTGATCTGATTGCAGAAGAGTGCGATTATACTAAGACGACACTAACACATCTGAAAACTAGCAGAGAAGAACATCAAGCTATTTAAATGAAAACATATTGTAGTATTTATTGGTAACTGACTACCAGATCTCTTAACACAAGCTTCAGCAAGTCACCACATATTCTTCTTGTCTTAAATGCACATATTTTACTGCCAGCTGTGACCTTCATCAGAATATTTGATCTGTGTGTTATGAGTGACTTTGGGGCATGATTCAACTAAAAGAGTTTAGGCTGTTTTAATTTTGCAATGCTTGGCTCTAGAAAGTCCTCTCTTTTGACTCCTTGATTTGGGCTTCCTGTTTATGTTTCATTAGAGAATGAAATAGCACTAAAAAAAAAAAAAAGATAACTCAAAATATATAGTCACTTCATAAGTTTAATACTTCCCTGCAATATTGAACTCATGCTTCAAATATTTGTTCTATGTAAGTAGAATGTTTTAGCACCTATGTTTCTTGGAGTAGTTTTCACACCCTTACAGTTATTCTATTTATAACTCTTTTACACAGACTAGAGAAAGTCAGTGTAAGAGTCATTAAAATGTAATGCAAGCCATATGCCCAGAAAACTATTTTAAAATCATTTCTAGTATTTTTTCTAATATTGTTTTAAAGTTACATTTTAAATGCACCATACTCTTCAAAGTAATTCATTTCTGTATTTGCTCCAGGTGTTTTCAAACCTGAAAAGAAAATTAAAACTGTGTCCTAACATTCTAAACTGCAATCGAATCCGCTGCCACACAACACAAATGACCAAATTACAACATTTACAACACGCACTCAATTCCAACAATTTGTCCATGCACTCAATTACCAACCTGCCATCCGCCGCTGCAATCACTTGCTCCGCAGGCACCGCGAATCCCACACACACACAAAGCAGTAGGAACCTAACGGCAGCGTTTCTCTCCATTGAGAAGAGAGCCAGTCCCTCCACACACATCTGCTCCTCTGGTCCAGCGGGCAGCCGGGCACCAGCGCTCTGCCTGGCAGCGTGACAGGCAGCAGATCCAGCCAATCGCGGGCAGGATTCACCACTCCATCACTGCATCTGTACCTACGGGAGAAATTCTTTGTGTGCTCAGATTTATTCTGTCAGCAGACACCTACCGCTGGCACATTCCAGCTTCCCTGTTAATTAAGGATTACACGTTCTGGGGAAATTATGCCAGGATGTGAGCTATGTGCTAAGGAAAAAAAGAAATAAAATCAGATGGTCTCTCCAAGCTCTAAAATCACACTGAAGAGCACTTCTCATCTGTACTCAACCCTAGCCTTAAAGAAAGGTTGAGGTGCTGTTTCCAAACAGCTCTGGAATTTCTTTTTCTGTATGATAACCAGAGAAAGAATTACATTTATTAAGTCTCACAATACCTTCTGAGTAATAGTATTATCCCCCTTTTACAGATGTGAAAGCAGACACAGCAGGCTTAGAAATCAAATATTTGGAAGTGGTTTCCTTTCTTCAGCACTAATTCAGTTTGTGAGTGTCCAGCTTTCTGCCTCAGTTGTTTGTATACTCATGGATAACTCTAACCAGACCATGGTTATTACATACCCACAGAATTACAGTGCCTCTCTTTCTGGACTGTCAGGCTGAAACAACAAGGTGCATACATGCTGTGAATACAGCAGGTTGGTTCTAGGATGGGTCATTCTCAAAAGATATGTGAGTCGCAGGCACTGGCACCTCTTCTGCAGACCCTCTGCCCTCATCAGCCTTCTCAGAATACTCATCAGCTGTGCTCATGATGCCAAAAAGAGGGCAAGGCACATGGGCTGACTCCTCAAACCTATGACCCACGTGCACTCTCTGCACATTGCTCGCTAACTGAGCTTTGCACTAAAGTGTCTGCAGGGCACCAGGAAAGCTGAAATCAGGATACTCACTGGTGGACCAGGTTAACAAGGGATTTGCAGCGTGCTCATGTGCAGTCTGGCCACCCTTGTGAACACAGACGTGGATCTGTGACCAGCCTGGAGGGAACTCTGGGGCACAAGCATAAATGGGTTCCTGGTACCCACATTCAGCATGGGCAGCTCACTCTTGAAAGGAAGCTTGGACCAGCACTTGGCTGACATTTAGACACAGTGCATCCCTCTACACTTAAATATCAGACAGGACATAGTCACAATCTGCTGCTGTACACCTATCTATGTACAGAAATAGCCCCCACACACCCACTGCTTTCTTGCTCGGCAGCTGACATCAGCTACCTGCTAATGTGATCACACAGTAAGCCCTTCTTTCCTGATTAAGAGCTCCAGTCTATTGCATTCCAGATATAAGGCAAAGATAGAGGCTTTAGCATCATAACTATTAAAAAGGATTTACCATCTTAACTCAATTTCTTTCAGTGACACAGAGAGTATTTACTAATCTTAAAAATGTCTCAATGGCTTGTCCTCAGTATTACTGCTTCTATCCAATTTAAGAAGGAATCCAGATACTTATGTGAGAATCCCAGCTTGCAAGATGAGATAAGGGAATGTAGTGATAAACAAGTACCAGCTGAAAATAATCTCTAAGTTTTCTGTGAAGCACCAGAAATGTATGAGGCTAAACTTAGAATAATTACACCAGTACAGAGACATGGCTCAGCTGAAAATTTTATGCAGCCCTAGGAAGAGGCAGAAGTGTCACACACTCTTCTAAAACTGTGAAGAAACTAATGTCACTGGCCAGTTAAATGTTTCAGTACTCCTGACTCACAGTCTCTCCAAAATAAGTGGGGAGAAAAAGGCACAAAGAAGCTTTCTGATGGTGCCCTGAGATTTTATTCACATGCTGCTATTTTCTATGCTCTATTTTCTTCATCAGCATGGGAGCAAAATCTAAGAAATAAAACCACTGAAATACAAACCAGTATGGCACAAATTAACAAATAACTTGTCCTTTGAGGGCAGAGAAAGTAATATAAACAACATGTGGCAGGCCACAGCTGAAGTCAGTACAGGCTGAACACAAGATAATGTCCTGCTGTCCATTCTGTGACAACAGAATCTATCTTTAATTGTACTTCCAGCCTGTGTGTTTCCACGGTGCTACCAATTTGTAAAGCGAACCAACCTGCCTTCTCAGACTGCTGTTTCACAAAAAGAGGGGAAAATTACAGTCAATTTGCTCAGAAACAAAGGTTTTTGCAGACCCAAGAAAACATGTAATGCCAAACTGTCAACATAGGTTAAACCAGTATAAATGAGTGAAAATATACTGACTTTCTCACCGTACACTAATGATACGGGGTTTGGTAGCAATTCACTAATCAGCTATCATTATCTGAAATAATGGTACACACAAAGAGCATGAAGCAAAGTCTTCCCTTACATCTTGACACTTAATAACAACAACATTAAACATGTGATACAGTTCTTAAAAATTTTGCTTTTTTATGAGGTTCAAGCATAAACAGACTCACTTGGTATCTAAAAAGAAATTAGATCCACTGAAATCAAAGAAGTAATCCTAAGCATTATTTCATTCTGGTGAAGAATGATGACAAAACCAACATATCTGCATTACTGAGTTTAAAAAGAAAACTTGAATGCAGCTTTGCATGCAGTAGCCCTGACAAGGGAATGATTAGATGAGCTCTTGTGATTCTGTTGATGAATCACTGTTGTACATTCGCCTGTTTTACATTGAAGTCAACCAAACAACGCTTGCTTGGCCGCATGATTCAGCTACATACTTACACAGCGGACAAAGGGTGAGCAGAGGATCATGGACAAAGCCCACACACTGTTTTATGTAACACATGAGGTCACATTCAACTCCACATAGGCATATGATGAACCTCCTACAGGACAAAGTCAGTGGGAAGACAACAGCCGCCTTTGCATCCTGTAAGATGGGCTATGGTGGGCTAAAAGGGGACAATATTCCAAGTAAGAGGATTAAGCTGCTGTTTATCATCTCTTTTTTTGCCCTCTGAACTTGTCTTCTGACGATAAAGCAGCTCCCATTTAGTTGTTTTTACTTAGTATCATAGCAGTCCAGACATGTCCACCACCAGGGAGGAGGCACAGCAGGAGATCATACTGTACTTTAAACACTGATCTTTTTTTTGGATCTGCTGCACAGAAAAGGTAGTTAAGCAAGCAGCTGGCATTATATTCAGTGTAAGGTTTTGCAGTTTTGTGAGGTTTGTGAAGCAAACAATCATAGACTGATAGGTTAGCCAGTCAGTATTGCTGGCACCCCACATCCCCAGATGTGTCACCACAGCCCAGCAAACCTCCTGTCAAACAGAATGATTACAGAAACACTAATGGAGACCCTGAGATGACAGCTGTTCTGCCTGATGCTGCTGTGATGATTATACACACACTGAGTCTGCATGCAATGAATGAGACTGCAAACGTAATTTTAAACACGGATAACTTATCTCTTTGGCTAGCATCTCCTCAGGCAGACAACAGCACAATCATTTTCAACACAGTTTATAGTTACCTTCAGATGATGGATCAGGTCACCATGAACTGAGCAGCTTTCTAAAATAACATGTCTCAAACAAAGTATGAGCTTCAGCCACTGTGTAAGGTACTAGCACCTAATATATCATTACTAATTTTTACTTTGAGACATGCATTGTCCCTCTGTTTCAGATATATTCACAATGCAACAGAAGCATGGACAGAAAATTGGCCTTAAAGTATAGAAAAAGCTTGTCTCAGTTCCAACAAAATCCTCTTTCTGGGCAACTAGTTGGCTTGCTGGCATTTCAGCCTTCATCTCCACCACACCGGCTGGGATGAGGAAAAAATAAATCCTGTTACAACTCTCCTTCCTGCCTCCCTTCTATTCCTTGCACCCTTCCCAGCAACCCCAAAGGATCCCATCCTATCCAGAGAAATCTCCAGACTCCAGGTCATACTGCACCTGGTCTGGAGGGAGAGGGGGTCAAAAATGAAGCTCCTGATTCTCGGTCTACCTTTGAGGGTTAGGGGGGCAGAACACACAAAAAAACACACAGAAAAGCTCAGTTTGCATTACACCGTAGATATACCACTGTGGAAGGAGGTCCCAACACTTGTGTATCTCCACTCTCCTGGAAAAAGCAACAGGGGTAGCCAGAAGGTCTGATTTGTTTTACACCCATCGGTGTTTTGTGAAGCACCTGAACACTTGAAAGCATTTTACAGCAGCAGACGGGGCTGCACTGAGGCAGCTGTGGGCAGCCAGGAGCGTCGTGGCCAAGCGGGCCCAAAATGGCAGCAGGGACAACGGGAGCTGTAGTTGCCCGGCCAGTGCAGGGCACGGCGGCCGGTGAGCCAGGGGAGCAGAGCTGCTGCCTGTGGGGTGGCGGGGATGTGGGGCAAGAGCAGTGGGGAGCCCAAGAGCAACTGCAGGGAGGTCGGTGCCTGATGCCCTCCCATTGAAGCTTTCATTTTACAGCTCTGTGGGATGTCAGAAACCAGATTTCACAGGGCGTGCTGGAGATCAGATTATACTGGGAGTTTTAAGATAAATTCTGGGATTTTGGGTGGATTTATCTGCTTCACTAACCAAAACATTTAATTTTAGAAGTGCTTATGTAACAGTGCTGGCATTCTTCGACGACAATAAACTGTTTCCACCCAGCTGCCAGCAGTCCTACTGGGCGGCTGCTCCCAGCAGAGTTACTAATTTGGGATATTTCACTGCAAAAACACCTAGCCAGGGAGAAGAGGGACCCCCATGACAGCAGGGTCGTGTAGCCACCTTTGCAAGCACAGCTCTGCAGAGTCCGGAGCACCGGGGACAGGGCCACATCTGTACCGGGGTGCTGGCAGGACCAACCACGGGTCTGTGCCATGTGAAGAAACTGCTGCTCGGTGTCTGGTTTGCTCCTCCATCAAAGACACCCCGGGGAGTAAAGCAGTCCAACTCTGCCATCCAGCGATGTGTCAGAGTCCAGCTGATCCGGGATGGCAGGAAAATAATGGCCCTTGTTTCCAACAGCAGTTGCCTGAACTTCATCAAGGTAAATAACCTGCACCCAATACCAAGGAAGTTAACTGTCCCGTTGTAACTGCTCAGAAATAGTAATCTTACTCACCCTAGGCTTTGGGGAGTGTTGAACTACTGCGTTCTGATGGTTAGTAAACACAGACTGTGAAATCGAGGTCAAATTTTCTAACTTGAGACTATTTCAAGAGACTCGGGGTGCTGCTGCTCCACCTGCACTCAGGCTCTCAGGGAATTCAAAAGATTCACCCCTCTCCCACCCATGGTAACCCACCACTCGGGATGAGACACACACAGAGTATTTTCTATTTAAGCTGTAAGCACAGGTGGTGTTAGTAAAGATACATTTAAATCAAATTACTGCCCCTTCACAGTAATTTCAAAAGGGGAAGTGAATGTTCATTGACTTTTTGTTTAAGGGAGCGAACTGCCCGAATGAGGCAGCTGTGCCTGTTTGGTTAGCATCTGCAGTGGATAGTTTTAACAGTATGGACTAACAGTAGCTTTCAAAATTAATACTTATTTTTGTTACAGCATTTTACTCCAGTGTAGATCCATGGAACTTAGGGACAACGCAATCATTTATGTCTAAAGTTGGACGTAGGAAATCCTGGCTCAGCTACCATCAGAGCTCCTTGGTATCTTCCTTGCTCACCCTCAATACCCCATACGTGACATTTCTGCTTTTGCAGGTGTGAGCAGCTTGGCAGGCGCATGCTGCATCCATGAGATGAGGATGCAGAGGAGCGGAGGGGCTCGGGGAGCTCCAGGAGCACTGTGGAAGAAGGACGGGGCACCCCGAGCTGCAGCCGAGGCCACTCCGCGCACCGCGCCGCTGCCGCCCTGCCCTCCTCCCTTTTAAGACTGCTCCGTGCCTGCTCCGAGTGCGGGAGTCACGCTCCGTTTCTCTTCACCCCGGAGGGCTCTGCAAGGACGCCTGATGCTACCGAGCAGGGCCGCACGGGGCCCCTTGGTGAAGCCAAACCGAACGCCGCCGTCCTTCGCGCCCTGCCGTGCCCCCTCTCCTCAGAGAAGCTGAAGCGCCCTGCGGCGCTGCCCCCCCTGCCTGCCTCCCTTCCCTAGCGCGGCCGATAGCTCCCAGAGGAATATTAAGCAGCTTAAAGCCAGGGACGAATCCCCGC
>NW_020799144.1:10369144-10413485 GCF_003259725.1 Athene cunicularia | reverse complement strand
GCCGCAGCGCCCTCCCCGCCCTGCCCCGCGAGCCTGACTCCGGGGTGGGCGGTGGCGGCGCCGTTACCCTCCACGGGAGCGACGCGGCCGGGCCTGGTTGGGCCCCGTCCCCGCGCAGGCAGAGCGGGGTGGCCGCATGCCGCTGGGCCGCCTCCCGGCCCTGGGGTCTGCGGGGAGGAGCTGCCCCCTCATCCGTGCCCTTGTTCCACAGGGAAGTGCCGAGGGCTCCGCACCGCCCGGAAGCTCCGCAGCCACCGCCGCGACCAGAAGTGGCACGACAAGCAGTACAAGAAGGCTCACTTGGGCACGGCGCTGAAGGCCAACCCCTTCGGCGGCGCTTCCCACGCCAAGGGGATCGTCCTGGAGAAAGTGTGGGTACAGCTCCGCGGGGGCGGGTGGGCGACGAACCCCACCACCACCCCCGGTGTGCCTGACTCGGCAGCCGGCCGGTGCGCAGCATGTGGGGAGTGCCCCGGAACATGAGGCCTTGGAGAGCGGCCTCAAGAAAGAAGCACTGCTAAGCCGTTTTATTTTCTAAATACGTGGGAGGTTTTACCAGCTGTAACTTGCCACATTTCTATTCACTACCATGTGCTAGGTTGAAAACGGTTTTCTACGTGGCAGTGCTAAAAAGCATTTTTCTCATACACGTGTCACTTCAAATATTTTGCTTATTTAGAAGCAAATTAATAAAAACGTCACTTAACTCCATTTGGAATCTTGAGGGGAGGGAGGGGGGATTTTTCATGTGTGCCAAGATCCCATTTACTTGTCTTTGACCTTTTTGTTACTTTCTTTCATAACTTAAAGCTTCACTGGGACACTGTAAGGGCCTCTAGTTGTTTATTTTCGGGTTTCTTTTCCCCCTCCAGATTCTTATTACTGATTTGATATGTGTCTGTAGGTGATCAGTTTTCAGCTTTTATTCACTTAGGAACTGGGCTTTTATACATTGAGCAGTTCTAAATAGATGAGTAATAGTTTTTTGTTTCGAAGTAGAGATGCAGCCTGCACTTAGTACAAAGTAATACAGTAATTTGTGTTGATCTGCTAGTTCATCAGACTGATCTTTGCTAATTTCTTTCCATGTGCTTGCACTTCAGTGGAGTAGAAGCTAAACAGCCCAACTCTGCCATCAGGAAATGTGTTAGAGTCCAGCTGATAAAGAATGGCAAAAAAATAACAGCTTTTGTTCCCAACGATGGTTGCCTGAACTTCATTGAGGTGAGTTAATTTTCAGGAAGTTATCTATAAAAAGTTGTATGTCACAGTAAAAAAAAAAAAAAAATCAAAACAACGAACCACACCAAAAAAAACCCCAAACAATAAACCACATAATGGGAAGATTTAGGGGATAGTTAGACAAGGGCTTATGGTATTCAGCACCATGTGTATCTTAAAGCTGTAACTGCAGAGGCAGATGAAAAATGCCAGAGATGTTTTTATACTTTCCCCTTCTTGGCAAAGTTCTCAGCTGTGCTTCTGCAAGCTAAACATCATCTCAGCTTGTGTTTCCAAAACACTGAGGGTGGTAAGAGCCCTTTATTCAAGTATATCTGTCAGGAGCCTTTGCTATTTCCACCCTTTCCTAAGAGGAGTCTGGGATGTGGCTTCAATTTAATGTTACCCATTTCAGAAGTGTGTACCGGTTTAATGTTTATGGCTTTCTAACTACGTGGTCTTCCATTGCAGGAGAACGATGAAGTTCTGGTTGCTGGTTTCGGTCGGAAGGGTCACGCTGTTGGTGACATTCCTGGAGTTCGCTTCAAGGTTGTCAAAGTAGCCAATGTTTCTCTGTTGGCCTTGTACAAGGGCAAGAAGGAGAGACCGAGGTCGTAAATTTAGATCGGTTTGGTAATAATGTTAATAAAATTTTCGACTGGAAAAACTTCTGTGCTGGTTATTTAAGGCTTCCTGTTTCTCAGCGTGTAACTAAAAACATCATACCTCAGACGTGGGTGCGTACTGCCTTTTTTGCTGATGGCAGCTGGCTTTTCCTTCTGTCAAATGCTTTGCTGCTGAATGACAGAAAAGAGCCAGAGCATCTCTACAACTGCAGGTGGGCTTGAAAAGCACTTGTGTTTCCAAATTTACCTTTCTGTTTTGTGGAGCAACACAGCTGTCTGCCAGGAACTTCAGAGGTCAACTTCATACATAGAAGGGAGGGGTGTGTTGGTGCTTTGTGGACCATCCCTGAGCACCAGCACCTTCACAAAGGTTCCTTCAGCTTAGTAACTAGAGCAGTGACCATCCTGTCAGCATGGATCAATAGATACCTCTGAGGCCTTTGTACCCTCATAAACCCTTCTTCCAGAAATCTCTGGTGAAGAGGGGCCCTGCAAACAACTGGATTGTGATGCTGCCGATTGTGCAGAATAATAAACATTTTGAAGCTTGGGTCCAAGTATGATGCCGGCACAGCAGAGCAGGGCTCTGACCTAAGGCATAGGCTGTGTTGTGGAAGGGAAAGGTCTCCGGTTTTGCTCACCTACGCAATCTACAGCTGGAGTGCTGTAAGAGCACAGAGACGGAGAACCACAGTGTCACCCTGGCACACAGTCCAGGACTGAGCTGCTGTGTGCACCAAAAGTGGAAGTGGGCTAACGGTGGCTTTGGGGACACAGCCTTAAGGATCCTAAGGGGGCTGCACCACGGTGAAACCATACTGTGAGGGGTGGTTTCTGCAGTGGAAGGGGCTGGGGCTGTAATGAGTTCACTGCCATATCTTGCAGTAAAGTTAAGGTTTCCTTGTTTTCCTCTGTCAGTATTTCTTACTGGATTAGTACAGCACTTAGGGAATACAACTTAGGAAGAAAAGATCTGTCAGCCATCAAGATTGGATCTTGTTTTTCTGTTGAATCTTATGTAATGTTTTGCTAGTTATTCAGTATCTTTTTTTAAAAGTTGTAATGTGTTTTATAAAATACCCCTGTGAAATACGAAGAAAGATCAGTTGCTTTTCAAGAGCACATGATAACTGTACTTTGGTTACTTGCGTAACTATTTAAAGGTGGATTTGTTGTGTGGTTGCTCTGGGGTTGGGATATTTTTTTTTCAGAGCCTGAAGTATTGGACACTAATTCCTTTGCCTATCTGTTTTGCCTATCTGTTCAGTGGCTGAGCATAGATACTGTTTGGGATATGTTTTTATTAACTGCAATAAATACTACACAGTCCAGAACTTAATTACAGATTCAGTCTTTTATAGAAGAAATAAACTACTGGTCTAGTGTAGCTGGAGTTTTATCTTCAGTCATCATGTCAGTCATAGAACTCTTCCCGTAGGAACCGAAATCAAATTTCTTACTGCTAGGTCTGGCCAAAAAAACTCTAATGTTTCTCTGGGACTGTTAAATTCTTCAGGAATCAAAACATCCCCTCAAGCAAGTTGGGAGGAGAAATTGCATGAATTTTAATGCTTATTTTGGAAAACAGCCTTCCTCAAATCAAAAATGGTCACTGTAAATTAGGAAAATGGTATTTATTAATAATCTTCAAATGATGACAGCAGTTCCAGTTGCTAGTGTGAAGACAGGCAATGGCACCTGACACAATTCATCAGGTTTAGGTCCTGAAGAGGATTATTAAACCATTTCTTTAATCTCATCTCTGTCCTGTTCAGCCCATAGAACTTCACCCAGTTGCTTTCATGTTAAGTGCAAATTTAGTCTAACTAGTTGGACTTGGGCAAGTCTGCCTGATTGGAAGACACCTGTTTCTTTCAGTGCATTCCAGCTGCTTTAACTGCTGGGTACTGACTTGAACATGTCTTTGAGTGGGGCTTTTTGGCTTTGATAATTAAAAAAATTTTAAATACTTGGATTTTGTTTTTTACTTTTCAAAAATATCTGCCCCATAATCAGGCTGTTTGAAAAACATATTTCATCAGTTCATATCTTAAATCATTTTTCTCTCTGTATTGTCCCGTTTTCAACATCACTTAAAAATGTGCATGCCAGAACTAATAGTTATGGAACAGAACATCAACCAAGAAGCCAACATGTCCCTCTGTATCAGCCTTTACATCACTGCCAGATCTTCTGTTCTGTTGATACTTGCACTCATATCTTATCTTGAATTTGGCCCCTTGAAAGTACATTTTGCACAGAGCTTATAGCAGAGCGCTGGGTTCTTTGTTACACGTTAGAGCTATTTTATGCAATAAAACCTCAAAATATTTATTTGGCTGAAGTTAGAGTGTAAACAATTCCCTCATTACAATCACAATTCATCTGTGTGTTCATCCAAAAGGCTTCAATTAGTATTCATTAATTTATATGAAAATGGAGTAAAATTTAAGAACAGATTGAGAATCTCTACTATTGGGTATTACGTAGCTTAGTCATCTGGGAATTTGTGAGACTCGGATTCAAATCCTTGTTCAGGTGCAGAAGCAGTGCTGAACTTGGCTTTCCCTTACCCTTGTAAATGCAGTAGCCCCACTCCTAACGCAAACGGCTTTCGCTGCAGCCCCTTCCCAGCTTTATGGGGGAATTCTGGAAAAGCAGCTCTCGGCAGTTCCAGAATTAAGAGTAAACTCTGTTGGAACCTGATTTAAATACCATTTAAGATTTCCAGAGTGAGGCCTTAACTGCTTGACTAATCTTGGATACCGTGTAAACGCAGTCCCTGTAGCCTGCTCCACTCCAGTAGCATGTGAAAAGAGGCTGAGTGGCACCAGAGCCATCCCCACGGCTCACCAGGGTACCCAGTGTCATTTTTATTTTTACTGTGCTTCCTAGCCCTTCTGCTTTCTTGGCTAGTGGAGGGTTAACTGCTGGGAATTTTTTTTCATGCAACCATATGCGTGTTCTGGATGTGTTCTCTTTTCACCAAAATGTTATGCAGATGGGTTTTCAGGATCATCTACATCTGCCTAGTATTTCTTACAGCTTCACTGAATCAAAGCTACTGTTTATGCACAGTAATTTTAACCACGCTATTGTACACCCAGAAATCCCAGATACGTCCTTACCACGTCTGCTGTGGCTCTGTCTAATGCTTCTGTGAAACTTGGAACAGATACGCAGCAATCGTGGTAGCACACCGTAGACACATGCATATTCTACAACAACGTCTCTGAAATCCAGCCTTCGTCTAGGAGCAGAAATATGTAAGTAGACAGTCAGATTTGAAAGCACTGACTGCCATCAATACAGCTATATTTACTAACAATATGCATCAAACCAACTGCAGGTACACACATGAGAGAAGTCAGATACAAAATTACATGAAAAACAGCTAGAATGTCATCAGTTTTGTTCAGGTGAGCCTTGATTACAGTAAGACTGGAAGCTACAGTATGAGCAAACCTGAACACTGAACTATAACTCACAGCTTGCAGTTCTGACAGCAGCTTCTGGTGGAAAAGACAGATCCCAGTCAGCTAGTTTAATCTAAAAATCATGGTCTTATGTATGCAAATGTTATGCTACACAACTGCTGGTGTTAGGATTCCAGCTCAGTTTCTACAGGAGATACATTACTTCAACTAATAAAATCAGCAGCCTTGGTTTTGTTATTCCAGGAAACAAGGTCTGTTTGGGTTTGGTTTGCCTTCCTTGCGTAGCAAAAATTATTGGTAGGGCTGCCAGTAATACCCGTTTGAAAAAAGGATTTTACTGCAGCCAGTGAAGAGGACTACCGAAATGCTCAAGATTCAAATTATTTTCAAATTCTAAAGTCAGTCTGGCAGGACAGGAGATGAAGATTTATCCAGAGGTAGCTGGAACGAGACTATGTCCAAAAGGAGGGCATTGTCATGAGGTAATCTTGCCACTAGATGTTGCTATCAGTACAATGAGGGGAAAGGCTGAAACATAAAAGGCATACAGAAAAAGTTGTTTATGTGGACTATGACAAAGGGAATCTTCAAAAATTTCTCTTTTAACTGATTCAGTGAGTTCCTGTTAGGAAAATGGGACGCACTGCATCGTAGTTGTGGCACACCTAAATGGTGTCTAGATGCTACACGGAAACACAAGAGCTTATGGAATAAATTCACCTGAAACCTTGTTAGATCAAAAATGCAGATTAGAAGGACACAGGTGCTTGTTACTCCACCAAGCACGTGTACATTTTACAGGTTTGGTTAAATTAAGGGCTTGGGCTTTTTTGTTCACTTCTTGCAACATGGCAGAAGTGAGACTGCTGTTAAGGTGAAGGTACCTGTAATAGTCAGGAGTAGGAGGACCCACAGAACTGGCATCAGGACAAGTAAAGTACAAAGTTATTAAAGCTAGCTGCACATTTTGAGTTGCATTTTATTATTTCTTTTACAAGCGTGTTTAGCATATGACATTGTACTTGGGCACCAAGATTCTTCTAGTAAATCCATCCGTGAATTCTGCCAGTGCCCAGGAATAACTTGTGTTACCTGGACACTGTAGAAGAAGTCAGAGAAAGATGAGCCAAGCCAAACCACATCACCAAGTCACTGTGAGAGGGGTTTAAAGCCTAATGAAGAAGCGTTGAAA
The DNA here is from genome assembly GCF_003259725.1 of Athene cunicularia. Lineage (NCBI taxonomy): Eukaryota > Metazoa > Chordata > Aves > Strigiformes > Strigidae > Athene > Athene cunicularia. The sequence continues at coordinate 10,407,009 of NW_020799144.1, read as the reverse complement.
CTATGTGTTATACACCCCAAATCCTCCATAACAGAGGCGAATCCACAGAGAAGAGGTGAGCTCATGCAATAGATGTGACAGTCCATGTTTCTACTTCATTAGCGAAGCATATTAGTAAACATTAAAGCACTTGGCTAACCATATGAAGCTAACAAGACCTGACTGCTGGACACAGGAGAATGAACCTTACAAACCTTGCAGAAGCAGTCAGTGCTTGGTGGGGTAAGGCCTGGCTGGAATCCACCAAAATTCAGTTCAGGTTTTTCATTTGGATCAGGTGCAGAGGAAAGAAGGATTAGTTCATTTCCACAGTTTGACAAATCATTTTCAACCTATGCCCAGCCCACATTCTCCCATGGCCCTGAAAGTGGAGTGGCATCAATTGCAACCCTTGCTCAGCAGAAGCAAAAATCATTAAGACTGGCCTCTACATTTTAAGGTGACGTATTCCAAAAGACACAGACCCCCACATCAGGGATTGTTTCTGGTGATGCAAATGACTGCTGGTGAAAATCTTCTTACTGGGATTCTTCTCTATAGATAGCCTAATCCTGGGCAGCAACAAGAGTGGGGAATAATATCTCCCTCCATCTGGCCTCTGCTGATGAGGCTAATGGTGCCCGGCTGCTGAACCCAGCAGTGCACAGAGAAGCACGCAGCCTAATCTCTTTAGACAGGGCTACCTCTTCCAGCATGCTGTACTAAAAACATTACTGAAAAATAACTCTACAGGAAAACATGTTGTTTTCTAACAGGCTTGAGGAAAAAGAAGGTGTTTGAGGCAAGGCTCTGTAAATCCATTCTCTTTTTAAACACAGCAGTAAACTCTCGCCTTCAGTTGAAATTCATCTTCAGTAGGTGACAGTTACAACAAGCTCTCAAGTGGTGAAGTGAAAACTTCCTTGTGGTGCAGGGTTTTTTAAGACTCTAATGAATTCTAGGACATAAAGATAACAGGTGTGGCACCTTCCTCATTCTTCCTGAGCAGTCAACAGAAGGTTAGTTTTACGGCTATGAACTTCAGGTATATATTTTTTTTTTATTCTAGATGGTAAGAACTTACTGATAAGAAATGCTCTAAACTCTGAAATGCTTTCGAAAGCCTACATGTTACTAAAAATATGCACAGATATTCATACCTACTCTGTTCTCTAGAAGAGTATTTTGGAGGAAAGAGTTGTAACTTCACAGTTCAGAGGAAAGAGCAATCGTTTTTCCTTTGTGCTGCAATTGAAATGCTGTGCAGTATAAATACAGATGTACAAACAAACTCATTAATCCATCATCATAGCAAATGAAAAAAAAAACATTGAAAAAGTTTTGCTGAAATTAATGGAGTTGCAACAAGAATTGGTATTACTTCACTATATTCAGCTCTAATTAACTAGCGCAACATTTACTGTTGTGAAAACAAGCATGCAATTTGACCAAAGGAATGTTTCTTTAAGTAACCAAAACCAACCAGCTACAAACCTTCTGGCAGACCAGATGGGGGTTAAATTTTAACCTGATCACGCGGACACAAATGAGGGATTATGTAGGTAGCAATTGCATTCCACAAAAAAAAAAAGCATATTTTTGGCATAGTTGAACACATTCTTCTTGCTGATTCTTGTAACCAAGGGCAGGTATGAGTCAGTTCTCTTAAAAGGAAGTCCCCAAAAGCAATGGTCCTCAGTATGTCTTCCTAGATTAGTAAGAATGAACAATGGAGCAAATTTATAAAACCATTTAGAACTGCAAATTTTCTTTGTGGTAAGATGCAAGATTTCAGATAAGGTATGTAGCCAAAACCCAAGATCTAACAATCTTCAATAAAATTACAAAATAGTGCTGCAATTAACTTGATTTTGAAGTAAAATAGGATTTCTGTACATAAACATTCTGTATAAAATATCCTGTAAGTCATTAAGGCACAGATGTAAATGGGAAATTCGATGCCTACTGCCCACTTAAGCCATTAGATAGTAGATATCTAAATGGGATTATCTCTCTCTTTGATCCCAAATATTTATATTATCCTGTATTTGTTTCTCAGTCTAATCTTAGTGTATTTGTACTGAGATTAATTTTTGTCTAGTGGTATTCTGGGCAAATTTCAGGAAAACATGACATGGATGATGACATTGCTCTCTTACTTTATTTATGGTGTTAAATGGTTAAGAATTGTATCAGGGCAGGGGAACTGTCAGTTTGCTTATCCATTTGTCTGCCTTTTGGCTGCGATAGAATTAAATTTATTCCTAGGAGCTGGTACAGTGCTGTGTTTTGAATTTAATGTAAGAATAATGTTAATAACATCCTGATGTTTTAGTTGTTGCTAAGTAGTGCTTATCCTAAATTAAGGATTTTTTGGTTTCCCATGCTCTGCCAGCAAGGAGATGCACAAGAAGCTGGGAGGAGGCACGGCCAGGACAGCTGACCTGAACACGCCAAAGGGATATTCCATACCTTAGCATGTCATGCCCAGTATAGAAACTGGGGGGAGTTACCCGGAGAGGGAGGGGGTCAGTGCTCAGGCACTGGTCAGTGGGTGGTGAGCAGTTGCATTGTGTATCACTTATCTTTTCTTGGGTTTTATCTCTCTTTTATTTATCATATTCCTATTATTATTATTATTATTATTATTATTATTATTATTATTATTATTATTATTATTTTGTTATTATTTTGTTATTATTGTATTAGGTTATACTTTATTTCAGTTATGAAACTGTTCTTATCTCAACACACGAATTTTACTCTTTTTTTCTGACTCTCCTCCCCATCCCACTCACTGGGAGGGGGAGAGGAGCAAGCAAGCTGCTGTGTTGTGCTTAGCCATTGGCTGCAGTTAAACCACGACACCGTTTCATGTTCCTCATTATCACCATCGTGTCTCAGTAACTGTGGGAACAGGGTCAAGGGACTGAGGAGGAATTTGAAGGGGCGTCATCAAGAAGGAAGCAAGACAGAAACAGCTTTGGAAATGGGCAACAACTTGTGTGCAGCCAAGTGAGTGTATGGTTAGGTCCCTTCCAACCCAAACCATTCTATGATTCTATCGTTCTATGATGAAAGTTAAAATGATGCAACCAATCAAAATATCTGAAACCCCAGATTCTTGAATCAGTGATGTCACCAAGAGCCTCGTACAGTCCAATATTATCCACTGCTGTTGTTTCATGTGGGCACCAGTGATTGAGCCAGGAGCAGAGTGAGGAGCATCAAGAAGGTCTACAGAGCCCTGGGAGCAGAAGTAAGGGACTCTGGAGCACAGGGAGTTTTTTCATCAACCCTCCCGGTCAAACAGGTTTGAAAGGACCAATCAAGCCTGGCAAATCAACAGCTGGTTACAGGACTGGTGCCACAGCCAGGGGCTCAGCTACTTAGACTACAGTACTTGCTTTGAAAAACCTGGTCTGCTGGGGCTGGTGGGGTCCACCTGTCTGAGAAAGGGAAAAGCATCTTCAATCATAGGCTTGCCGAGCTGGTGAAGAGGCTTTAAACTAAAGTTGCCAGGAGCGGGGAATCTAAATCCATCCCTGTCCTGGTTCAGCTAGGATAGGGTTAGTTTTCCCCAGCAGAGAGAGGGGGAAGGGATCTCCAGCCGGGTTATTCATACCATGCTGGCATCAGGTCCAGGGGCGGGAAACTTTGATTTTACTTTCTCTTTGGCTTTTTGGTGGTGGGACCCACGTGGTGGGATTGTTCCCTGACCATTTGTGGTATTTCTCTGTATATCATTTGTCTTGTTCACTGTTATTGCTACTATTGTTTATTGTTGTTATCATTGCTACTGTTGCTGTTCAGATTGTTTATCACACTGTTGTATTAAATTTCTTCTTATTTTAACCCGGGTTTGTGCCTCACTGCCAGCCCGACCGGCTGAGGGTGGGGGAGGGACAACGGCAATGTGCTCTCCGGTCCCGGCAGGGATTAAATCACAACAATCCCACTCCCACTACCTTGATGCCAGTGCCTGCAATAGATGCCCAGAGCCTGGAGAGGGGTCACAGCTCAGTAGGAGAGCACCTGAAGAACAGCACTGTCCAGTAAGTCAGCTTCATTGGGGCCCAACTTAAATGTCTCTATGCAAACGCATGTAGTGTGAGGAATAAGCAAGAGGAGGTAGAGATGTGCACATGCCTGCAGGGCTGTGATCTTATTGGCATCACAGAGACATGGTGGGATGGCTCCTATGACTGGAGAGTTGGCATGGGAGGATACAGGCTCTTTAGGAAGGGCAGACAGGACAAACAAGGACAAAAGGGTTGCCCTCTATGTCAGTAACTGGCTGGAGTGCACGGAGCTCTGCCTGGGGGTGGATAAGGACCAAGCTGAGAGCTTATGGGTCAGGGCTAAAGGGAGGCCAGGGATAGGTGACATTATAGTGGGGGTCCACTACAGGCCACCCACCCAGGAAGACCAAACAGATGAAACCCTCTATAGACAGAGGAGCAGCTTCACGTCCATAAGCCCTGGTCCTCACGGGGGACTTCAACCACCCTGACATCTGTGGAGGGACAAACTGAAGCACATAAGCAATCCTGGAATGTGTTGATAAATTCATTCTCCAAGTGACAGAGGTGCTGTGCTGGACCTTGTTCCCACCAACAAGGAGGGGTCAGTGGGGAGTGTGGACCACAAGGGCAGCCTTGGTTGCAGTGACCATGAACTGGTGGAGCTGAAGATCATGAAGGTGGTGAGAAGGGAGCACAGCAAGCTTACTACCCTGGACTCCAGGAGAGCAGACTTTGGCCTCTTCAGGGATCTGCTTGACAGAGTAACATGGGATAAAGCCCTGGAAGGAGGAAGGGCCCAAGAAAACTGGGTAACATTCAAGAATCACCTCCAAGCTCAGGAGTGATGCCTCCAGACAAAGAGGAAGTCAGGTAAGAACACCAGGAGGCCTGCATGGATGAACAAGATGCTCCTGGACAAAGTCAAGCATAAAATGGAAACTTATAGAGAATGGAAGCAAGGACAGGTAGCCTGGGAGGAATACAGAGAAACTGTCTGGGTAGCCAGGTTAGGTTAGGAAAACCAAAGCCTTGATAGAATTAGATCTGTCCAGGGACATCAAGAGCAATAAAAAATGTTTCACGGGTATGTCAGTGATAAAAATAAAGACTAGGGAAAATGTGGGCCCTCTCCAGAAAGAAATGGAAGACCTGATCATCCAGGATATGGAGAAGGCTGAGGTACTCAACAACATTTTTGCCTCAGTCTTTACCATCAGGTGCTTCAGCCACACTGCCCAAGACACAGAAGGTAAAGGCAGGGATTGGGAGAAGGTATAACTGCCCACTGTAGGAGAAGATCTGGTTCAAGACCATCTAAGGAAACTGATGAGATGCATCTGCATGTCCTGCGGGAACCAGCAGATGAAGTGGCTAAGCCACTATCCATCATATTAGAGAAGTTGTGGCAGTCTGGTGATGTTCCCATTGACTGGAAATGGGGAAAAATAACCCCCATTTTAAAAATGGAAATAAAGAACTGCAGGGAACCACAGGCCAGTCAGTCTCACCCCTGTGCCCAGCAAGATCATGGAGAGGATCCTCCTGGAAACTGTACTAGGCACATGGAAAATAAGGAAGTGATTGGTGACAACCAACATGGCTTCACTAAGGGCATAACTGTGCCTGACAAATTTGGTGGCCTTCTACAACAACGTTACAGAGTTGGTAGATAAGGGAAGAGCAAGTGACATCATCTACCAGGACTTACGCAAACCTTCTGACACAATCCCACACAACATCCTTGTCTCTAAATTGGAGAGACGTGGATTTGATGGATGGACCACTTGGCGGATAAAGAATTGGCTGGATGGTCGCACTCAGAGAATTGCAGTCAACACCTCGATGTCCGAGTGGAGAGCAGTGACGAGCAGTGTCCTCAGGGGTCAGTGTTGGGACCGGCACTCTTCAACATATTTGTCGTTGACATGGACGGTGGGATTGAGTGCACCCTTATCAAGTTTGCCGACAAGACCGAGCTGTGTGGTGGGGTTGACATGCTGGAGGGAAGGGATGTCATCCAGAGGGACCTGGGCAGGCTGGAGAGGTGGGTCTGAGCAAACCTCATGGAGTTCAACAAGGCCAAGTGCAAGGTCCTGCCCATGGGTTGGAGCAATTCCAAGCACTAATCCAGACTGGGAAATGAGTGGATGGAGAGCAGCCCTGAGGAGAAGGACTTGGGAGTAGTAGTGGATGGAAAACTGACTGTGAGCAAGCTCACAGCCCAGAAAGCCAACCGTGTCCTGGGCTGCATCAAGGGAAGTGTGTCCAGCAGGGCGAGCGAGGGGATTCTCCCCCTCTACTCTGCTCTCATAAGACCCCCCTGCAGGGCTGGGTCCAGCTCTGGAGGCACCAACATCAGAAGGACACGGACCTGCTGGAGTGGGTCCACAGGAGGCCCCAAAGGTGATCGGGGGGCTGGAGCACCCCTGTGAGGACAGGCTGAGAGAGTTGGGGGGTTCAGCTGGAGAAGGCTCTGGGGAGACCTTAGAGCGGCCTCCCAGGGCTGAAAGGGGCTGCAGGAAAGGGGGGGGGGACTCTGGATCAGGGGTGTGGGGATAGGATGACGGGTAACAGTTTTAAACTGAAAGAGGGGAGATTTAGGTTAGATGTAAGGAAGAAATTCATCCCTGTGAGGGCGGTGAGGCCCTGGCACAGGTTTCCCAGAGAAGCTGTGGCTGCCCCCTCCCTGGAAGGGTTCAGGGCCAGGTTGGACGGGGCTTTGGGCAACCTGGGATAGTGGAAGGTGTCCCTGCCCAGGGCAGGGGGGTTGGAACTAGATGATCTTTGAGGTCCCTTCCAACCCAAACCATTCTATGATTCTATGATATGATTCTATGATTCTGAAACCCGAAGTATTTCACTTTTCTACCTCTGATGTGGCATTCGACATATATTTGACTTATTGCTGAACATATAAAGTAAAATCTGTAATTCCTTCTCAACTGCTCAGGACTTGTGGTCTGTTTTATACTAAAAATAAAATGTGATTGGGAAAGAATCCAAGATTATTTTTATGGAAGTTACTTTTAACCTGTTTTTCCCCGATTGCACTACCATGCATTTCTACTTGCCCAAAACCCAACAGCTGTCAGGGGAAGCTTGCATAAAGACTGCAAGATAGGGACTAAACCTGTGAACAACTACTAGTACAATGAGAAATACTAATTGACTACAACAGTAACTCCCACAGGGTATAGTAAAGCTTCTTTTGGAGGCAGTGAAGCACAGAAAAGCCAGATGTTCTCATACGATAGCATTAAGCACCTTGAACTCTGGAGATGTAGGCTCTAAGTACTCTGTCTACAGTCCTGATCTTGTTTATTCTCTCAAGCATGACTTACACAAAATATTCTCAGAAAAATATTACTTAGTCCTGGGATTAGGATATTCTGTGTGTGGTGTGGAACACAGGGGTGGTCCATGCATCAGGCTGTGGTGGAGAAGGTGGTCCCTAGGTAGTCACAGCCCGTACACTGATTGCACACATTTAAACCACATCCTACAAATATTTTGTTGTACATATCCTCACAGATGGTGCTGATTCCTGGAGATGTGATTTTTCATAGATAAATTCAGCAGATCCAAACCCCGTATCTCAATCTCTATCAAGGAACCACAGGCTTGTGCATTCATATGCAGTCTTACTAAAGCTATAACCAAAGTAAACAGAGGTAGGAGGTGAGTGCCTTCAAAGGGTCAATGCAACTGCAAAGGAGTTCATGTCTTGGTGGTGCTTGAGAGTTGTCACAACTTCGCCCGACTCTTAGGTGTTTGTGGTGGTTTAGGCCCTGCTGGGACCAGAGACCACATTGTTGTTGTCCCTCCCACACCCTCGGACCAGGCAGGGCTGGAAGTGAGGCACAAACTCCGGGGTTGAAATAAGAAAAGATTTAATACAACAGTGTGATAAACAATCTGAACAACAACAGTATCAATAACAACAACAATAAACAGTAGTAACAGTAAACAAGACAAAAGATAAACAGAGAAATGCTGCAAAGGACACAGCCAGCCCGCCGTGTGTGCTTCCCGCGACAAAAGCCCACAGGAAACTGTTCCCGTGCTTCCGTGCCGGACCTGACATCAGCATGGTATGAATAACCCGCCTGGAGATCCCTTCCCACTACTGGGGAAACTTAACCCTATCCTAGCTGAACCAGGACAGTGTTCCACTGTAGCCAGGCAAGGTCTTGTCAGAGAAAGAGCCATGAACAGTCACCTTTCCACACGGCGTTGCTTACCATTCAGGAATGATTCCTCTGTTTGATTTCATCCCTAGGAATGGAAGTCTGCAATAGCTTTACTTCAGCTAACCATTGCAGGAGCTATGGACACACACACGACCAGTATGATGAATCAATGCCCATTTATTGAAGGTAACCAAGCCCTTTTATTGGTTTCTCCTATGCACGTGAACGGTACATGGTGCAATCCTTATGACTGAACAGTTACCTTTGTCCACGCGCTTCAAGTCTTCTCATGATTAGATAATAAGCGTCACACTCAAATGTCTTTCTCCGCCCAACCCATCTCCTGGAGTTGGTTGCTGCGTACTTTGTTCTATGTCCTTGCCGAGGCGTGCACATGTGTAGGATTACTCACATGTCCATTATCTCCCAACATATCCCTCTTTTTGTTTTTGAGCAATCCACATTCTGTGCAGGCTTTTTTTGCAATGATTGTTAATACAACAAACTAAGCATGGCAAAATAATAACAATCATAAGAATTCCAACAATTCCAACAATTCTCCCTTGTAACAACTTCTTCAACTATCCTGTGAACATGGTTAATTTTCTTATGTAACGTTCTTATGGGCCCCTACTGGTTTGGAAGGGATTTCAATAAACACATTCAGAATGTATGAGCATTAATCACTTAGAACCATTGCAAGGCTCAGGGTTGTGAGCTTGACCTTCTTTCCAAGGCCTCCCCAGCAAGATGGAACCCACCGTAAGCCATGATCTGTAAGCAAACCCATATAACCTCTGCCTGTTAACTGTACTTTAACAGGTCCTTCCCATTGCCCAGTATTGAAGTTTTTGAACATAACTAACGGTTGCTGTGTGCCCATAGATTGTTCAGCATCACCCTTTATTGCTAAACTGTGAATCATCATTGGTGGTTTCTGACGTTCTCCTGTAAGCCTCAAAAAATTTAAAACATATAAAACTTTATTTAATCATTCAGCTGGCATCATATCTGACATTCCCCCTTTTTGTTTTTGAAGCATTTGCTTCAGAGTTTGATGAGCTCGTTCGATGATTGCTTGTCCAGTAGGAGAGTGTGGAATTCCTGTGCGGTGTTTAATGCCCCATAAGATACAGAAGTGTTGGAAGCGTCCAGAAATATATGCTGGACCATTGTCTGTTTTGATCTTTCTTGGCACTCCAAGTACAGCAAAAGAACTATATAAGTGTTTTTCAACATGTTTAGCTGTCTCTCCAGCTAGAGCTGTAGCCCAAATAGTCATGGAGAAGGTATCAATAACCATGTGTACATATTTTAACCTACCAAATTCTACTATGTGAGTAACATCCATTTGCCACAATTATAGCACTTCTTCCCTCTTTTTGCTCCCCCCTCTTTATTTTGGAAAAATGCTGCATCCCTCTATTGGTTAATTCAATCATGTCAGCTACAGATGCTCCTTGTGGGAGGGTAACTAACAATAGCTTGGTGGATGGGTTGGCATTCTCAAAGGTCATTAGTTTAAACATGTTTTCCTTCATTTCTACAGTCATGTCATACTGCTGTTCAAGAGAGTCATAGAGGCAATCTACAAATTTAAAATAAGGCTCATTAAGACCTTGTTTTACTGTTACAAATTTATCTTGCCGTTTCCCTTCTGTATCAGGCACAGACATTAGGGCTTGACAAGCTATTGACTGCGATAGTTGCAACACTTCATTAAAGAAATTGACTTGTAGATCTACTGTTGCAAAGGGTCCTGTACCTAACAACATTTGCGTTTGAATGAAACAAAGTGTATTGCCTTGTGGTCACGGCTGAGCTTGCTCATTATTAGCTAATTTAGCCCATGCACTTTCATACAACATTTTTTGAGATGGAGGTAATATAACTGCTGCTATTTGATCAATATCTTTTGGAATTAACAGTGATGATGAAAAAATATAATAATTTGTTAATTGATGATGAAGACCATTTTGCATTACTGAAGCTCTAGCCTTTTCAAGCAATTTCCAATCTAAAGGATCCCATTCATTAGTACCACTAACACTATTAATAGAAACAGGAAACGCTTGTACGCTTTCAGGAATAAAAGACCCCTCCACTATAGCATCTCTAATAATCTCTTTCCATCAGCGTGTGGCCACAGAGGCACTCTGCACCTGTGAAGAAAAAATATGTGAAGTTGTAGGGTGAAACGAAGGAAGCGCAGCCTCCGCCTGTGATGATAGCAAGAATGGATTAGAAGCAGGTACTGGAACCGAATACTCAGGTGGCAGATCAGGAGCAGACAGTTGCAGTTGCGTGCCAGATGAAAAGGTATACGATCTGTGCTCCATCTTCTCCTCCCGTGTTGCAGCCAGTTTTTCAAGCTTGTCTATTAAGTTGCAAGAGTGAAGTTTCTTTGTTTGAAACACCGACTTGTGAGGCGGGGGTTTCTCTCCCTGCGAGGAAGGCACAGGCGGCGATACGTCGGTTCCACCCACGTTCCCATCCGCGCTCTGACCACCGCTGGGCTCTGGTGATGCCCCCGCTCTCCCCTCACTCTCCTCTCGCGCGGCACCAGGCATCTCCCGCTCCCGCCCATGCAGCTCCCAGTCTAACCCCTGTTTCCCACCGCGGCCCCGCCAGTGCAACCAATGAAGCAGATGGGTTTTTCGGCCGACATAACGCGACGGGATCTGCCAGCGGCGCAGGCACCGTGGGCAGTATATCAGAGCCAGAAGCCGCTTCTACAGCTGCAAAGGTGGAAGTACCAGCCACGCGGTCACCAGCCGCGCAGTCATCGCTCAGCTCCTCTATTGTCTTGTGGATCAGCTTCCAGAACACGGGATAGTCGCTCACTTCTTCTGCCGACCTTCCCCCTCACTGATCGCGTCCCAAAGCCTTTTTCCTATGGATTCCCAGGTAGGTATCTCAAATATGAGACCTGCACTGGAGATAAGTCCTCTTTCCCAGTTCCATTTCACCAAGCCTTTCAGGGTGGACTTACCATATTTTATCCCTCTCATGGAGAGGATATCTTGGACTACTTTCACCACTGCTTGCTCGTCCCTGCCGAGAAAAGACCCCATTCCTCCACAGCCGCTGCTTCTTTTCGCAGATCTTCAACCCAAATTACAGCGCGCTGCTTCTCACCTTCAGACCCTGGGGCAGGGTCTGGATCAGTTTCGACCGGCTTTCCACTCTCAACTGCACCTCTGTTGAGTCCTCAGCAAAGACTTGTGCCAATCTTGAGGGTCCCTGTTTGGGCACCAGATGCGGGAGCTGTGGACATGCACACGACCAGTATGATCAAGCACTGCCAATTTACTGAAGGTAAGCAAGCCCTTTTATAGGTTTCTCCTATGCACGTGAACGGTACATGGTGCAATCCTTATGACTGGACAGTTAGCTTTGTCCATGTGCTTTGAGCCTTCTCACGATTGGATAATAAGCGCCACACTCAAATGTCTTTCTCTGCCCAACCCATCTCCTGGAGTTGGTTGCTGAGTTCTTTGTTCTATGTCCTTGCCGAGGCATGCACATGTGTAGGATTGCTCATATGTCCATTATTTCCCAACAAACCATCATCTGTCCTTCAGCTAAGAGGCCTGAAGTGGAGACATCACACAGGAAGAAGAGATGGAATGAAAACCATTGTAGCAGAGTTATGCCAGATCACACCACCAACCATTTGCTGATGGGACTGCCATGAAATGCTCCAACACACCTGAGAAAGACCCCAGGACATCAGGAACCTTCTGACAGTCATGAATGGTGTCAGCAGTGGGACAAGCACACCACTCCCAGCAGAAATTTTCATTGCAAAGTAAGTAAGACAATAAGGCAGCCATGTGAGCCAGCCATCAAAAGGTGAGTCCTAAATGAACTCAACCAAGAGCTCCAAAGGAGAAGATAATGTTTTTGCCAGTCACCCATTGATCTTTTTAACTTCATAGGAGTATGGGAGAAAAAAAAAAGGTGATTTAATTTTCTCTTACCTTTCAACTGTATCAGCATTTGTATTCTGTTTAGGTGCTGCTTTTGCGTAACTCAGGGGCAGATTCAGACCCACAACTGGGCCTACAGTACTAAGCCACAATATAATGTAATTTGTGTGTCTAGGGTAAAAAAAAATTCACCGTAAACGTATTATCCCAGCTTCTTCTGAATTGCAGACACACTTGACAGTCATAAAATAACTATCCCTTCACTTTATCTATACCAGATATATTTTAACTTTCAGCCCTTAGGTGACAATCCAGAACCTTATTCTGTTTGGACCAAGAAAGTTGTTTTGACCATTTCCACTTCCTGGCTGATTTACTTTATCTGCACTGCATAATGCCTTGCAAGGCACAGTAGAGTGTCTCACCTGTTCTGTTTCTGTGAACTGGTCAGTATAGGAGACATGAATTCATTAGTCCGGCAGGGGTGCAGAAAAAAATATGGCTGCCCAAGTAAGGGGTGCTCCTAAGAAGGAATATCAGTTGGTTTATTATGCAAGAAGAAAACAGAAAAGATACTGTATGCATTTGAAGAAGGCAAAACAGGATCCTTGACACAACTCTTCTCATTTCAGAATCTAACCAACATTGCTCTTTTACTGATAGTCATTGACAAATTAATATTTGAGTCCACATTCTCCTATCTTAAAAGGGAAATAAGATCACCAACCAGGTTATGCCACCATTTTTGATAAAATGTAATGGTTTGCAAAAGTAACTCATGTTACTCAATCAGCATTACCCGAATGCAAGTAGGCAAAGCTACTGTATGTAAGTACCTGATCAAAAGTAATACATGACACAAATCCACTGCATTGAAAAGTTTTTTAACAACTTTGACCCCTTATCCTTCCAAAATGGTGCTGGGAAGCAAATTTAATTTGGAGCCTGTGAGGCGGAGCAAGAAGGAAGAAGAGCCCTCAAGGTGGCTTTAACTTCCAGGAGGTGGCTTATTATTTTAGGCTATTCTACAGCAAAATGTCCTAAAACAGTTCTTCGAGAAGCCCAGTCAAAACTATCCTACAGAAAAGAAGAAAATCACTTAGTGACAGTTAAGTCTGCAGACAGACACACTCCCTACAACATGGTAAGACTGTCTGTTCCTCTCCACACTGCACACAGTGCTGCTGAAAACTCAATCCAACGCTCCATAAAGATTTCACATTCATCTCCAGCATGCACTTGAACAGAAAACGTGTTCTGACTTAATCAAGCTTGCACTCAATGCATAACGGTGATCTCATCAGCTCTTACATGGGTGATACCACGAGATCAGCATATCTGACTGTCTCATGCACCATGCCCTAGGGAAGTGATTTTCCTTTAATGCTGCTGAGGTCACTGCTAGTGCTTCTGCACCAAAATAAACAAATCCTACCTCATCCCCATGCACAAGAAGGGACATACAGCACAGCAGGGAATGGCTAGAAAGGGATTCCAGGCAAGGAAGATATCAAATACAAAACAAACACCATGATAGCCTGTTTACAGCTGAGCAGACTGTGCTTGGATGCCGCTAAGCCCAGGACTCCTCCACAGCTGTAAAGCACAGAATGCAATGCAGCGGGGTGGGGAGAGGAAGGCATGGACCACGACCAAGAAAACAGCAGGATCACCGCCTCTGCATGGCATTCCCAGTTCAGCCATGTAAGCCTGATCCACTGCACTATGCTACTCACCAGAGACACGGCAGAGACCAACTATGAGGTTTAACATGACAGGTGTTTTATCCTAGGTAAAGACCCTTTTCCTTAGATGTGCTTCTTGTAATGGCTCTGTTTCCCAGTAGTGAAGAAGCAATACTAAATTGATGCTCTAACACAGATTTCCCTTGTCCAAGCTGAAGCAGTTGTAGCCAGAGTCCCCTAATTCTGTGATAGCATTTTATCTTAGCATGTAGTAAACTGCCTGCACTGAAGAGAAGATGCTTACAAAGTCTTCCTGTTACACAGTGAAAACTTTCTCCAACCCCTTGCCGAGAAACAAAAAACAAATCCTAGCCTGTCATGTTCAGCAAATAGGACATGTTCTATATTATTAAATATTGAACAGGGTCTCTTACAGCTGAAGGACACTTGGTTCTTATGCTGAAAATGTACTCATGAGGATCAATCATTTTATGACATTGCAGTTGCAAACAGATAACTTGCACAAGAATGCTACCATCTGCTGTTGGTAAAAGTGAACTGATGTTCTTTTCTGTGGAGAAAAAGTGGCAGTTTGTATTAAAACTCCTTTCTAACTATCTGCTAGTTTAAATCAGCTTAGGTCTCCAAATAATTCCAGAAAATACATAGATTATGCCAATGGTGTTCCTCAAAGATAACAACAACAAAAAAAGAGAGTTAACAATATTTACAAACCCATTAAGCAAAAGGAAAAAAAAAAAAAAAGGAGACTAGGCAGCAATTTTACCCAACTTCCTTACACAGAAAGAGCATAAAGAGGTAGCACACACTCCCCAAAAGAGCAGCAAAAATAATCTGGGCTTTAAGTGATTTAGCACTCTGAACAAGGCATAAAAATAATTCCGAAAGCTGAATATTAAGCTTGAAGTAATTCCCAGTCATTCTGTCACCTGGTATTTGATTCTATCCTGCACTTCTTGCTTCAGGAAACCACCAGTGAGAGACAAATGGAGGCCAGATTTTATTTTTTTTAATAGTTCACTAACTTTACATTGTATGTCCTTCTTTTAGTCCTTCCTCTGCTTACGTGACAGAGTGACACTGAAAAAAATTCCCAAACTCTAACAATTAGGTGTCCTTATGAAAAAGCAATGTGCATTGCTACTCAGCTTTTCAAAAGGGTAACATCCTTGGTCCCACCATCGTTGGCATCAATATCTGTAACTTAGGAGCATGTGATAGAGGTGAAATTTGTTCACACTCCAAATTCCCTGCAATCTCTCCTCCATTCTTTTTGGACAGGTGGAAAGGCTCTTTCTTCCCCTCCAGATCCAACAGATGTAAAGGGAGAGGTTTTTGCTACAGGACCCAGCCATCAGCTCCTGGGTTGATATGAAGGCTCTGAGAACACTTGGTCTTAGTGAAACCTTCTTCCTAACTTGTCTCCTTTTTGTCGAATTATCAAGGGTTGCTTCCTACACATCCTGAAGTAATGGGTGTGCCAGGGTGGTGTAAATATCACAATACACAGAATTTTGAATGGCAACAATTAAATAATCCAGGGTTTAGTTTAACTCATGCTGTGTCCTGGCCGGGCTTTGAGAACGGCATGTGCACTAAAGCTGCATGTCTGCACATTCAGAAAGATCTGCTTTGGTTTCCATTTATCGCAGTATTTTTGAAAACTGAACACTGTCAATTATTTGTTTACTTCTAATCCAGGAAACTTAAATTCATTATGACACAGATCCTTCAGCACTGAAAGTCCACATGTGTGATCTCATGCAAAACGGCTGTGTCCAAAGTCAGACTTTTGCAATAAGCTTGCTGCATGTGCCTTTCTTTCTCTAAACAAAAAGCATGAAAGTGCAAGAATGCCATGCTGTTTATTCAAAACCTGAAAGACAGGGATATCTCACACATGGATAGGAAAACCAAAAAAGCGCAAGAGATTAAAAGAAATCCTGAGCCAAGACCCATTAAGCAGCAGCCTCTAAAAAGCAAAAAGGCTGAGGCAGGACTGTTGAGCGTCAGGGAAAACACCCTGAGAGCATCAGATCTGATTCAGTCAAATCCTAAATGCCAAATCCTGTATATAATGGCATCCCCACAAGGCTTTAATGTATAGTGAAGGTTAGATCACTGACACAGCAGCTCTGAGGAGGAAGTACCAGACAGCTGCCAATAAAAATGCAAGAGTTATCAAAGTCCGGAATGATTTCAGAATTGGTAATGGGCTACACAGCCTTTACATTGCCAGGTCACAGTTCAGATTAGGCCTGGGCTGGAGGTAGCTAGAACTCAGTACTGCACAAGAGCTGTATATGCAAATGTCAGGTTTCACACGAAGTACCACTAATTAGTGCCCTTGCTGGTAGTCACTGCAGATGAGTCCAGAACTGAAGATGGTGGTTTATCTTGTCACCATAGGGAGCAGTCCCTGTAGGTCAGCTCTGAAGTCAGGAAAAGCAGGGAACTCGCACTTCTGTTGCTCATGGCATGCCCTAAGAGAGGGCTGTGCATCCATAGTATGACAAATCCCAAGTCCTTCTCAAACACTATCAAAAATGTGAGAATGAGTGAAAGTTTGTGCTGCATCAGCTTCATGAGCATATTTACTACCTGCTGCAGCCATCTGGTGGAATGATATTCCACATGCAGTGAAATGTATCCTGAGTAAAATATTAGGGCAGCAATACTAGCCATCAGCCAGCCTGATCCATAAACCCGTTAGATAAAAAATCTAAAGTCCTATTGGACTATGGCAATCCCCACCACCACTTTAAATAGTATAAAAGAGTCTTCCCACTCTTAGTTCACAAATAATCTTCTCCAAACTGGTCATGTGGAAATGCAGTTTAGACAGTAATGTGGGAGAGTTTCGAATCAATTCTCACAATTACTCACTGGCATTGTGCAGCAAGAACCCATTTGCTGGTTGTCCAGAACTCTTCTGGACAGTAGTACACTGACACACAGTTTATTTGAAAGCAACAGCATTATTTTCTTGTACCTGTCTATGAGGCTGATTCATAACACTGTCTGTTCAGCACCGTATGCTGGAGTCCGTCATACATCTGCATATCCCTCAAAGTCTGACCCAACTTTCATAGAAAATAAAATTTTTACAGGCAGCAACTAGCTCCATTGAATTTGAAAGCTCAAAATGTTGCTTCATTTATTTTCTGCAGAAGGACCTCTTTACTAGGAGGCTTCAAGAAAGATTTGTAAGGATGTTCTGTACTCATTTCTGTAGTCATTACCTCAACTCCTGCCACACAAAACCATGCAAGAGAGAGATGGATGAAAGGTGGGAAATGTTTCATTAGGTAGTTTGAAAATTAATGTAGTTTTGTTTAGGAATGCTACACAAGATTGAATGTGACTGAGTGCTGGAAGCACAACAGCCTACGATTCATTAGCTGTGCAGCCATAACCACTTGTGCACTGGTGCTGAGCTGCCTCAGTTGTGAGCTTAAACCGGTGACCTTAAACCCCTTCCACTGATGTTTAAGTTAGATAGTGTGTCTGAGTCCTCAGCAGCAACAACAAAAAATGAATGCGACAGGCTCCCAGAAAACTGGAAAACATTTCAGTTGAGCAGCAGCTTTTCCTGTGTGGCATAAGGAGGCCTCTTCCCATAATGTCCATCAGAAACTGAAGGCTTGATCAACCATCTTTCGCCTGTCCTGTCAGCACTGACTAATGAAACTAGACCATCCCTCACAGGGTCATCAAGAATTACAATGTGAAAAACTAACTTCATCCCCTCTCCTGTGCAGCGCCTACAGCACAGTGAAACGTTAAGACATGAATCTGGACAGTGGCAAAGACTGGGTAGTGCCTAAGTACAAGTTTAAGTCTAAAACTTCCATCAGATTGCATTTAACATTTAACAAGCTGTCAGATGTCCATTTAACAAGCACTGCATATAGGAAATACAATCCATGTCAGGTTTAAACTAAAAATAAACATTACTTCAGGTAACGGGTAATTGCCTGTAGGTATCTGTACTATGCTCTGCTCTTCTGTTCCCCAGCCAGCAGGTATTTTGTTGTCAGTACATCTCTTGTAACAGCAGCATTTATTTTCTCTGCCATAACTGGAGCTCTTCCAGTAGCAATGGCTTCTATTTTCTCCATTGCTACATTAAACTGCCTTCAAGCATCCATCATAACATTTATGGTCTCTCCATTTATGATAGTGCAAGGGATTTGTGCCCGAAACTGCCTTTTCCCCAATCCAGTTTGCATGCTGTTGCTTTGCAAAAACAAATTAATGGAGGGGTGTCAAAACTTTTATGCACAAATACCACAGCCAGGACCAATTCTTCTCAGACATTTTCCCATCAGTGTTCACAAACCCATTCATTAGGTCAGAAAAAGAAGGCAGGATTAATAAAACATGTCCCCCATAATCTCTTCCACTTAGGGAAATAGTGATGCTATGAATAAAGAAGTTACACGCTCTTCCATTTTCACCAATTTTTGACCATGCTTACTGAAACAAATGCCTGTTTTTCAGTGAAAATCCTTTACTCAAGATTATGATACTATAGGTACTTTATCTTCTTGAATTCACAGACTATCTTATTTTCATTCCTTATTTTTATATACATCAATAATAACTTATGTGTTAACAAAATCTAACGCTACTCATTCAGAAAGAAAGTAATAAAATTTTGCTCTTCAGATTGACTGTGTCCCATGATCGGAATAGTGGAACTTAAACCGTGTTGAGCTTGAGGTCAAAGGGACTACTTTATGCTTAAATTACACATTTGCTCAGGGTCAGGTGTAAAAATTGAGGAACCTTTGTATGAATGAAGGCTAGGGACACTTTAAGCCTGAGCACTGAAGCCAGATGAAGATATGCATGTTGTGTTTATAAGGGCCAGTAATGGCGCTTGCAAAGGCAACAGGACAGCAACAACTGTCACAAGAAAAATGTTCCAAACTTCTCTCTCTTCTCTTCTCCTCACAGAGTATTTTCCTCTAATAATGGAATTACTACAACAGCAACTCTATTACCGTGGAACCACTATGTTGCAGGTGCAGTGTTAAGAGGAACTGTAGCTACACAGGGAACTTTTATCATCCTGATAGAAGGTATAGATCATAGCAATAAAGCTGTTGTTAGGATACTAATTGTATAGGGCTTCTCCATCCTACTGACATAGGTCATAACATTTCAATTAATGCAGCCATTTCATTAAAATAATGTTTTAATAATAAGATTGGTATTGGTTACAGAGAAATTATAATTAACAAAAAATCCAGAGATGGCAAAATGGCTGCTGAAAGAAATGTTCTTGCTGTAATAGCCATCAACTCCAAAAAGCCTAAAAAAAAATTCATCAACTCAAAAAAAGCCATTTATCCTAGTGGGCATGTGATACAGTTTATTATCTGGGACAGATAACATATTTATAGTCACCTTGATTTCAATTTACAAGCAGAAGCCAAGTCATCCTACTGATATAACTGAGGAAAGTTTCTATAACTTTGCCATAAAATCCAGAGAAGCACTCCCACTGCTAAGACCATTGAAGATGAAAAAAACAACTTCTGTCCATAACGGGTGCTGAAGAATGACTATGAAAGTACAGCTACCGCTGTTCTCCTTCATTTTCTTAGACAATCAAAATAAATCTGCAACGGTACTGAGCAAGGGAAAACTTGAAGGGACCCTGATGAGACAAAGAACTGCAAACTAGACCAAAAAAGAAAATTTCTGTCATTACTGAACCTCTTTTTGGAAGAGAAGGCTGCAGAGAGATTTTGATTTATGCTCAAGTTCTTCTTTGCAGACAAGCAGTTGCAATTGCCCTTATGATTTAATGTATCTGCTCCCTGTGTATTTCGAAAGACATGCCAACTAACTTTAGTGAAAAGTTTTTATTAATACTTTCACTACTACTAACCCCACACAGCCAGCTAAGCTATATCCTATACTCTTTCATCAAATATGAAGTCAGCTGAAGAGGCAATTAATCAAATGGCCAAGTTTTTCTGAGAAAAATGGAGTTGCTTTGGCAGATCCTACAACACAAACTCTGTGAGGACACTTAACGCAGTCAGAATTTCTTTAAAATGAACGACACCTACCACTTTGTACCTGCTGTTTCAAACCCACCATGGCCAAGAAGGTGGAAAAGCAGGTTCTGAAGAAACAAAAACTTCATGGCATAAACTGCCCTTTTTGTAAAGAACATCATAAAACCCTGCTAATGTCATTAAGCCTGGCTGATCACAGCCTGAATGCCACCTCTTTACTACAGCTGGCAATAAAACTGTCTTTTCCTTCGGACTGAGCTCTGGCCCCTATGCTCCATGCACACATCACTTCTACATTGCTAACTTATTGCTACTTATATTGACAGCTGCAGCTTCTGCTGAATGTGACAGCTAAATATGTCTACAGTTTGATGCCACAAAAACATCAATCTTGCTCTTCCATTTTTAAAGCTATCAGAACTATCAGGGTGCATCCAAAACAGGAACAATATCCACAATCTTTGAAGACAGCTTTACTTCTCTTGTATAATGCACAGTGCAAGTTAGAAAGTCACAGACAAAGCCAGTTTGCCAGAAGTAAAGAGTGTTCAAGGGTGGCAGATGGAAATGGGTTTAAATCAGAAGTTTTACTTTAGTTTACATCTTTAGGCCCTTCCTCTTTTAGGTGTATTCAAAAGATAAATATATTCCCCATATAATGATTTCTATAACTATGACAATGATAACAACAGAGAACACTACCATAAGATGTGATGTGCATATGCACTTTTTGTGCAAACTTATTATTGTTATACTTGATACTACAGAAGTCAAAATATAATAACAAAATGACCAAGACCTATTTCATATTTCATTCCCAAAATCTGCCTAATTTTAGAATATTTACAGTTTTGAGGGGGTGGTGATCCTTTTTTACAATTTATAACTCTTTTTTTTAAGCTGTTAATAGCTAATACAGGAACATTAATCAAGAATAGCCAACACTGCTGATATATATTTATATAGTTACTTATTGTTATATTGTCAGATTTTTGTTTTGTTATTTTTTATTGTTATATATTTTTTAAAAAATTATATACATATATAAATAATTGAATTGAATTATTAATTTCAAGAACCAGAAGAATCAAAGCACTAGGTGACGCTCAGACAAAACTGTGTTTTTAAAGCTTAAACTCTCACAAGCATGTAGTTGCATTTAGGATTCTTTAAGAAAACTTTATAGTTAAAAATTGGCAGGTCCATAGTTATATTGTCAAGAAATGGCATCCTAGCCATTTTCCTAAGAAAATAAACAGATGATTCTTCTTCCATGCTTGCCAAAATAAGATTAATTCAGTTGTCACCATTTTAGTTATGTAGCATATAGTCTTAATTAATTACTATTTAAAATCTGTTCTTAAGTTAAGAGATTCATCTAAGGTGCAAAACTGAACGATCCAACAAGCTGTGTAAGTATGGAAAAGATACTGGAGACAGATTTCCTACCCTGATTAAAAAATGGTAAATTAAGAAAAAAAAAAAATCAATACTGACATTTGACAAATGTGCCCTGAAAGGGTTCATTTTATAATCACAGGAATTCCTGGACAAAAAGATACTGGGAAGAGAGATTTCATAAGACTTCTGTGTTTGAAATACTGTAACCAGCAAATGGGATGGCATATATTCCTATCTCCTCTTTACAGTTTATCAAAAAGGCAGTATGACTGATAGCTATAACAGTCAGAAGACACACAATTACAACAAGGTAATGAATGGAAAGCAAATTTCTGCTGCAGCAGAGCAACAGAACACTAATTTAACTATATCAAATATAAGGAGGCAATGACATGTCCACACAAGTGTGATTCAACCTTCATTTTGAGTTCAGGTCAAAGGAAGACTTTCTTTGTTCCTCATCTCTCCCTGTAGAGGCAGATGTCTGTGCTCTCCTCCTCCAGTCAAAGCATCTTATATTACCTATCATTTGAAATAACATTTGTTGGACTAAGTACTCTGAATCACTGTTGAAACTGATTATCCAGTGTTCCTGCACTGACAGACACAGTTGGACTGTCAATGTTCACAGTAATTCTCCTAAAGATAGACTCAATATAATGCTACAAACTCCATACTACCTAAAAGTCAATTCTGTCACAAGTTTGTCCAAGGTACTTACAGATCTGTATAGGCAGCATGTAGAGTTAGAGGTCTGAACAGGGATTAGCAGCCACCAGAAGAGTGACTGCTGGCCTGACAAAGGTGGGCAACAGAAAACACCAAAAGGACATTGAAACTGTCTCCTGCAAGGCTGAAGTGCCCGCCTCATGACTTCAGCTGAACACTTCGATGAAACTGGTATTCAGAGTTTAGAAAATACTTTGATCACATCAGTGTCTCCGTCAACACTGGACTGAAACACCAAGTTCTATTCTGAGAGCACAGAAGAGTTACAAGCTTATGGAAGCTGGAACCCACCATTTCTATAGGAGCCATAGTTCCCACTCTGCAGGGGGATTTTGGGTGGCCTCTCTCCTTATTCTTGAATCAGGCTGCTATGCAGTCAGAAATACAATATAAAAAAAGAGAAGCCAAAAAGGGACTCCAGTTGACTTTCAAATTCAAGAGCTCTCAGCTAGTTTTGTGAGCCTTGGAGACTGTATACAGCTTCACATACAAGTCTGATTATATGGAGTAAATTAACCTCCTTGGATGAGTTCACTTTCTTTTCTGAACAGCTGACTTGAAAACGTAAGAACTGCCTGACTGGATTGGACCAGTGGTCCACCTAGCAATGCACCCTGTCTCCAACAGCGGCAGTTGGAAAGGCTATTTTAGGAGAACACGAGTCTGGCCTCTTTCTGTGGTTCACTCCCCTTGTACTGTTCCAGCACGTCTGCTGTATTAAGGATGATGGAGGGCACATTCCTGCCTGGTACATCCATTTATGGACAAGTGGTCTCATGAATTTGTCTAAATGCTTTTGAACTGCTGATACCATCTGCTTCCACAACTTGAGAGCACAGGTGCTTAAGTACAAATTGCTTACTGTTAACGTGGATACCTAACTTCCACTTAAATGGCAATTACAATGCTTTTTTATGAAAATTAAAAAAACAAAACAAAACAAAACAAAACAAAAGCCAAAGGGCTTGACCAAAACCTTTGCTACAGAGAAAACAAAAAGGGAAATTGTTAATAAGTTTTCAGTGCCTTGTGACCATGTCAATTGCCTTTTAGACAGAGCTAAATGTGTCATATGATATCCACTTCTTTCATATCGTACAATCAATGTTGTTGTGTATTTCATAATTTTTCACAAAAACATTCAGTAAGGGGGAATGTTCAGTAACCAGCTTCATTGTGGTAGGATTGTTAGAGGTCATGGCAGGGGAAAGGCAGAAGAGCAACCCACCTCAGCCTACAAGGAGAAATGACAAACCAGGGCAGGAACATATTATCATTTCTTCCGCAAAATCTCTGCTTGGGAAGCTCTGTGGAAGCAAAGCCACTGCTAGATAAATAATCAAGAGAATCAATACTATTACATTGCAATTCATTCAATTAATTACGTATCTGTGTGAAAATTATAATTGGATCTTCCTTTCAGAATAATGATCAACTCAAGTAACAGTAGTACCAGGACTTAAAAGTCTATCCTAAATAGTGCCCCAGAATATGACAAGGATCCTCCTACTGCTTTTTATCTCTCCATGTAAATTATCCATTAAACCTGCGTATTTATTCTACATCATTCAGTATTAGACCACTATGTGGTTTTTTTCCTCCTATGAAATTAGTTGGATTGGGTTTATGTCCAAAAAATCTTACTGGAAAAAGCAAGATTAAACTGTAGGGCAGCTATACGTTATTACTTAATGCTTAGTTTTAAAGTAAAACCTACTCACTAGCTTGTACAGCACTACCACTTGGTTTAAACCACACAAGTTGAATACACCACAGAAAATTTTAGCTGGAAATAAATACCCACCCAGCTTTCCCATTCTTAGATTTTTCCCTGCGTAACAGCTTTCCAATATATACTAGTAAGACTCCTTTTCCTCAGGAAGTTGTACTAATAATTTTCCAAAAATATTAGCAGGGGATCCATAGCAACTGTTGATATGACTCAAAATGATTTAAGAGTGATCTTAGCAACCTTCTGTTAAGATATACTGTATACAGCCTCCCCCACTTAGCAAAATCCCACAATATGGCAAGAAAGATTTGTATGTCTAAGAATAGCTACCTACACACATTTTTCAAGATGACTGAGCCATAATGATTTAAATCCTCCCTACCACAGTTTCAGCAAGATGTGCCTCTACAACACTATATCAATGTGTTCTGTTCAGAGTTTTGAATCCTTCTCCCTTTTTAAATCACACCATTAACATCCCTGACATTTTAGAAATAATGTTTATTGATTTTTCTGTTAACACTGCTATAAATTAAGTGATGTAATGGACAGGATTATTGAAGTACTATAAAGAATACATCTTCCAGATTCTTAACTACATATTGAAATAGAGCAGACTCTGGATTAATATAGAAATAGTGCAGTTCTGTGCTGTTATTTAGGTAGTTTAGGTTTGCTTGACTACTTTTTGTATGACAGAATGGACATATAACAGAGATTATATTACAACTACCTGCTAAGTATCAAATGACAGAAGAAAAACACCTCGTTCAGATGAAATTGAGTAACAAATGAGGAAAAAACAGACACAATTTCTTATCACTTACTATTCTGAAACTTAAGATCAGTACTTTGTGGGACAGTGTTGCTAATTCATCCCTTTTAGCAGAAGTGCTATTAGTAAGTGGGAACAGCTTTGATGATTGTAGAGGAGAACTCAGAAAATAGTTGACGAGTCTGCACCTGAAGGTGCATGAACAGTGCAGAAGGAAACCCACAGAATCACCTTCAGTCCTTACTTGACTAGCATTGGTATCAACAGTCTGCACCTTTTTATCTTAAGAGTTATGCAAAGTGACCCTTTAAGCTAAGACTTGAAGCACTGTGGATCATCTTTTAATAGACCACCACATAAAAACCAACTACTTAAGAGTTTATGCAAGGTTATAGAAGAGTAGAAACACACCAAAGGAAAAAGAAACTTTGAAGAAAGGTGTGTTTGCAGAGATTGCTATTCCTAAATTAGACCATTAGGTTTATCTTTTCTGCAGTACCATGAAGGAGAGGCACATGAAAAAGAAGTTTTATGAGAAGACAGAGTGACAGAATAACACAGTCAATACAACAACAGAAAACTTCTCATTCTTAAAAATCCTGAAGGTTTTTGCAGTCTTCAGGAAGCAGAATTTCAGACTGGCAGAAGATTTGAATTCACATAATCTTGAGGCTTAGATTTGCACTGTCCCCACAAAACACTACACTTACACTTGGTATGAGAATGCTCTGAATATTTTTCTGGAGAGACAGAAAAGCACTAAACAAGCAAAACACTGATTTATTGTTGTCAAATCCAAGACTAAGGTATCACATATGAAACGTGTCCACTCCTGTGGCTGGGGGCAGTGCCCTGCACACACAGCTCAAACTCACATTTTGGTAACAGAAGTAACTGCATCTGAACAGTTTTGGTTAAAAAGGGCAAGAGGGGGAGGGATGTACGGCCACATGCGCTCTGTAACTTCCATAACCCTTCAGAGTCCTGACTCACAGATTAATGTTTTCGACTATTTCTGCAGGACCTTCAAGTCACCAAGCTTTCATTCTTGCTTTATGGGGCAGTTTTTCAACTGTTGAGTCTCCTGCAATAATGCAATTCAACTTCTATCCTTGGATATTTGATTTTACATTCCATCCTCACTAAGCATTGATTAAGCCTTAGTACCTATACTTGATTGTGTTTATGACTTTGTTTTCTCAGGGGGAGGTCAGGCTTTATGGCAACATCACACTTAAAAACAGTTTCTAGTGATACTTGGTACTGACTGTGATCAGGTCCATTCATCAGGTTTTAAAAGTCTCTTGTTAGTTTGCTTCTACACAGAAAAAAAATAGCTAAGGCATGGACTTGCACAAGTGTCGAGAATCAAAAATGGACTTGGATGTATCTGTTCAAAGGGCTTGTATCTAAAACTTGTAGAATTATGACTCAGTTTCATTGTAACCTTAGAAATGCATATTTCTTAAGAGTGTTGTCTCTCCCCACAGATCAAAAAACCCCACATTTCTGTCACTGGGCATGTGCGTAAACAACTGCATCTTGAAAAGATGATCCATTCGTCCTGTACCCCAGTATGAGTCCCAGAGTGTGTCTGTGACAGCAATGCAGATAGCCTGCAGGCATTCACCCAGCATGCCTACCAAAGCCAGTCTTGCACAAAACACATGAAAAGAAAGACGTGCAGGCAGTTATACACTCCTTTACTCCACAAGCAAGTAGAGAACTCACTAGAGACACAAGAGACCTAGATTCAAATTTATTTTCTGCTTGATTTAGAGTAAATCTCTTAACTTCCTACCATTGACCTACATGGCATTCTGAGGTGGGAATGCTTTACTTTCCCCTGTTGAAATTGTTCTACTTTATATACATTTTTATAAATACCCATCAGGGCAAATAAAGCATGAAAAATGACTAGTGCCTTCACCCATTTTTCAAGCCAGTAAATACTCTACTACTTTTCAACAACTTTCACAAGGTACCTGGGAAATAAATGGGTCGCTGTTCAACTTCTAATAGGTGACTGTATACATCACCAATGCAGTACCAGTTCACACTCTCTGGAGAAACCAATGGGTGTGGAGACTACACTATTGTTTTGGTCCTTGATGCAGGTACTTCACAATAGGTTTGGAGCACCCAAACACAGCAGGATGAAAATCCATCCACTGCCAATGCCTATCCCATACCCATTCTAACAAAAAAAGGCTTCAGTCTTGAATATGCCATCTCAGACTGTCAGTTATCTTATAGCTGGAAAAATATAAACATGGATCACCAATACGGCTGAGTGCCTCCATTTTTTTCATTTATATTTTTTAAAAGTTTAATTATTACTTGAAATTTGGACCACTAGACATATATTAAAACTTTCAAAATGGCTTTCTTGCTGTATGCAATAATGCATGTAGCTTATGTGGAATAGTATCTGGTGAAGTCACTAAGCTCTTAAATCTTCATGATAACCATACCATGATTTTGAACAGCAGGCTTCTAAAAATTAGAGGACAAAATCTGATCTTTTCAGGTATTTAATGGACTCTCTAATTCCAACTTCTACAGCAAGGACCTAATACCACATAGTCTAAAGACAGAAATTCTGGCTATAACCATAGAGTCAGCTTCTGCTGTTTCACATCTCACATTCATCTTGGGAGAGATTTCCAAAATGATAAAATGTAAAATGTAGCCTATACAGATTGACCAAACAGTAGTTATCCTTGTTTTTAAATTCCTGGTTGTTAAATCATGCACTACCATGTGGTAAAATATGTTTACCTTTATAATCAGGAAGATTTCTCCCCCTTTGTTCCATATTTCTATTCTCTACTCTCTGTTCTTTGTTTTTGAACCTTTTTCCTGTTCTTGTGGCCTATTCATTTCAAATTGTCTCATCATTTAGCATTTGACCATGGCAGTTTTGGACTGCTGCCAACTTAACTATGCCTCTGGTATATTATACATGGATATTAATGTGGTGGATCTACTGTTCAATTACACAAAGAAGGACCAATACGTTTGAGCTGTTTCACACAATGCCACTGTGTATTTACTTAAAACTGTACTGGACCTCTCTGCTGAATATCACAGTACATGTGAGAGAAATATGTGTCTCTCTTGCTGCCATCCATTACCACGGTGACTTAGCTCATCATTCTTTTGTCTAGACTTCTCTTTCCTTTTACTATAACTTTCTTTTAGCTGGATACATTTGTCTGAGTGTTTGGACAATGTGTCTTGGTTTTGTTTTCCACTAAGTTATATTTTTACATTCATCCTATTTGCAACTTCTCTCAGTCTGACATATCTGTCTTTCCCCCTCCCCCCCTCCCGCCTCTTCCAAACATCTAGATCTCTTATTCGCTCTTACAGCTGATACATAACTAGCTTAATAAGTACTTTTAAAAAGCAATG
This sequence comes from Athene cunicularia, assembly GCF_003259725.1. Classification (NCBI taxonomy): domain Eukaryota; kingdom Metazoa; phylum Chordata; class Aves; order Strigiformes; family Strigidae; genus Athene; species Athene cunicularia. Next base: position 10,379,088 of record NW_020799144.1, on the reverse strand, counting down.
CAGTCAGGAGAAACACCAGGGCTGGCAGCCTGAAGACCCCAGAAGGTTACCCAGCATGGTGGTATGAGGGATGTACGGGACTCCATCCTAAATCAAGCTGAATGGGAAAATCCAACACAGGGACAGCTGAGAAAAGCTCTGTCTGCCGTTCAGGAAAGGCTACAAAAACTTGGAAGGGAGCTTCTTGTGAAGAGTACATTTCTAACATCCATTAATTCAAAAAGGTAAAGAGACATTCTTCTGTGTACAACGTGTAGAGGGAAATAACTAATACAGGATATCTTCAAAAGCACCCACCAAGTTACAAATAAACTGTTCAGGAGACAAGCATGCAATGTCTGCAATTCCCTTTCTGACTCTCTACAAAGAAGCTAAAATCACAGTTGGCAATGGTTCTGAAATGCAACAGTAATCCATAAATACTCCTTAATTTTCCTGTCATTGCAGAATTAAGCTGCTTCCAGCTCACACAGATCTTACCAGGTGTGCTAAATTGATGTCATTATAAGCCATCAGGAAATACCCACAGAGACCTGTAGCAACATTTAGAAGTTTTGTTAAACAGCTGTGTGTTATAATTGATTTGTATTATTTAAAACAGCTAAAGCAAGTTATCGCCGGATGTAGAAAGGGATGACTGAAGACTCCAGGGAGATTTAACTCAGAAGACAGCCAATCACAGGAACTTCATTCGAGCATTTTAAGATTATTACTAGAGGAAGTGCAATTAAATCATCACCATTTATCAATTATCATTATAACATACTATGCAACCTTATCATGCTAATTTATTTATGAGAAGGTAACTAGTTGACTTCTGCTTTTTGCAATAAAAATAATCTAGTCAGTAAAAATATTTGAAGATGCTTTCTCTGCAAATGAGAGTGGCTTTCCACAATAGCCAAAAGCACCAAAAAAGTTCAAATTCTACCTAAAATTTGGTTTTGGAAATGTAATTGCTAAAAAGGTAAATTCTTTGGAGCTTAGGAAATGTCTCAGATCCTGATCACAGATGTATTTTACCATAGAGGCTATAAGCCAAAACATAGCTGTATTAAAAATGTGCACAGGCATGGCACCCATATTTCATAAAATATATGGAATATAAGTCCCAAATGATTAGTGTAAAATCCTGGATCTGGGAGAAAAGGCAGCATGACTTTCTTTTCCTAATCTGCCAACTATTGAATCATAGTGAAAAATCAGCCCTAGTTAAACGTTAAGTAACATTATGCATGGACAGTGGTAAGCTCAATTTTTCTTCTCTGTTGGTGGATTGCTTGTAGAATTTAAATTTTGTATCTGTTTTGGAGCAAAATCCTAAACGTTTTCTCTCTGCTGTTCATGTGTGCTGAGAGTTCAAGCCTGATTTGGTGTTTGCCCAATGACTTGCATTATATGATCTGTGTCCCTGTAGGCAAAGCCTAACCCACATAACAAAATGGGTCAGCACAAAATCAGAAACAGAAAACTCTGTATTTCAATTCAGAACACTGATTCATTTGAGAGGCAAAACCACTCTTTTTCATGTAGACCTAACTCTTGCTTTGATCTGAGGCTTGCAGGCTAGCACTTACAGTATGTTTTTATTATCTTTCATAATTCCTTTGAGAATACACTGATTTCTACTGCTGTTTTATATTTGGACTGGCATATGCATCTCTCGGTTTACAAGGGGAAGTGTTTGTTGCACCAGTGGTTGCTGGCACTGAAAATATGGTAGTATTCACACTGCTAATTGTACTGATCCTTTCCTCTCCTCTGATTCATCTCCAGAGATGTACACTTCCACAAACCACACATTCTCTTGTCTTCTTATCTCTTGACTGAATGACCATAAGCAAATGCACCCTCACTGCCTAGTGCCTTTCTGCTTTCATCTAAAATTAAAACTGTAGACCTCTTAAAGCTGCTCTCCTGGAGGCTCTCTCTTGCAGCCATGTGGGAAAGTACATTTCCAATCCAGGAATGCAGCTGGGGCCTTTGGACCAAGTTCAATACTGATGTAAAGCAGGCTAACCTCACTGAAGTCAGTGGAATTCAATGGCCTTGAGCCACAGGTACGCACAGCGAAAAGGTGCACATACAAATGGCACAGGGAAAAAAAGCAAAGTTATTCCAAATTATGTAGTGGGATTGCTGGGGGATCTTAACTTGTCTGGCTTCTGCTACCTGCCAGCAGTTCCAGTATTGTGCTATCAGCCTGAGGTACAGTCTGTATTACTCAAGGATAAACAGTAATCTCTTATTTAATGGAAAGTCACCTTGATGTTATGTTCCATAGTATTTTCCTGCTATAACTTTGTTAATTTCTCCAAAATGTTTTTCCTTACGTTTTAGTTTGTGCTTGTCACTGGACTCAAACTGTCTAAACTGTCTCTGGAGAGGTGACACAGAGACAAAAGGTTAGCACTCCACGCATTTTACCACCCATGAACTCTGCTTCTGCAAGCCTTTGTGTGTATGTATCTCACACACATCTCTAGTTATTAGCTGCAGGACAGTTTTACTTTATTATTCCTTAAGAGGCAAAAATAATCTCTGGGTGAGAGTGACCTGGTTTTCCTTTTGGCTTCCACCACTCTGGCTTTACACATACCAAACATACTGTTTATGCTTTATTCTCAGTAGCACTGCATTATTATTTATTATCTATACAGAGATGTAGGTTCTTGAAGTGCTTTGCAGATGAGTAGAAAGAGACTGTGCTTTCTACAGAGGAGTTTCAACGCAGCTTCAGGCCACAGTAAAAGAGGAGTGTAGAAAAAGCACACCATCTCTGGAATGCACATAGCAGATTCTCCTGTACATTTTTGCAGGTGGGAATATAAACTATTCACAAGCCACAACAGCTCAGGTGGGAAATACCAGACTTGTCAGCCCTAAAGGATACCTAGCATCGATTGCAGGGTTACTGGTATCCATCTACCAGGAATGCAAGGAGGTGGATGCAGCAAAGGCAAAGTTAATTGAATCCTCTGCCTCTCTATGCAGAAACAGTCATGATTGATTTAGCCACAAACCTGAAATTTCAGCCATAAATCATGAAACTCTACTGAAAAATCTGAATACTTTCTTGCACAGAAAATCAGTTATCTGCTACCATATTACATGATTTTATTAAAACCTAAATTTCTCATCTTCATTCTGCAGTAGACAAGTCAGGTAATTAATACTTTATGTAAAAACATGTATTATGAGGATCTGCAAACTCAGAACTGGAATTCAGACATGAACAGCAAACATCAAAAAAACAATGCTTGTTAGGTTCTCGGGGAGCTTTTATAATATATAAAAAATAGTCTGTGGCTGCAAAAACATTAATGCTGCTTGTGTTATCATCATTGAGTACCACCTACAAATAGGCATCCTGTAATTAATTGTATTTAGTTGAATTAAGGAAACACCTGTAGAACTCAGCTGAGGCTACATCCCTGTTGGGATGCTGTGGTAAGAGACCTGTGTACCTGGAAACAGCTAAAATCAAAAAGTTAAGGAAGGAAAGAAAGGGGAGAAAGAAAGGACACATTAGTATCTTTGTTTGATGATGAAAAATTCACACCCAAAGAGTCTTTATTCTTTGTCCAAAATTGCACTGGAGGCCTGGAGCCAAGGGAAGAAACCAGAGCAACCAACTTGCCTCTCACTCTTCCTTGAACAAGTATGACTGTTTTCAAGAGAGCCATCATTGCAAGCCTGGGAACGGCTGCTGAAATGATCTGGTGACTTTAAAACCACTTTAAATGAAAGTGATTTGAATAGCTCTAAAAGAAGGCAGTGATGTCACAGTTTACTAATCTGTTTCCTCTTGTAAAACATGGCATTCATAAACTATCAGTTCTTAAGGACATAGTCAGCAATAACTTATTGACTGAGAGACCAGTTTTCTCTCCTTCAATCCTAAAGATTGCAAGTTTATTTAAAATTGAAAATTACAGTCTTTTTTAGTAATCTGATTAACAGACAATCTGTGAAATGTTACACTAATATATTTTACTTACATAAATAAGTCTACTTTTGTATATTTACCCAAATCCATGAATCCTCAGAAATTGCCTGAACTTTTCAGGATTGGCTTTGGAAAAGTATTTTAAATGAAAGATATTGTCACATTAAGTCTTACATGGTGAACACCTATATATCCTTTTAAATCCTGGACTAAAACTACTGTTGGTAATGGGCTCAGCACAACCTCAGTTAGACTTTTATATATTTTACTTGTGTCCAGGAAGGGAATAAGGCTACTGAGGATTCAGGCATATATTGCATTCATCAGTTTTGTAAAGGACCAGTGTTTTCTCACCTGCTGTGTAATAGTGTCCCAGGGCCCCTCCAGCAGATGAGCCTGGTAGCATGCATGAACATTTTTCCATATTTCATCCAGAGTTAAAGGTCTTCCATCTGTTGGGGGGGGGGCGGGGAGGAAACAGCGATCCACAGTCAAAAATAAGCAAAATGTGACTGAGCCCCTGCTGGCCCCATAACTCCAAAACAGTATTGCTCAAATCCTGACTGAGGGGGCATATAACACTACTCTGAACTCCCTGTTCAGCATTCTTCTCTGTCACCTGAGAATAACAACTTACTGTTCAGATTGTAAGGTGTGAAGTTAAACTAATTCTGTAAAACAATGCTTGGATGAGATAAATTTAAAACCACAAAACAGTATCATAAATGGTTATCTCATGTAAATACAAATACAACAAGAGAGTGGAAAAAATCTAAGGAACAAAATTCTGCAGACAAACGTTTACTTACATCATTTTGGTAACCTACATGCCTATTTCTTCCTGAGATGCATTTATATAGCTTTGTTGCATCAGGTTTTAGTTTTAATGTTAGAATTATACCAAGATATAAGTGTCAACCACTTAGAAAATAAGCATGTCAATTTTTTCTGTATATTTGGTTTTGGCAAACAGCAATAGAATATTTTGATATACTTTCAATAAGTAGCTTCATCTTGGCATTTATTCGGTGTCAGAAACCATCATCCTGTGATAAATAGTTTTATTCAACTGACATTTTCATGTCTGTAAAACGAACAAGATTTATTCACCCAATTAACATTTGAATGCCATGTTTAGATATAAATTAAAACCAGCAGCCTACAGACTCTGTTTTGTCTTAATTTCTGCCCATATTTATAAAAAAGCACCAAGTTTTGAACTTACAGAAGCATCACACAGCAGAAGCATGTGGCAAATAAAGTATCTGAGGTGGTAACAGCGTATTAACTAGGCATACCATGCCACACTTGTGTTAGACTATCATGCTAGAGTTGTGCTGGAGATGGTCTAACATTAATTTACTATGAAATTTGTTACAAGAGCATAAATTAACTTTAGAAGGATGTATTTACACTCAGACCATCTGTGTGAAGGTAATATGAGATGCCATGCGTACTTGCAATTTTCTGTTTTCTATTCAACCTGCAGAGTATCCAGGGAAAGTCCAAATGTAAAATCTAGAACACACATTCTAACGCAAAATTTGATTTGCCACTCTAGATTTTGTTCTGCACACCTTTCTTTGCATCTGAGAATTTTTATTGTAACACTTGAGCAAGTTCAGATCATAGATATGGAATGGATTACTCTGATTCTAACGGTTAATCTCATTTACAGAAACAATCAAAAATTATTGAGGCATTAATCATATTAGTTAAAATTGAGTTTTGTCTTCATCTCATGGATTTTATTACTTCATGTATGAGAAGCTGTACATCTTCCATCATATATTATATCTCCCATGATATCATACATTGGTTGATCAGAAGCTCAACATGAGCCAGCAATGTGCACTTGCAACTAAGAAAGCCAACTGTGTCCTGGGCTGCACGAAGAGCAGTGTGGGCAGCAGGGCGAGGGAGGGATTCTCCCCCTGTATTCCACTCTCATGAGACACCCCCCCTGCAGTGCTGGGTCCAGGTCTGGGGGCACCAACATGAGGACAACGACCTGCTCAAGAGTGTCCAGAGGAGGCCACGAAGATGTTTGGGGGGCTGGAGCACCCCCTGTGAGGACAGGCTGAGAGAGTTGGGGGGTTCAGCTGGAGAAGAGAAGGCTCCGGGGAGACCTTAGAGCAGCCTCCCAGGGCTGAAAGGGGCTGCAGGAAAGGGGGGGGGACGACACTCGTCATCAGGGGGTGTAGGGATAGGATGAGGGGTAATGGTTTTAAACTGAAAGAGAGTAGATTTAGGTTAGATGTAAGGAAGAAGTTCTTTCCTGTGAGGGGGGTGAGGCCCTGGCACAGGTTTCCCAGAGAAGCTGTGGCTGCCCCCTCCCTGGAAGGGTTCAAGGCCAGGCTGGACGGGGCTTTGGGCAACCTGGGATAGTGGAAGGTGTCCCTGCCCACAGTGGAGGGGTTGGAAGTAGATGGTCTTTAATGTCTTGTGCAACCAAAACAATTTTATGGTTCTATGGTTCCATAATATTTCAATATAGAATTATTTTCTTTTCAGAGAAAAATACAAAGACATCCAAACTGAAAGTTTCACTTCATATCGGAGTGAGATCACAGGGAGTAAAATACTTCAATAGTTTATACAGAGTAATTGCAATATTTCACATAGGAACAAAAAATTGATCTGGGCATTCTGACTATGCACTTACGTATTAAAATATGCTTGGATTTAAATCTCCCTATATTTTTTATTTCCTGGACTACTTTAATATATTTCACTAAACTTTTAATAGGTTTGAATTAATTGTAGTTTTTAAACTAAGCTTTCATACATGCTCCCAAGTATTGTGTTCCTGTAAATTCTTATTTAACTGACTAGCTTTGTTTTCTAGAAGATGGGAGGCCAGATGCAGCAAGAAAGAACAAGCTACCAATACTTGAAATGGATGTGAGGTTCAACTACATAGTTGGGAAATGCAAGACCCTTGCAAACAGAGTCAGGATGGATGGACAGTTTCCCCACATGCTTTTGTGGGATGAAGACCTGAAGGTCTGTCATTTTCCCTCTCAATTAGAAAACAATAACACCACCAACAACAAACCAAGTACACTAAGATCTTAAAATGACTGCTAGGACTGTTTGTTAGAAAGCATCTGGGGAAGAAGAAGGGGAGTTTGGAGTTTTTGCAGTCTGTTTTGGTTTTGTTACAGTTTCAGTGTCAGAGGGTAAGTGGGGATGACAAAACTAGTTTGTGGTGGGTTGACTTTGGGTGGACGCCAGGTGACTACCCAAGCTGCTCTATCACTCCCCTCCTCAGTTGGACAAGGGAAAGAGAATATAACGAATGACTTGTGGGTTGAGATAAGGACAATTTAATGAAGCAAAAGCAAAGGTCATACACAAAAGCAAAGGAAAACAAAAGATTTTATTCTCTACTTCCCATAAGCAGGTGATGTTCAGCCACTCTCCAGGAAGCAGAGCTTCAGTATGTGTAGTCGTTGCTCTGGATGACAAATGTCATAATAATGAACATCCCCCCTGCTCCTCCTTTCTCTTAGCTTTTATTGCTGCGCAGCGGTCATATGGTATGGAATATCCCTTTGGCCAGTCTGGGCCAGCTGTCCTGCTATGTCCCCTCCCAGGATCTTGCCCACCCCCAGGCTACTGCTGAGGGGGCAATGTTGGAGAGGCAGCCCTGGTGCTGTGCGAGCACTGCTCAGCAGCAGCCAACACGCTGGCGTGTCATCAGCACCCTTCCAGCTACCCATGCAAAGCACAGCACTAGGAGGGCTGCTATGGGGAAAGGTAACTCCATCTCAGACAGAACCAATATACCATTTCAGGCAATCTGGCTGGAGGTGTGTTTTGTCCTTTAAAACTTCTAGGTTTGTGTGAATTTGGTCATCTGCTTAGGATAATGTAAGTGAACCAATTTTATCTGCAAGCTCCCAGATTTGCACAAAACACACATCTGTATTCTCCAGGCACTTCTAGACCCCTATTTCCAGGGCTGCCAGCATTCACATGTTAAGGAGCCCTGTTACACGTTCTTGCAACCCACTGAGACCTCAGATATCCAGCTGGGCTGACAGAGAAGTCTGTAATTGTTGCTGCTAGCAACAAGAGGCCACTGTGGCACCTGCTGAGCCAAGCAGCTTCTCTGCTTCTTGTCTCATTCTTTCCTGTGATGGAGCTGAACTCACAATGTTCAGCCAGAAAATGAAGGCAACAGCAGCATCATGCCAAGAGAAGTGGCAGGAGAGGAAGGTAGAGGCTTCAAATTCACCCAGCAATACATTTACTCATCATCCACCCACGATGACACAGCTGTTGGGATGCTTGCAGCTTGGCCCAAATCTTATCCCAAGTCTAGCTGGGAACGGGTGTGCAGACAGAAGCAAAAGAGAAAAAAGATAAAGGATAAGAGTCAATAACTCCTAAGTATGGGTTCTGTCTCTGCCATTAATTAACTATGGGCTCAAATCAACCAGTTCATCTGCCTTTAACAGTCAGGGAAGAACAACTATAGCCTTCCTATCACAAACTCAAATTTTTACTATTTATACTGTCTAGACTATAACAAACTTTTCTGAGAAAAGCTTCTTGATGGTCAACTTGGGGTTAACTCATTTATGTCACCACAAATAAATAGCTAAAAAGCAGATGGTTGAGTGCCCCCTCACAGCAGCAAGGTGTGGCATTAAGGCTACATATGAGTTGCAGCTCCCAGCTGACTTGGCACTGTAATTTCTGTAAAGAGCATAAATTCTTTAGGCATACAAATTTCACATACATTTTCAGAGAAAATTTTCAGGCTTTCCAAGTTCCTGTATTCTGGTTTTTTGATGTTTACTGAGGGCCTTTAATAATTTCTTGGATTTCCAATTAAAGGTGAAATGGTGCACAAATTGTTTTGAGGCTTCATTCTGGTATACTTTCCAAATAAACATTCTTAAGAAACCATTGCCATAAAAGAAAAAAAGCAGCTTAGGATAATATCTGATTTTTTATTTATGTTCAAATTTTATTTATGTTCAAAGCCACAATAAAACCAGTTTGAATGGGACATGGTCTTAAGAGGAGCTATCTTTCTGAGAGCTAGTTGTTACATGCTTTAGAGCACTGAGATTACTTCTGTATTCTGGAAAGTACAAGTCAGGCCCAGTATGGCTATGAATACAGAAAGTCATGCCTTCAGGGTTGGAGGAAGTTACATTATCTTACAAGCTCCCCCTCTCTAACCACTAACGCATTTTTGATTGGCAGGGATCTATCTGTACATCAGAGCGCTAGACATATTTTGAGCACATCAACTTGAAAATCCCATTCCTTCTCTTTTCTAGAGGAGTTAGGCTACAGTCCTTACTGACCCCCATTAGTTCTGCTCTTTCTTGTCAGTGCTTAGGCAGCATTCATGATTCTTTCTATACCTTTGCAGGAAAAACACAAAAGAAGCGTGAGACAAGCCAATATTTTCTTAATATGCAGGGTGATTCCTGAATGATGCCTGTGTCCACCTGTGACTGTGTTGCTGCTCCTACCTCACTGTGGTGCAAGAGGTTTTTGAACGTATGGCTTCAGATGATGACAGTTCAGGAAAAGACCAAAGTTCCTTGACACCTTAAAGACTAAGAAAAGGGGAAAATACTCTACTGATTAAAGAAAGCTTACTGGACCTAGCCCAGCCCATCTGGCTGATGCCAGCACTGAAGGGGAAGGCTAATTGACTATACCATCTGTCTCTAAGAGGGCTAATTGCTGACATCAGATATCAGCAGGGGTTCATGCATTTCTTCTACTACCTATGTGGTAATCTCTGGAGCCAGAGAAAGAAAGAAGGGCGGCTCTTTCTGAAAGGTATGGCATGTATAAAACTGATTTTTGAGAAATGACACCTAGTTCTCTGAGACACTGAGGACCACTGTCTGGAGCTCCTCCTGACACAGACTGGGACTTCAGTAGGTCTGAATTTAGGTATATATGCCACGTCATGAGGTAGTGAAAATGTTTCTTACATATATATATATATATATATATA
>NW_020799144.1:10289978-10369094 GCF_003259725.1 Athene cunicularia | reverse complement strand
ATATATATATATATATATATATATATATATATATATGTAACCTAAAATATCTTCTGGTATCCTATAATGTTCTCAAACATCTTTCCAGACAGAGTCATCACACTTAATCATTATTTTCAGCTGAAGCATTTGTCCTTGCATAGAACAAAATCTTCTCTGTAAATCTATCCCCAGAGAATACCAAAAAGTTTAGATGTCTCTCAGAATGTTTTAGTTCTGCTGTAATTAGAATTTCAAAACCTTACCTTGCACTACCTTTCAAACTTCATCTAACCAAAAAAAGAGGTCTAAAGGTGAATTCCACAAAATTATTGCATCCAATTTAGACAGCAGCAAGAATACAATGCAACTTTTGCCCTTCTGCAGGAAGAACTGATCTGTAATGTTTGAGCACAATTGCTAGCAGAGAGGAGTGAAAACTGGATGCCTTCACTGACACAAGCTCCTGAAGATGCCAACCATGCTGAACATGACTGCAAATCTCCCCAGCAACTCCAGTGGAAGCCTTTTTCCTAGGAGGGACTGTGAGAGACCAAGTCAATGAAACTGGACTCACATACGATGGGAGAAAGGCAGGATTTAACTGTCTTAGAAAATTTTTTAGGGAGTCTTCTTGAAGAGCACAGATTTGGACAGGCTAGCACCAGTTGATATTATAACAGACAAAGTGAGGAAGTGAATATTGCAAAACAAGCAAAACTACTTAGTCAGGTCGAACAGAAGCATTATTATTTCCTAGGCAGGCCTCGAGGTGTAATGGCCACTTAACATACTGCTACAGAGGAAGCAGTTTTGAATGCAAACTCTGTGCCCTGCTGCTGGGCAAGGCAAGACAGGGCAGAGCTGTGGAAACACTGGAAGGATTATGGCTCTCCTTCACCTCCTGCAACAAGCTCTAATTAACATGAGGATCAGTATGGACAGGATTCAAGGGAAACCATGAACGGCTCACAAGGCACTTGTGAGGAACCAATTCTGTTACTTAATCTACAAATAATGGTAGGAATTCAGACTGGGAAATTGATGTAGGTCTCAGAAGATTCTTTCCTCATTATTTCAGATGAGGAATGCAGTGAACAATACTAGCTGTCTGAGAAATAAGGTGAGGAGCCTATCACATGAAGACTATTACCTCAAAGGAAAAAAATCTCAGGGCATTACCTAGAGTTCTCCTCATACCAGGTTCAGGAGAAGAAAAAAGATACTTGGCTCAGATATCTCAAGTGATTGTGAGTGACTATCATTGCACGTTCCTGGAAACCCCATGTTGGGATCTTCAGAGCGTGCAGCATAGGTTTGCAAGGATGACAGAATTTTTCATTTCCAAAAGTAAGCTATCCATAATTAAAATCAGCAAACACTAGCTGAAAATATTATAGGAAAAGTACTTACTGCCAGCATTTTGTACCCTCCTCTCTTCAAGAGTCAGAGAACGTTAAATGTTAAAAGAGAATGTTAAATGCTGAAGAGAACCCAGGTGACTTTAAGAAATATCTTTAAAAAGTCCTTGTTTTTCATTGTGAAAGGTTCCCAATAAGTGTTTAAAAACATAATTGTACTTGTAGGAACAATTACAGTTTTGTACTGCAAGGGGAGCTGTTGGCACGTAATACTACGATTGTGCATTAGATCATCCACTAGCTTCTGTAATATCCACTTCCAGCTATAAGGAGTCATGTTTCAACACCTCCGATTCCCTGATGCTGACAAGCTAAACAACTTGTTTTGTCTCTGGGAGCTCTTCTCTGGTGATTAACTGCTTATGGTGAATACTAATTATATGAAAGTACAGTACAGTAGAAAGAGTGTCCTATTTCCTCTACCTGCAGAGTCTCCATCGTCTTCTGTAGAGACAGTGCACTATTAATTCAGCTAAAACCAAAAAGATGACATTTTTCAGGACCACAAATAGGTTAATCTGTCTCTTATAGCAAAACTTTCTTTATCTTCCTGTCTGAATAATAAGTTTAAAGGCAAAACATTGTGCATTTGTAAATGCCTGTAATAATTCTAGGAATAAATTTGCAGTAGGATGTGTGCAAATGAGTTCTGTTAGTGGTAAAGACAGAGCAATGTCCCCAATTCCCCACATCCCAGTTTGAAAATTTACCCCAAATTATCCATTCCTGAAACTGCACCTCAGACTAACATCTTTCCACCAGGGAGTCTATGAGAATTTGTTCTTCAATTTTAAATCTAAAGTGCCTTTTAAAATGCTAACACTGCAAAATTAGAAACCATTAAACAATATAATGCAGAGAGTGATTAAATCTACCAAACACATTCAAAGCAGCTTAAGCTACTTTTTAATTAAAAAGGAAAAGATATCACTGGCAACATTCAGACATCTTTATCTAGATAAAGTTAGGAGATTATTCAAAACACAAAAGATGCTGATGCTACCGTGCAGGAGTATGAATGAAATGACTTGAAGATTTCAATCCCTCCACCCTAGGTACACAGTCTTAGGGCAGAGAGGGACAGAGCACAGCCAGTGCTGCAGTGTGATCACTCTATGGTTGCTGATTAAATAAGTGACACTAACAGTGGCCTTGGAGAGAGGCTGTGTGTTCCTCCTTCCTTCCTGACAGGATGGTGAGTGAAATCACAGTGGCTATAGCAGTTGAGTAATGGGTAACAAGATGTACATATCAGGGAGGAAAGAAGGATCGTTAGTGTTTCAAGAGCCAGTTTTAATAGACAGAAAAGAGCAATACCTTATTGGTATTGTTTTAGGTTTTTTAAGCAGCAAATTTAAAGAAGCATACTCTTTTAAAGGTACATTTAGACCCCAGCATTGTGGCTCAAATTCAGGCTCCAAAGAAACAGACACAGTTCTGCTGAAGCACTGTAATTATGTCCACTTATTTTGTAGCCAAATTCAAACCTGCAGAAACATGAAAAAGGACCATCAGTTTTAGTCAACCAGAGGCAAGATGCCAGGAGCCAAAGATCAGCCTCCTCCAGGCTGAGATGATATAATCTACTCCAAGGTCCTGAAGCCCAGTGTTAGGAGCATCACAAAATTTACTGGTGAACAGCCTCATCTCTTACTTTCTTATTACATATGAGCACTACTCTGTTCCTCAATTTAAATCTGTGATTTTAATATTTATTGCATCCAACATATTTTTATTCTTCCCTCTGTCTAAGAAAAGGTTGGTCTTACCTAAAAAGCATGCTCTAAAATAAAGCACAGGTACTTGGTAGCTGCTGGAGTACAAGATATGATATTCATAGCGAATCATTTCTTCTGTTGCACAAACTCCAGCCACTTGAGAATCATCCAAAGACTCCTAAAACAACAAACATGAACACAGTAATACATCAACTTCTGTATCTGTATCGAGGGAAAAGTAATTACTACTACTGTAATAAATTAAATAAATATACAGAACAGAAATAATGGCAATCACCCCTTTCGCAGCGCTACTCATTTAAATCCCCGAAGGAATTTTTCAATACTAGCAAGAAAATCACAGAAGTCCAAAACCTAAAGGCCTCTTAAAGACTTACTGTGAACTATGTGTAAGCATTTGCAGACCTGAGGTCTTTCTAAGTGCAGGCTGCTTTTCTAAGCAAAAGACAAAAGCTCTCTACAATGTTTATGCCACAATAACTGGTACAGTAAGGTGACTACAGAAGCATCTCTCCCCCTTACCTTTAGTGCAGACCATTTTAAAAGTGTATCCTTAAATAATCTGATTTTGCTTGCCAAAAGACAAACCAAATGTTTCTACCAAAAATTCTTTTCTATTTTCTTGAAAGGCTTTTTGCCAGAGGTCATTTTTTCTAATAATACTTCTAAAACAGAAATAGTTTCTTCCTGCTCATTTATATTTCAGGTATAAATTAAGTAAAGTTTGTAGATCTGAAATAAATCAGAAGAGAAGGAAGATATACGCCCCAGCTGCAGCATAAATTTCCTAACATTTCAAATTAATGCTCAAACAGAGCTAAGTACCCAGTTGTTTTACATTTTCTAAAAACTGTGGATACTCAACATATCTGAAAATGGAACCATTACATTAATAATGCCATTAAATGGAGGAACAAACTTTCCAAGAAGACACTATGGGTGTGGACTTGTTCAGTTTTCAACCCCCAAAATTTACATACATGAACTAAGCAACCATAATGCCCCACAGGTTGGGTGTGCATTTCACAAGTTGACTATTGCCAAGGAACTGTGAATACTGGCTTACTGTCTCTGCCCAATCAAAATAAAAAAGACTGAACAGAAAAGAACCACCACTATGCTGGTTTAACACAGAAGAAATCTAAAGCTATTTTGCATTTTTATCTCACAACCTTAACTCAGCAATTAATGACTCTATGAAGAGATATAAGAATTGATAATCTGTAACAGCAATGACACACAAAATACTTGCTTTTTTTCTTTGATAGCCCCCATAAAAGTGATTTCCCCCAAACTTAGCGTATTAGTCAACAAGATGCTTCTGAGGCACATGGGTACAAGACCATGAATGGAAAGCACAGACCTTGGGAAGCTACAGACCAAGGTACTGTAAATACATTTTTGGACATTAAATGAGAAAATCATAGAACAGAACAGAAGGTTTCTGGGAAATTCTGGACAGCTGAAGGAATGGTTTAATTTAGTTCATCAGGAAACAGATATCTAAAGCACTGGAAGAGAAGGTTAAAGAAAGAGCTTTCTGCGTTAACCTAGTTTTAAAACCTGTATGTGAAGGGATACTAAAGACAACATGCCAGAAGGGGCAATGATGATAACTGTATCTGACCTCACAGGCCAGGCAGAGTTAGGTACGCTACGCCCAGTTCCCATCTAAATGTGTAATGGACTAAGAAGGCAAATTCTCTTCCACCTCACACAGGTCATATCCTCTGATCAGATGTGAAAACCGATGTGAAAACAGATTAAGAAAAATCTCCAGGAAAACAGAAATTTATTCTCTATATTAAGATGAACTTTCTTTAAAATTGATCCATTCTCAATGCTTTAGTGAGAATAGTAAAAGAAAGAACAGCAGCAGCTTGTGGTAAAAGAAAACAAAAAACTACAGATTGGCTTTCAAGTTTGCAGGGGTGGGAAGGAGTCCATATTCAGAACTGAACCTACATTAAAATTTACAGAACACTTTCAGATCAACCTCCTGGAATCAAAATCATACTGCTTTACAGACATTAATGTTTCATCAGATATTATGGCCTTGCCTATTGCTTAGTCACGAGCTTAACTTACCATACAAAAATACTTGTGGAAATGGCAAGACTATCCGTTCATGTACTAAATACTACTGTTCTAAAAAAAAAGATGTATGTATATACATATTCTCTCTCCTGCTTTCTGTATATAAGGGTAAAATGACTATATACCCTCACATAAATACTGATAGCTAATTTGTGACTATTTTAGACTGAATGATAAGAAGCCATATTCTTTATTACCTCTAAATACTTAGGAAAAGAAGCAAGTTAATACTCTCTCAAAAATTAAATACTCAAAGCTGTATACCTTTAGGGAAAACACGCTTTATAAAAACTACTTACCATATCAGAAAGTCCCAAATTAACCTAGAACAACATCATTAAGAATTCAACTTACTGGGTTAGCACAGATTTCAGCTGGTAAGCAACTTCTATCTTCCTTTGCTGGAGTAGCAAAAGGAAAGGAGATACTTTCTAATTTCATTGTTCCTTGACACAGCCACTGAGAAATCTCAATAATTCCTGCCATTACCAGATGTACATTAGATGGTGAGGTGCTTCCCAAAATATCCTATTAGTTCTAGAGAAAGGTGATTTCAACCAGAAGTGGCCTTCCAGATGTACATAGTTTGACGGCAGGAGACACAGCAAAGAAGGGAAGAAGGCAGCTTTATTGCTTTACTCCTTTGGAGAGCAGAGTATGTTCAGACACATATATTTTGCATTATCTTGGATTTTTTTGAGTAAGAGTTTAGGCAGCTTCTGAAATGAAGCATTCAGCTGAATGAAAAGCTCAAAGAAGCCTTGAAAACTGACATTCTTCTGCTCTGTAACAAGATGGACTTCAGACTACTACAAAGTTTTTACACTTAACTCAAGAGAAGTTTCTGATACTCAGATCTCTTTTTCTGCTGTTTCTAGTGACAAGTGGGCACATTGTATTTGTCATCTGCATACAAGGGCAGATAGCTGAATCCTTCTTAGGGCTACCTCTAATCCCCTTCCCTTTCAGTAAACAGCAGTTTCAAGATTTCTTACAGAAAAAGATACAGCATTGATGTGTAATCCTGTACTTTACAGTCTCTGTAAGTACAACGCACAGTATTTATGCAGGGAAACTCTATTCTGGAGCCTAAAAGTCTTGATGGTATCTCTCTAGCTGATGAGATGAACTTTGCTGATGAGATGAATAAAATGAGTACAGTCATTTTAGGCGATCTTTGGAACCTCTAAAAATCTATGCATGGCTGAATAAACCCATGGAGCCTCAGAGAGTTTTATATCAGCCCAAAATAATATATTTATTTTTCTTTTTAACTACTGATAAAGTCATAAATATAAAACATACATGTAACATTAAAAAAAAATAATCTAATTTTATTTTTATATATATATATCATATGATAACCTATTTTAAGTTTTTTCTTCAAGTAATTGTTCTAGTTTCTTTTTATATGTATAGTGTTGCTCTCTTTTCAAGCTAATGCTGAATTTCAGTTACTGTAAAAGACAACATCAAAATCAGTTTTAACTTCAGAAGACTTTGTAACTGCTGCAAAGCATTCATACATGCACACACACCACAAAAAAAAAAAAATCATAATTTTTCTTAGATCTTGTAAAGATAAAACAAATACCTGCATTTAAAAAAATAATTAAAGCATTAACAAAAAAGGGTCTTTGACCAAATTGCGATCACTAAAAATGCTATGAAGTAATTTGATTTCCCCATTTTTTGTTTCTGCTTTGCAAATTAGCTTGCATGCTTCCCATGCTTCAAGTTAGAACTGTGAATCCAGGACTCACTGACTGTTTCCTAAACAAATTGTGAAGTTGTCATCAGGAAGCATCTGCTCCTCTATTGCTCTCACGTAAAATTGTTCTCATGTTATCATAATGGACTGTTGAGCAGATGTTTAAAAGCAATGTATGTATTAGAAAAAAACATAAGCAGCAACTACCTAATTAATTATATTAGTTTCATCATAAATGAATTATCACTAATTTTAATTGATACAAAATTGTTCTCAACCTTTAAGTATCCCCTAAACAAATTAAGTAGATTTCTTCATTTTAAAATGCTAAATTATTTAAATCAATAGCTAAGAAATTATGCTGCATGTCATTCTGAAGGCAAAATAACATATTTGTACTATTTTTATTCCTCGTGATGAAGGCGGCAAGTTTAAAACCCCTGGTAACATGTTAATTTGTCAGCAGGAGAGAGTTAATAGTGTGGTTTGATACTCTAGTAGTAACTGTGCTAGCAGACTAAAGAGCAGCAGGAAGGTATGGGTTAAGGCAGGTCAGCTTTGGAGGGAGGGCTCCAAAGGAAAGGGAAGGGCCAGGGAAATGACAGACAGGGTAAACTGGGAAGGCGACAGTTACCAAATAAAAAAGAGATTTTTCTCTTCTGACACCAAACATTTCCCCCTCTCTCCACCTCACCAGCAGAGACCGGCTGAGCCAGCCTTCCTTGCTCCTCAGCCCAAATTCCCTCTGAAATGAAGAAGCAGGCCCTAATGTCTGTTTTTGGGAAAAGCTAAGAGAAGAGGTTTAAAGAACAGCAGGCATATTTCTCCTGGATCTCCAGTCACTGTTGCCTGTCTCCCAGATCCCATGCCCCTCATCTCCTTTCATGCTGTCTTGACCTCTATTTCCTCCTGCTGCAGGCCAGCCTCCTGGAAAATTCTCCTGCAGGGGCATGGCAGTACTGGGATGCAAGCAGGAAAGGGAGGAAAAGGTGACGCAGGCATAGTTACTGGTACTGCTAGTTTCATTGTGAGGGGGGAAAAAAGGAGATGCAATCCAGATTAGTAAGCAAATATTGTTTCATTTCTTGGAATACATTTACACTTAATTTCATTTCAGCCTCTAAAGTTGAAAACAAACGTATCACTGTTTCTCCAGCACAGCATTTCTCTTTCTTCAGATACGACTCTGAGCTACCGTGTGAAACACAAGAGCTTTCAGGGAGCAGTTCCCCTCCCCGTTCAACACCTTCCCTTTGGCAAATAGGGAGATCTGAACATGAAAACTGAATGGTAGGACAGTGTTCATCAGATAGAATTAAAACAGAGCTTAATGTGGAGGGTGCGGCAGCGTGGTGAGATTGTATCTGCACTCTTTATTCTTCCTCCTGGGTGTTCTCCACATTTATTTGGACCGTGTCTCACCTTTTTGCCTGCAGCCCCCACAGGTCTAGTCTCTGCAGGTCATTCTGCTGTTGTTTTTTGTCCCTCCTGTGCAGAGTCTCAAGTTATCCCCCACCCTTACACGTATCTTGAATCTCTGGATCCCATCCTCCCTTTCCCTTCCAAGCTGAAAACACAGTGAGGAGTGGCAGTGGTCAGCAACGAAACACTGATCGGAAAGGAGGAGAAATAGACCTCCAGGCAGGAGCCCACCACACACTCTCACGACCAGCTCAGATAGTCCCCGTAAGCCAGAAGATGGCAGGAGATGGGAGCCTGGCCGACTGAGCAAAGGCTGAACTGACAGTACGCCCAGTGCCAGGATTCAAGTCTCAAAATGAAGTATTACTTGAAAATTGCAAGGAGGCCTAGAAAATGAAAAAAATCTCCTTGCAAAGCTAAACATGCTGAGGAAAAAAAAAACACAAACAACAAAACCAACAAACCAAGACTTGCAAGAACCTCAAAACCACCCCAGCACATAGGATTTTTCCTTTAAAATAGCAGGATAATTTCACTTTGCATTAAGTGATTGCAAGTATTTTCTATTCACTATTAAATATTCATACCATGCTAAAATTTATGGGTTCTAATCAAACGTAGCCCACTCTATCATGGCCTGTAAAAATGCATAAAAATGTGGACATCTTCCTGAATAATTTAAGTGTAAGATGAATAGTGTACAAATGTGAAGTATATATGGGGAAAACAACAATCTCCACGTGTGTTTTCCAGTGCCACCATCATTAGTGAAAGATGAAGCCATATGAGGATAAAAAACCAGCTCTGAAGAATAACAGTTACCTTACAGGTTTATTTTCTGCATGCACCTACAAAATCCTCCCCACTATCTTGGATTTCTTCAAGTTCAGTTATCCAAGTGAGGAACGGGGTTAAATACTGCCCTTCAATAACAGAGAAAGAAAATGGCCCTTAAATTAGTTGGTTACATCAGTGAATGACTTGCTCAAAAAGCCTTCTTTTGGAAGATACAGCTATCCTGAAAAGCTACTATGCCAACAATGGAAAAACTCAGAGTTGAGTTAATATAAACAAGTGACAGATTCCTATGGGCACACAGATCCCTGGAATACTTCGTTTCCCAAAGGAAAATCTGACAGCAAGTCAGCACCCTGACTGTGTCATTGCTAAAGCATCCAGTCATTATTAGAATAACTATTTTTCCCCAAAAAAACTCAGGTAACAAAAAAAACCCACAGCCTTCTGTCATCCTGGGCATACCAAAATACCAAAATCAAGACTTCCACCCCAAAAAGACACAACACGTAAAATTGCCATAGTCCCTCATGCATTAACAATTGCTTCTAATGGCTGCAAATAAGATTTGTCTTTTGATTGCTTCTAAACCGCTATCACAAGTGGAAGCAAAACCTATTTAAGCAAAAGAAGCAATGGACCATGAAAACAGAACAGTTGTGAATTTTTTTCTTCACATAAAGGTGGGGAATTCTTTCAAAATCACTATTCACTCTTCCTGGATTGTCAGATATAAAATGCAGGTTTTGGTGGTTTCTCTCCTCCTCCAGAAGAAATGTTTTCTCCTTTTATGCAGGAAGTACAAGAGTCCATTCTGAACAGGGCTGAAGCAGTTAGGAAACCTCTTCTGGTGGAAACTACCCAGCAGAACTAGAAAACAAGACAAGGTAACAGAAGGAGTGTGAGGCCCACCTGCTGAGGGACGATGGGGTAACCTAGACCACTTGGAATTGCTATAAGAAGGGTGCACACAAAGCTAGAGACACACCTTGAAGAAGAACAGAGCAACCTCATCTGTAAACTGAAGGAATGCATTTATTTCCACAACCTACAGACAATATTCTCTGTCAATATTATTCCTCTGAATCAGGCATTTACAGTAGTTCTTCTTTCTCAATATGGTGAGATAAAAAGCAAATAGGGACAGTGGTACCCATACCCCCTCTTTTTTGCTTCTAGCCTTTCTGTAAGAAAAGTCATGCGGGACAGATAAAGTATGGTGACCCTCTGCAGCAACAGAACTCCAGACTCTTCTTCTGAATCCTGTAAACAGGGGCTCAAAGTCCTTTCCTCTGCCTCATTCCACATATAATTAATTACTCCATATGAAGCAGTACAGCTTCCACAATACCTTAACACCCAATGAGGCAGCTTCCAGCCCCTCTGCCAACAAAGAGAACCTAAATCAGGATGGCCCATAACCTCCCTCAAACTACAGGGCTATACAAGACACTCGGCATCTCCTCTAGCCATCTTCTGCAGGGCACATTTTGGCACTTGTGTTTGCAGGAGCCCTGCTAGATCCGGTCCTAAGAGTGAAACAGGCCATGGAAATTCATGTCATGACCAACCTGGGATTGACTCCCAGGGCCCCCTGGCACACCCCAGGTCATGGGGTAGGTGACAAGGGTTTCTTCTGGAACAAATTTTGGCCAAAGCTGCCAAATGCAACCATGTTCTTTGGTGTATATAACCTCTAGTGATTTAGGTCTGTGAAACTTCCTACTCTAGGATTACAGCAAGAAAACTATGATTAATAGAAAGTTTTGGAATTTCATGCCCATGCCATAATAAAAAAATACTTTCAAAACAGGCCAGTCCTCAACAGTACTACCATATGAGAACAAGCTACGCATATAGATAGAGCTGCACAGTTTCAAGGCTCACAAAAACCAGATCAAGTAGGTATAAGCACACATTGTTGCAGCTAGTTTGCAATAACTATTAGAGTAAAAAAAAATAAAATTCAAACACAAGCAAAGTTTTATATCACTGAATTTTAACCGGACAAATACAAACCAAATTGCAGTATTTTCCCACTATTTTTTTCATTATATTGCATTTGTACAAATTGGAAAAAGTTACTGCTTCATAGTTAAGTACTTTTTCACAGGATTATTGCTTTTTTGAACTGAAGTGCTTCCAGGATTGGACTCTATGCTTCATAATAATATGCTTTATAATAGGCAAAAAGAAAAAAAAATGCTACGCTAGAAGACAAAGGTAGCAGTTCAGCTACATTTTAGGTCAGTTTTATTTTTTTTAGAACAAGGATTTTTATTTCTGCTTTGAGAATCTCAGCAGCAACCCAGTTTTGGCCATGCTTAATTCAATGGGGAGACTGACAGCAAATGCCTACAAACCTTTACTTTATAGAAGACAAACTCCAATCCTCATTAATTTCTCAGATGGGAAACTGTAGGAAAATGGTGCCAAGACTGACAGACAGTGTTTAGCAGTAATTCAAGTGAAAAAGTTACAGACAGAAATGCTCAAATTATCACAAAATCTGGCATTATAAAAACAAGAAATGTGAAGTTAAAGGTTTACAGTTAAAAGCGGCTGAAGGGGAAGTAGGCATGGTGCAGTTCTGGAGTCGTTTGCTGTGGCAAAGGCTTGGCCACCACAGTGCGGCCAGGCAAGCACTTCAGGGAGGCTTTTCTGCACGGATGCCCACCCAGAACATGGCAAGAGAAAGGCAGCATCACTGGGACAGCCACTTACTGCAAGAAGTATAATAGTTTAATGCTGCCTAGTTGAGAAAGGAAATGGTTTCCCATTAAGTTAATATCTGTCAAAATGATAAAACTTAAAAGTTACCTGAGATGCTAATCTAAGATTGGCCATAGTCTATAAGCGCAACAATTAGAAGCAATAATCATAAACAATGTAGCCTAATTACAACTAAGTTACCTGAAGAGGAGAGATCCAATTAAATTAACTACATGTTAAGACTAAAGCATATATATATTATTCTCTTATTAAGATAATAGGAAAATTAAAATACAATGATCTGTTTCAAATTCAAAATAATCTTAATTCAAAAATTTTAACTATCACTCAAAATAATAATAAATTTCCTTGTAAATTCTCAAAACCAAAAAATTTGAATTTGTTGCTACACTTAGATAAAACTAGTAGCATATTAGGATTCAGTGCTGTTTTCTTTTTGGAGACATATACAAATAGTAAATATATTTTTTATGGAACAGGGCCAGACCCTACCAAGACAAATAATTTCAGCTTTTGCTTGCTCTGAAAAAACTGTTTATTTTATGAATATATGATGTGATACATATGTACTTATTTTCTAGTGTCTAATCATTGTTACACAGAAAACGTGAAGCTCTGAATTCAGATTTGGACTGGTCAAAAGCCCTTCAGTTCATTTTCAAACAAAATACTCTGCAAGACTACTCTAAGTGTTAATAAATATAATGTTATCAAATGTCATTAATCACAACCAGCCCAAAAGTATACTGGAGACATTCATAATGGCTGGAAAGAAACTACTGAATTACTTTTTTTATTAATGTAATCTCAAATGAAAACTGCCATGCTGTATTACACAATAATATTAATTTCCAGGAATACAGTACATAATAGACCTCAACGCAAATTTAACCACTAGCAAGCCTTACAAAGAAGTAATTGTAGTTTGACAAAATGCAGCTAAAATTCACAACATTCAAATAAGAATACATAGTGCAATACATTCTTGCAATTAAAAATTGCCTGTTAAGGCATTATCCAACAATAAAGATAGCTATACTATATTCCTATGGCTGAATAATATGGTTAGAACACTTCTATGGAAAAATAAAGAAAATACAGAAGTAGAAAAGGATCTCGCCTATAATAACACACCACAAAGAGTTTTGTACTTCTCAGTACAACTGCACCTTATACTCCAAAACTGAGAATTTGACATTTGCTTTACAATTCATTAAAGCCAAGTAGGCAATTTGTATGAATTATTTACAATGTTTCTGTCTGGACTGAATCTTCTAACAGCTTTTATCTTCATGCAAACTCTGCTTTATTTGACAAGAATTGACAGTACAGAATTAGGAATACCCAAATATTTCCACCATGTATGTGGTGGAAAACACCTGTAATGGTCAACAATACTACATAAATACAATGACCAGACAACACCGCTGTAGAAGACTGTTTACAAAAATCAAAAAATCGAACACACATAACTATGCTTGGCCAAGCTCATGTATAGTGTTACTACAGAAATTTTACACAGATGCAAAATCCACATAATGGGTGAGCTGTTAAATACATTAATTTATCTCATTTTAAGGAGTTTGTCTTGTAGTTGAATTGCTCAGTAATAGGTGGGGGGACCTGAAGAGACTGTTGTGTATGCAACTATTCAACAAGCATATCTAAATTTTGCTTCAAACTTTATAAATAAGCAATGTAAAATACTTCAAGCAATTAGCAAATTGTTTCAAAAAAAGGTTCAGAATTTTCTTTTTTGGGTGCAGCAGAAAACTTGAGAACGAAAAGGAGAGCTGATGTTTGCCTCCTCCCTCTTTAATGCTGCATTCACCCGTTTTGCACAGTTCCTCCTTCTGCGTGGGGAGACAGGAAAGCACAATCCTCCTCCCTGAGAAGGGCATTTCAGACACCGAGCCACAAAGCACTTGAGGTGATGTCTCTCCTGTTCCACTTTGTACGAGTCACCGAATGTTCGCTGGAGCAGGGAACAGAGCCCATGTACTCCAGGGCCCCGGTGAACAACACACCATGCTGTGCTAGCCTCTGCAGGCAGTGTTTGTGTCCAGAGGGCACAAAGCACGAGAGGCTCCACAGCCCCAACCCCGACTGCATCAGAACGTGATTCGCTCAGTATCCCACAGGATCAGAAACACAGGATACAAGAAGTAAGGAAGGAGTTAGTAATTGTATACATGTGCAGAGAAAGAGCCAGAATGTCACTTTGACTGTTGCTACATTTTTTCTGCTCTAATTTCCCTCAATAGCTACTCTGTGGCAACTGGAGTTAAATTTATTCCTTCAATTTGATTAAGGTATCTCGGGGACTATTTCATATATTCTTCCCTCTTTACAACTAACTGAAATCACAGCTAAGACGGTGAAGTATTTAATTGGTTAAATCGCTGCTGCTTTTCAAAACTGAGATATTCCAAGTGTCCCGAAGGCGTTTAATTCCAAAACAGGAAGCCGAAGAGGAGAGCACTCAGTAATTCTAATCATGTGCAGATCTCTTGGAAAGTATTTTCCTAAACATTTGCTGAAAGAACCTTTTATTATACTGCATGCTGCTGCATGTACCCCAAATAGGGTCCCACAGAAACAGCAAGATATTTACTACTTAAATTATTTCTGGTTATGTAAAGGAATTAATCTAGAATCAACTAAGAGCATGCTTTCCTAAATATTAAACTTCAGTCACGTGGGAAACAAAGGAAGTAAG
This sequence comes from Athene cunicularia, assembly GCF_003259725.1. Lineage (NCBI taxonomy): Eukaryota > Metazoa > Chordata > Aves > Strigiformes > Strigidae > Athene > Athene cunicularia. The sequence continues at coordinate 10,354,478 of NW_020799144.1, read as the reverse complement.
GGAAGAAAAAGCAACTAAAAATACATTAAATATATTTTTAACATCCTATATGATAACTTCATTCATAAGGCACAGGCTATGAATGGTAGTGCTACACCAAATTCAAAGACACAATTTAATTCATTTTTCCTTAACTTCTGTTTATAGGTTTCTGCAATTCAACTGCAATCCCTGAAGGAATAATTTTAGAATGAAGGCCTGGTGTCCACATGATATTTCAAACAGTACTGCTGAGGTCCCTACTCAGTTAAGTTTCAGGTAAGAGGACCTCTGCATTTTTGACTCTGCTGAGTCTGGAAGTAATGTGTGAGCAGATCAAGAATTTAGGGCTGTAGGAATCTGTTCCCAAGTACCAGAATCTTTCATATGTTGAATGTGTATGCAGTTTACAGAAAAAAAAAAAAAAGAAAAAAAAAAAAAGGTAAATGTTGCCTTTTCGTATCAATGCAAACATTTTCACAAATGTTTGCACACCTATGCACAGCATCAGTGTAAAGACGGGAATTTTTTATTTATAGCAAACAGCAGTTTTTTCCCAAAGTACTCTTGACCTCACATTCAGCACACAGGACAGAGAATTAGCAGAGGTACCCCATACTCTTTATTCTTGTCACTCAGTATGTGACTTCCAAGCCCTGGATGGAGAGATGAAGCGTGGGAAACTCCACTGCACATCCCTCATAGTGAGACCAAACATAAATGAACATTTCTACAGAAACAACTCACAAACAACACCAGAAGGCAGAGGAAAATGCTCAAAGAAATGAAAGTTTCATGGAAATTTCGGTAGAAATTCTGTGATTCTGTGGGATTTGCCTTTTCAAGGGAAGGAAGGTAGAGTCATAACTACATAGTGTTGATCAGCAGACAACTTATCAATCAACTTTGAAAGGTTTGGGGATGTTTCATCACTGGTAGGCACTCACACAAAACTGACTTCACTCAACAAAAAGACTTCATTTAAACATGGGTCACTCCTGTTTACAGTCACATCTAGTATAGTTATTAAGCTTTAAAACAGGAAATCGAGAGAAAAGTATTGTGAAAGATTTGTCTGTTATCCAAACAGAATAAAACCATAAAGAAATAGTAAAATATAAATAAAAGGACTTTTTTTATTTAAAAAAAAAAAAAGTAGTAGTGATGGAAATATTATTAGAGGAGAGGAAGTATGATCCTTGAAATTAGTGTTTAGAGTTATTGAAAGTGCTGTATTTGAGTTATACAGGAGACAGGGAGAGGTCAAAGGGAACCACTCACAGTGTTGGTACACTGATTCAAGAACTCAGAAAACATGGGAAGAACCAGAGACTTCTGGCGGATAGCTGGTGCATGGCTTGGAGGAAGATATTACAGGGGGCTCTCCCTTTGAGAGAAAACACTTTCAGTGCCTATGTTCCAGCTGTGAATGTTGCAGAGAAATCCAGGTCACATAGATGAAGATACATTATCTTGGGTCAAAAATCATCTGGGGGAAGAAATATAAAAATAGGGTCTATAAGAGTACAAATAGGACCAATAGGATTTTATTTGGATAGAAATCTCTCAAATACTGTTAGAGAGATTCGTACTGCCAGGAACTGCAGGAGGCAATGTTTCTAACATTGGCAAGACTCTTTGTTTCTTAGATGTGATACTTCACGAAAACACTGCTGAAATAACAAAAACGTATTTTTATGTGGATTAACGATATTTCAAGATGATTACAGGAGAGCTGCTTGTGTAAAATAAATGACTTGAAGATTTCAAGAGGGGTGCATACATAATACTAAGCCTATCTGACTGTTGCATCTTGCTCAAACTGTCAAAAACAACCAACTGCAAGACTGCAAATCAGGTGGGAATCACTGAAATTGTAATGTTTTGGCCACAAGATCAGAGTGAACTCTGCTTTCTAGGATCAGCTAGGAATTTTACAAATTAAAGAAAAGGCTGTTGGTATTTCACAACAGATCTTCACTTCATATTATATTTTTGGCCTGCAATATGCAGATGATCACAAAACAGGTATTTTACGGATCCTCCTATACTGAGTATCTGTTGAGAGAAAATGTCCATGATAAACCTTTCTAAATCTATGTTAAGGGTTTTTTTTAAATATTTGAGAAATTAAGAGAGATAAAGTGTTAAAGCAGCCAAATTAAAAAGGTGAAGGACTGGAATTTGGAAAAGGCTCAGATTTATTTAAATCAGAAATATAAAAACTGCCTAAAATTTACACCCTGAACCACTGAAAAAAACTCCTCACTGGAGAAAAAAGCTGCAGACTTAACTGACTGAATAATCACCTCAGAAAGGATAACAACAGTATGCAAAAATTACCTACAGAGAATAGAAAAGAGGAATAGCAAGCAAAAAAAGCTACAACTTGGAGTCTAAGTTAAAAGGAGAAAGCAAAAACTGCCAAAATTCAAGCTGGATTTACACTTACAAATGGCAAAAGGCTCACCAGGCATGAGAAGAAGAAAAAAAAGGGAAAAAGTTGTGAAAAGATATAGTAAGACTGAGGTTTAAATTAAAAATAACAAAGGAACAGCCCCAAGCCTAAATTCAGATTTTGTCTCAGTGCCCAGTATGTGCATTCAGTACAGCACTACAGTAGGAGATGGGAGCACGATATAACGGTTAATGAGGATGAGGGTACATTCATCCCATGACAGATAACCAAGACATATCTTGGTCACTGGTAGGAAAGCCAAGGAAGGAGATGGGAACAAGCTCCAGTCCAAAAGTCTGGAAACATGAAGGTACAGACCCAGCAGAAAGGGGTTTTTATAACTGAATCATTCTGGAGTGATAATACCGGAATAAAAAACAATAAACGAAGTATGTGCATTTAAGAGAGGGGAAAAAAGGCTACTTAGGCAACTGTTGTCTAACTCAGTGTATACAGGAGTTAGAACTATTTTTGAAGGAAAGAGTAATTAAACATAGAGAGTTATATAGAAACTGGGATAAAACATAACACAGGTTTACCAAAGGAAGTGCATTCCAAACTAACCTGATATCTTCCTTTGATAAGATAACTAAATTACTGGACAAGGAAATGCAGGAGATTCAATCTGTCTGGATTCAGTAAAATATTTGATACTGTGCCAAATGGGAAATTATTATTTAAACTGCAGAAGATGGTGATTATGTTAAAAATGTAATACGTAAGAAATATGGGAAATACATGAGAAATACTGGGAAAAGGGGAGATAATAATAGGATATGCTAAAGGGAGAATTACTGACCAGGAGACAGTTGACTAACTAAGCACCTCTAAAGTAGGTCTGTAAAGTAATCTTAGTTAAAATATTCTTTTATAACCTGAGCACAAAAGCAAGAGATTGTTGACAGGTTTTGCTGATGATACAAAGCTGGGAAGCACAGTCAATAGAGCAGAAGATAGAAACTGTTAGAGGAAATAGAGTTTATAACACAAGCGTTGCCACATCAAGATTACCCACAAGCTGATCTCAGCTCTACTCTCCCCGTTTGTCACAAAAGTATTGACAGTATCAACAAATCAAAAGATGAATGCCCCTCATTCTCCTGTTGCAACCAGGGATTCCCCCCCCGCCCCTCACTTCACAGATCTCATTTGCTCAGCCATGTTTTACACAAAGAAAAGAGAACTCAAAATGCTGAGATCTGACCAGATACTGCAATTTCCATTCCATGAGAAATTCCAGTATTTTAATATTTGTCTTTTTCTGTCATCAACATAAAAGTTAAATATAAGCATTTTTCACATGACAAAAACTTTCCGGTTAGAGATGGTAAATATTAAAAAATAAAATGTTGGTTATTTCCAAATTAAAGTGTGTCATATAAATCTGCTGAACCAATTCACTTAGAATCAGCTGGACATTCAGTTTGATAATCCTAGTAGTGTGCATAGCCTAATGCACGTCCAATTCTCACCCATAAAACAGGGTTTCCAGCCAGCCTATTATCTACCTCAAGACATTCAAAGGCACTTCACTACTCTAATGGCCATATAGTCAAAGGAAATACTATACCACCAAAAGTATAATGCCATTTTCCCCAACAGAACATCGGTGAGGAAAGATGTAAAAAATACAGCTCTGCTGGGCAATGCAGCATATTCTTGAACTGCTGCTAAAAAAAACTCAAAAAAAATTTAATACGTTGTCACACTTTCAGTAGGATTAAATTGATCCTTTGTTTTAATTTGTCTAATTATAATAATAAATTCCTGAAGAAAATTTGAGTTTGTAGACAATGAATCTTCCATTAAAAGATTCTCTAACACAACTCTGAAAGAAAGAAAAATAAAGCCACTTACTAGTCAAAGAAAATCCATTTATTTCATATTGATATCAGGAACATTTCAAATCCTTTTGCAAGGCTTTTACTACGTGAACACACAGAGCATACTGTAAAAGTAGCTCAAGAGCCTAAGTATGCATTTACATGACAGAACGTGAAACCAAAATCAATTTATTGCAGCTCACCAGGTAGAAAGCTACAGTTATATCAGTTTTGTTCTTTGCCTCTGAAAACAACTGACAATACATAAATCTGAATGAAAATAAAATCAAAGGTCTAACTTCAAAACAGCCCTGTCCCCAAGGTCTAGAGCTAAAGCATCTACCATCTCTACAGATCTGCCTCGTATATCACCTAAAACACCTAAGCTGCTCAATAATGTGAAGAAGTGAGATAGCAGCAGACTCTAATACTGTGCAGGAGGTGCAGTCATACGGGCAAATCTGTGGTTTTATCAGCTAAATTCATCTCATGTGGGGCCAGAGATGGTTGCACGTACTACCGCAACAGAAATCACTAATGGTGGGTCCTGAACTATGTCCACACCAGCAGCACTTTGCTGGTATGGCCTCCTGGTAGAGCATGCTCAGTGAAGACTTGTCATATTATTGAGACACCTCCAAATAGTTTCTTTGATTTTTCTAAAAGAGCTTTTTAAAGTGGCTGTAGTTCAATGGAATTAGAAACAATGTTCCTGGTCTTCCCTCCAGTAGAAATGTTCACATGAACTTGGTCCACCCTTTCCAGAACTTAGGACACATCCAGTAAGAAAAAAATTGGTTTTTCTTCCCACTCCCACTAGACAGGAAGTTGTATTTCAAACTAAATTTGAGGGTAGAGGGGGCTGAGCTAGCCCTCTAGTCCTTCTCTAATGCCACTTCTTTTTCTTTTTTTGAATTGTCCACCATTGCTCAGAGATATGAATCACCAGAGAAATGCGTAACTACTTACAATGCAGTATGTTAGTACTCAAATAGAAAACATGGTTGCTACTCAAGCTGAATAAACAACCTGCAGCAGGGGAATCCATAATGATAAACATGCTCTCATTACTACAGAACATGCAGTAGGAATTCCTCACATCATATACTGTGTTTCATTTGGACAACATAATGTTTCCCCCTCTCCTCTGCTCAGGGAAAACCGCAAAATTAAAATTGGATGACAATAAAAACAAGAAAAATGGGGTCAAATTTACCCCTTGCTTAATTCTACATGTTTTAATGTGTCACATGGAATAAGAATGTAGACCACTGCAAAAAAATTAGTTAGTTACAGTTCTATTGTGAAATACAATTTGTTCTAAATGTATAGGTCAATCACCTGTAACATAAATACCAAACAGCTCAGTCTTGAGATTTTTATCCTCTCAATCTTTACTCATATGATTTTATTTTTTTACGTTGCAGCATGTTTCCTTATTCTACAGTTCTAGCTTTTAAAAAAAAAAAAAAAAAAGCAAAATTTACAGTAATAAGCCTAGAAGGACCAAGGTATAACAGGGAAATAAAAGGTCCTAAATATATCTATTCCTTGTTTCAGTTCGGAATAGTTGAAAGGAAAATAACCATTACAATGCAATGATGGATGAATGCAAGGTAAAGTTCTTGCCTTAGTAGTTTTATTGAATATTCTAAGGAGGTTTTTTAACATGGAGTAGCATTACAAAGTCCACTGCACATTCGGTATCAAGATTACTCTTTTACCAAATTGTTTTAACTTCTACTCCCTACAAACACAAGCTACTCTGTGAAAACTGAGGCAGAACGGTGAAGTGCTTTGATCAAACACGTGGTAAATTCACAAGAACTGATGAGTATAATTTAATAATTCTGATTTGTGCCAAAATGCTGTGTATTTCCAAACACACAACACAATAATTAGTACTTACAACTCACTAGTTAAGTAAAATAACTTCAAAACCAGTACTGAAGCTTCAGTAGGTAAACCATTCATGAACATTAGCAACCTTTTATACAAGGAATGGCAGTAAAACACACAAGACATACTAAGGAAGGGTTTGTTTTCAAAACCCAACATTCCAAAAAGAAGCTCAAATATTATCAAGGTGTAGCAATTCAGTGGTAGAAAACATGTTCAGAAAATTCTTTTTGTAATGGTTTAATTTTAAAATTGAAATCAGTACAAACCAGGCTTAATATTTTCTCAAAGGTTGGCACTACCTTTAATCTTTAATCACAGGACAAAATAAACATGTCTCAGACAACCTTATAATACATTCTGGGGCCTTCACAGCTTTAGCCACTGTCAAAATGTGCTTTGAAACAATATAACAGAGAACTTAAAGTAAGAAGAATAACTCTCTGTAGTAAATACCTAAGTTTGAGGACAAAAATACTGCCAAATTGTTCTGTGAACTATTAGACAAGGTGCTTTTGAAATCCCCTCCATCAGCAAAAATAGTACTTAGTTTTCAGCAACCTTGAGGAACAAAATGCAGTAATATTTGAATGTGGTACCACCAAGATTTGTGAACTTCTTCAGCTGGTGCAACAGTATTAATAGATATAACCAAAGAAAACCATATGGCTGTGCCTGTAAAACTAATATCATGCTTGTAAGTAACTTCCAGTGTAAACCCAGTCACAGAACTTGATGCCAGAGAAGCAACAGTAGATGCAAGATGTATTTGTATCTTTAACTTAGAAGTACAATTTAAACACTGAGAGGGTTAACTCTTTTACAAATTTGTCTTCTATTCCAATAAGCAATAATCACAGAAGTAGGTGCCAAAAGCAGACTTAAAACAGAGTTTAACATATTCTGATTAAAAATTCTCTTTCGGTATTTCCCTCTGTTAGCATTCCTGTTAGTTCTTCAATCATACAATTTTTCCTTATGGTAAAGAATCTTAATTTTTTTTACATAAAACTGTAGTAGAAAAATCTTAGTTCTTAACATAATCTTTGGAGGAAATATGAAAATGGGGGAAAAAAAAGAAACATGAATTTTATAACAGCAACTAAACATACATATATTTCCTTAAAATTATGAAGGATGATGTGTGTATAAAATAGGGCTGGCATCAGCTTTCTAAAACAGACTGACCAGCTATAGTGTATTTGCTTTTTTTTCTTATTGCCATGGTTCATGGTGGTTGTACGTGAGCAGCCTTCATGATACATGACAGTTTTACACAATTCTATTTGATTTGGAACAAAAAGGAAAAAATGTACAAATACATGCAGAATACCTCAATCATGTTAACCTGGCAGATCGCATGTTGAGCTTTACTGAGGTCCAGATTTTCCAAAATGCATAAATGTTAGATAAAACCCCTGCCCACACATTAATTGAAATACTTGAAATGTGAGTTAGCTCATCATCAACAAGGAACAGGATGCAGCATCAAGCCTAGTACCAGCCTTGCACAGCAATCATACACCACATATTCTCTTAGAGGTGCTAGCTCCATCTCAAAACCATTAAATCTCCTTGCCCCACTCCTCCTCCTGACAGTCTTGAAATTTCCTAGTGAGAAACAATCTGGCCTTCAATAAGATTTCTGTAGCTTTCATCCCTTTGATATCAGGTGCTCTCAAAAATAACTAACTTTTTCTGGTTTCTTTCTTAATCACAGTGGTATCGAAGGAACTGTTGATATTGCAGATATTAAGTAACACACATATAACTGAGCCAGAAGACACATAACATTTGGAACACACAGGAAAAAAATCAGATGCTAGACAGAAAAATATAACTTTGATAACTATAAATAAAAAGAGAATAGTGGTATTTAATTTTTTATTACAGATAAGACTCAAGAAAACAAGAAAAATCATATGTCATGTTGGGAAGTTAAAAAAATTACTAGAGATCTTATTTTGGTTCCAAGGTTTAAGGTTAGACACTGCTGAGAAACAGCAGTTGCATAAGTTACATTACTTGCATAAACTCTAAAATGCTTGTTTCTCTTCCTAAAAGACCATTTATGTATGTACTTAACACTGTTCTATTTTCACGTTAACAAGCCTCTCTGAGATGCCACACAGAAGCTCCACTCTGTCTCAAATTTCTAGAGGGTATTTATAAAATACCTGTCATTAGCGACTGCTGCGAATGTTTAGTGAGACTTTTTAAATGCCCATTCTGTTTTATATTTACACTTCCCTATTCTTACATAAATCTCTGATACTTTACACATCAATTTCTTCAGCCCCCATGAACTCACTCTTTAGAAAAAAGCAGAGCAATCATGTCTCTATCTGTGCAGAAAAGCAAACAATTACACTGTCTGCTCTGAGGCTTGTCATTTTGATGAAGAAACATGACTTAGTGCTCATGTTATTGCTATTGATTGCCAATCACACTGGGAACTGAGTCACTCAGACAAAATTAACCTAAAGAGAGCACATTAATATTAGATTTTCTCATATAAAACTATAATTCTATAATCAAGTTTAGCTTTTTTTTTTTTTTTCCCCCCAGTACAAACCTCTACTGAGACACTGACTGTAAAGATCATCTATCCTCTTCACCTCCTGTGGCTGCACGGACGTGCTTTAACAGGCACACCTGACGAAACATAGGCTTCTACAAGTCTGTATGGAATAAATACAAACCTTGTATGTGCTACAGCTTTGTCTCCTGGGGATCCTCATGAGGCTTCGAGGAACATTAGCAGGAGAACACCAATATAGGCCAAAAAAAACAGTGCCTACACAAACTCAGAACTACTGGCCTTAGTCCTAATACAGAGATAAAGGCAGCTGAGCACTTCTGTGTAAAAAAACGAAACAGAAGTGAAGGTATTTCTGAAAAAATGCAGAATGGTCTTCTGGCTTAGGAAAAAGGAAATGAAAATTCAACACTTTTGTAGCTGGTTTCTACACTTCTTCAGTCTTCATTTTATCATTATCAAAAAAGTATTCACCTCAAACTCTTTACTATGTACTGGTTCATTTTTCTAACATGAAAGCAAAATAATAAGCTTGAACAAAGTTCATGAAGATGCGTGGAGTTGAGAACAAGGGCAAGGGAAGTTAAGAACAATGTTAATATTCAAAACTCATCTATTTCTCCAGGGCAAGCTTTCAGCACAGACATATAAAATGGTACTTTCAAAAACATTTGTTCTTTTTCCAAACCACTGCACTTTCGGCCACTAGAAGGTAACTAATACGGACCATTTAATAGCACACACACTTCAATTTGTAACATGGTTCCTGAATTCTAGCCCTTTGTAAAGATTGGGTAAAAAGTGCTTTTCTGAAGTGCAAGTGTGCAGAAGCATGTAACAATCTGAGGGACTGCCCAGGGCTCTGCTTCACTCCACCTGTACCTGCCACAATGTTTTCCGACCAGTCAGCAGCTAATACCAGGTGCACATGGTGCACATCCAGCTGGCAGGATTCATGCCCAACTCCAGAAAATCCCAACCTTCTCTCAGGTTGTAGATCCCTGCTGCTTGGCAGCTTTACATGCTGTTTTCCTAGGATATATATTCTCTGGAAAAGCCTGTCTGTCAGTTCTGCTCATTTTTAACACCAGATGACTTACAAATGAAAACAAATTTCACCAAAGAAAGCAAAAGATTATGTTCTTGGTAACAAAGATGGGAACAAGATAGCCAAGAAAAAGGTAAAAATCTAAAGCTATGGATAATCTAAAATTGTGTTTCATTAAAAATAGTGTTTTTAGCCACAAGAGTGTTTCTCTGCTTCAAGGCAAAGCTCAGCTACGAAGGTGAAATAAATAACTAACCTTGCAGCATCCTCTCTCTTTAATCCATCAGAGCTCAGCTCTAAATCTAAGTTGCAAGAGCCCAGACCGAGTTTTCATCCTTTGAGGCTCCTCCAAGCAGTGCTCTCTCCACCATCTTTCTCTGCTTTGTGTTCAGGATAGGACTTCTCATCCCGTCTGCTCCCCTGCTTAGTAATCACTTCCTAGTTCTTTTCATCAGGTAAGAATGTAATTTTTACACTGATATACTACAAATGGCCATGACAACTCACATTTCCAATCCCGGGGCGGGGTGGGGGGGGGAAATAAAAGCAATCAAGGGGATTTAATAATTTGTTTGTCTCATCCCATCACAATTCCTAAATGTCTAATGTTCATTACGAAGTGGACATAAGCTACCTGAGGGCCACGGGCACTGCTTAGCATTACTAATAATCATACTTCTGAGTAGCAGTATCAGGGCTGAACCATGACAGCAAAAGCTCCCCATTCAGTCTCTGGTGAAAATAAAAAGCAATGTGTACCATCATTAAGTTCTAGCAGGGAACAATCTTAGGCCATACAAATGACTGCCTGCTTATCCCAGAATTTCTCTACATGTTCCTCTGCAGTCCAACTGTAGCAAACACTCCTGCTCTCTTTCTCACACATATGAAGGGTGACCATGCACAAAATCTCACCCACAAATTCTCAACTCACTTCCTCCAACTAAACCAAATTATTTCCTTATTTTCTTTTGAGAGCTTATCCTAAGACAGGCATTCCCCATGGTATGCTGAACTCTCAGTGATGAAGCAGGGCTACAAACAATAAGGGGAAAATGCCAGTTAGCATGGTGAATTGTTAGACTAATTCTTGATAAATTTCCTACATTTTCTGCCCTGTGTTTCCTCTGCTGTGAAGGTAAAGTAGCTCTCTAATTTGAAAGGACATAAAAGGAGAAATTCCTAGCTAAACTTCACATGAAAACAGAATTTAGGGGACGGGTTCTGAAAAAATAAAATCTGAGGAATTTTCAGGATTGCATTTTCTCAAAATCAGATCCCAGGATTTTAGGACCCTTTATCTTAGGCAAAAGTGAAAATCTCTCACACAGATAATGTAAAGATGAGAGTCCTGTTTTACAGGGTAAAATATATCTTCTTGAACAAATCTGCTCTAATTTTCTGCCCCTCCAAGCAGCCTTGCAAAACCTGATAAGAGACAGACAGACAGGCATTAACTCTAAATACCTGGTTTTCACCACAATTGTGGATAACACAAAACAATAATGACGTAGAAGACAGGAGGGCAAGGGACCTTCTGGGTCATTAAATCTGGGTCATTCAGTATCTCATTATCACAAGTATCAAACATCACATAATGTCTTTCACTAATTTATATAGTTTTATCTGACAACTAACTGACTTCTGGATATGATTGTTTCTTTTGGAAAGCCATTTCAGCATCTCACTTCTCTGGTTCTAGTGTAAATTTATCCAAGTTCAGTTTATAACTTTTAATTCCAGTGCTAACATTCTTGTTTCATTTAACAGATTTTTCATGCTCTTGCATTTCAAATGTTTTTTCCTCAATGTATTATCAGAGATAAATTATATTTCCTTTCAGGTTTTGTTTTTTCTTCTAAGCTAAATAAGATTAATTCTTCTGGCCTTTTCTCATAAGACAGGCTTCTCTGAGTCTGATTTTCCCAATCAACATAACAATTCTACTATTTTTTTTAATTCCCTTTTTTTTTTTTTGGGAGTGGGAGTAACTGAAATTAAACATACAGTACAACAGATGAGTCTTCAACCAATTTCATCTGAGAGCAACACCCAGACAGAACCTAAAATTGTCTTTATTTCATTCATGTCCATTAGCAGTTCACAGTAGTCCTATGATCAACTAAAGCACCCATTTATTTCTCCCCAGTCATTTCAACTAATGAGCCACAAACAGATTTATCTTATCCTCACTCCCCCAGTAAATGACCTTATACTTTGCACCACTAAATTCCATTATGTTTCTCTTATATCAGTCCTCAAGATCCTCTAGTTCTCTCCATAGGAACTTATCTTCTAATGTTTTGACAAGGCCTCCAGATATTTTGCCATCATTACTTTTAGTTTATCCTCTCCTACTTCTTGTACTACAATTACTAGTTAAAATATTTGTCTGAGGGCAAATTTTTGTGCTATGATCAGTCAGCTTTGTTTTCTTGTGTGCTACTAATATAAAAAGTTTTACTAAACTCTAAATGGATTAGAGTTTTGAATTTTCTTTCTCAAAAAAATCAGTTATTTTGCCAAGTGATAGATAGAGGTTTAATATCTTCTGTAACCCCATCTTGCATACCATTCTATTTCCATTTTCAACCTTTACTTATTTCTTCTTTATTCAAAAACCTTGAATACCACTGATGTTAGGCTAACAAGCCTATAGATTTCTTTGCCTTTTTAAAATTTTAAAAAAAATATTTTTTTTTGCATTCCAACACTAACACCCAACAAGACAAGATACCTGACAGGAATTCTAGGGTAGAAGTTATCTCTTACCTTCTACTTCATGACCTCTCAAATTTTGCTTTCCCCTTCGATCGAAGTAATACACCCCCATTTTCATTAGCTATCCTGTCTTCTCTGAAATCTTCTTCACTGAAAATGGGAATTTATTTCCATTTACCTGGTAAAGAGAGTAAAATATAATTTTGTCTACAGCCTCTTCCTTGGGCTTGCTTCTCTTCCTTTAATCTTTCTATATGCAAGGTTAAAGCACCTTTTGACATCAGTCTTAGCATCTTTTCAGACCTATTTTCAAGATATAATGCAGGTACTCCTTTGGGGAATTCTTATTTTATATCTAAAACCTCTAAGCTATACCTTTGCTCCATCCCTTAAGGTTGTTTTATTTTCCTAATGATTTTGCTACAATGGTTTGGTTTCAGACTATTCTGCACTTTTGATTGAAAGGAAGACAAAGCATGCTTCAGCCAAAATCATTAAACATCTTTAAGAAATTACAATTTATCCTTTGGAAATTAAGAAATGTAAATACTTAAGTTGTCCATCTATTTATTTTAAACAGAATCAGTTCATGATACATGCATTCAAGCTTGTTTTCTAAGGCTAGCTATTCTGTAATTACTACTACATGCTAAAACCAAATCTGAAAAGAGTTTCAGGTTTTGCTCATTAAGAAACCCAACTGCTGAAAAAAATCCATCAGCTGTTACACAGAGAAGACTCTTACCACTTTTAGAAATAATACCAGAGGAATGATTAAATTTAGTACTGCCACAGTTATCAACAAACCACTTGCAATAGACTAGTGTGGAAAAATAATTCTACAATTTTGCCTTCAAATGCTATTATTAACATGGTAAGAACTTCTTGTTTCAACTATTCTTGTAACTTTAAAAGTTGTAAATCCTCCAAAACTGATTTCTAGTTCCATAACAAGTATTTTTCCGAACCTATTTTTGGAGACATGTGTTGAGGAAGCTTTCTGTATTCTTCCAAATACTAAGGATATGATTGCTATTTATCTACCATTACTAAAAATATTCAAACAAAACACTATAAAGTGCAGCAAAAGGAAAGATGGAAAATAAGGAAAGAGAAAGGATCATATGTATTCCTGTTTATTTGACAATAAAATAGAGGGAGTAACACACTACTGAACACAGAGAAGGTATGGACAGATGGAAACTATTCAGTGTATGCACTCATTTTATTATATTGTTTGGCTTCCTGACATTATCGGAATGAATCATCTGTTTCAGCTAAGGCATGTTCACAACTTCTAGAGAGATGGCTCAAGTACCAGAGAGAACCCAGTCATGTTAGTACGATACTCTGCTTGGGTTCACAAAATATCCTATGAGGTTGATTATGTCTAACAAAGTAATGAATTATAACAGCTACTCTGCCTCCAGAATTAAGCACTTATAACTTTTTCAAAAAGAGAATAAATACAAGGTCCCTGAAAAACAGCTTACAACCTAACCTGTTTCCTTGTTACAGCAATGTTTGAAATATGGATGTTCAAAACATCTGAAAAATGTTTTCTCTTTCTATCTCTTCTCTGTTATTTGCAACATAACTGCAAACTGTGTGAGTGTAGTGGGAGAACCCATTTACAAGGGTTCTCCCCACTCTCAGTGGCATTCACAGTTGGCTAGTCCAATATGTATCATGAAATTTAATCAATGTTTTGAATTTCTACCATTTTACTAAATTTTTATTTAAACCCAAATATTTTATTTCAGAACCAGATGAATACAACTGTATATACAGTCAGAGATAAGATATTTTTTAAATACCCATTCTTTGATACTGGTATGGGAAGATTTAAAATACGGATCAAAAGACGAAAATGAAAAGAGAATGAAGGGAAAATGCACTATTCTGATCTCATGATCCTGAAAAGGCAACTATCTGTAATCTAACTTTTAAGATTCTGAAATTGCTCTAAAAGTAGACTCTAACTGACTAGAACAGGCTCATCCCCTTCCCTACCAAAGTATTGCATCAGCTCACTTCCCTCCTACTCTTAACACTTGTTGCTATTCATCTATTCTCTCCTTATTTGTCTACATATTATTAGTAAGTTCAGTTCAAAGTTTTAAGTGTTCAGTTCTTAATAGTTATTATTTTAAAATTTTGAAGGCACTCGATTTTATTTGCTTAAGCACTTTGCTGTATTACTCATGTACAATTATTAAATGTTCTTCAATCACTAAAGTAAACTGATTATGCTTTTTAATTACATAGTATTTACATCTCTGAAGAGAGCTGTCTTTTATGAAGGACTCCACATGTCTAAAGGAACAACTCATCACAGCAAGGCTTCTAGACCTGACTGAAAAAAGAGATATAATTCACTGGAACATCTACAACATAACCAGCTGTCAGTATAAAACTGTTGTTTACATCTGGTTAGGAGATCTATGATAAAGGTCTGCCTTCGAAAAACAACAGGTAGAAGTGAATTCTCAGATAGTTTAAAATACCTGTGGACAAAATCAGAAAGTACCAGCTAAATAAAATACTGTGGGTACACCTTCCAGAAAAATAAGTGCATAAGATTACAACAGGGATTTCAATTTAAAATAATGAAGTGAACTAACTGAAAGACATAAGTAACAACATCACTCATGTTATTTTTCTATTTGTTCCTTTTTACCAATATTTCTGTCACAGTAGTATCTGGGCAATTTTCAGTAGGAAGACTTTAAAAAAAGGATGTTAAACTCAGTTATTTTTAGAGGTAAAACTGCTTTCAGAACCTTCAGAAAGGTTCAGCACAGTTTTACTACTCATAGACCTTCAAATCTACTATTCGCAGAGACAGACATTGTATCAACTAAAGCTATGCTGAGCTTCACCAGAGATTGCAATGTTTTAATATCCATATACCCAGCACATTCTGACAGGGCTACAAGGCTGCACATCAGCAGACTTTACTCACAGTTACTCATATGCACTCTCTGTTTTCCCAAAGCATAGGTACTTGAGGAAAGAGGGGGAAAAACATTCAATAGCATTAAACCAATCTTTTATTTATGTAAGCGTAGCTCTTTAATCAACTTACGTTTGTTTTTTTGTAGTGCATCAAATCCACATGACAAAACATTTTGAAATTGCTCATCAAGTTGCTTGTTAAATACTGTACACTCAGAATTACCTTGAATTATTTTGAAATGTTTTATCTGATTGATTTTTCTTTCCTTCAGATTTGCATCTTGTGGTCAACTGAGTTTTAGGTCCAAGGAAGGACAGGGCTTTTGCTTCAGCTGGGAAATTTCTATGGTCTTTCTCATGTGGATTCTCTGGAACACAATAAGGTATCAGCACATGTTGCAAGTTTTCCCTCAGGCAGAGAACTTTTACAGTCTCTGTCCTCCACTCAGATTTAATTCCATAAAACTTACAGCAGCTTAATTATCTTTAAAAACCTCTACCTTGCTCAAATGTGGTTAACATCATTCCACTGATGGAAGAATTTCTGAGTAGAGGCAAGGGCAGAGACAGAAACACACATCACAGAAAATCAGATCAAAACAATCCAGAGGAGAGTATTACACCTCGCTAACTCAGTACAGCAGACCTTTTGCATTCTGATCTTTCCAATGTTTAATATTTTTCTCAGAATTCAAATTTGTGCAGTTATGGTTTACACAAAAACTGTCTTTGATGTTAAATGGCAAGCATGTTTCTACCCTTTCAAAATGTAGGAAAAAACCTGGAGAACATGAAAATAAGCATCTAACAACAAACAGCAAATAAAAATACTTTAAAAACTAGAAATTAATGAGTTTTAACCATTTACATTTGTGTTTAAATGTCTGCAGTTGTAATATTTATTTTTGAAAGCTAAATAATTCTAGCTAAAACCAGTCCACAGGATCAAAATTCTGATTGCATACTCTCCTCCATCATTCTTTAACTGCATTTCTACATTTTAGTCACTGGACTAGTTAAACATACGTTAAACATACATTAAAACACACCCTGCAACTATGCTGAAGCACAAGGATCCTACAAATGAGATACATTTAAATGTATTCCATGCATCCTATCAGGGATTTAGGATTTCACGTAGTTAGGTTTTTCTTGCTCTTGTGTTCATTCATGCAAACCTGCATAACTACTCAAGACAATTAACCCTGCCTTAGCTTCTAAATCTTGAACAAAATCCTCAATATCAGAAACTTGGATTTACATTATCAGGTTTCTATTTCAGTGCCTATGTGGCCTGATTTTATAAGGCACAATGTACTCAGAACCTTTCAGTAAAGATAGGTAAAGGACTCACCACTAAGTACATCAGTTCAGAAACCTACACTTAGCTTCTAGAGATTGCTGAAAATCATATGGTCCAGATGCCAAAAATGGGATGACTGTTAGTCATGTTTTACTGATTCTTGTAACACCTCGCTTCTAACATGATCAGTATTATCTGCTAACATCTCAAAAGTGTGGATTTGACTGAGCAGTGCATAAAGGAGGGAAAAGAAAAATTTCACAGGCTGAAGAACTAATGAAGCTGGAAGATGGAATTCAGTTTGCTTAAGCTAAACACTTAATTCAGATCATTAATTCAGATTCAGGGCTCAAGTTTCAATTTAGTTGGTGAAGAAATAACTGCCTTTGAAGGTGTCCGAAAGCAGACCATGTATGTCTGTATAACTGCTGCCTAAACTCAAGCAGACAAGATCTTTATGTAGAGATACTCAAAAGAACATACTGCTCTCCACTTACTACACAGGAGCTTAGGTCCTTAGTTTAGGACCATTTTACTGGGCACAAGTGCTGCTACATTAAGGCACTTAGGGCTACACCTGTATCAGCAAGTAATACAGCACTACAGGAATAGATCAAGGGCATTCATACTTGGTGGAGACCCCAAAACCTACAGTGTATGGAGCTCCAAGATTTTACTGCAGATTGGACATAGCCTGATTCTCTGAACTGAAAGATTAACTACACGTGGTTCAAAGCTGTACATAAAAATCAGTCATTGGTTTGGACCCTTATATCTCCATTGAGAGTTGGTGCCCATGAAGTACATACTTGGAACAAATCTCTTAGTTTAGTTTCCTCCAAAAGAAATTTAGTTCATGTGTACCAAACCAACCACTTAGGGGAATCAGGGACAGCTGGGGGGTTTGCTCCAAAACTACACTATTGCTCTGAACCACAGTACTAATGTAGACACAGGCTAAATAAATCTCAAGATCTCACTACAGCTTCCATCCCTCCCTTGCCTCTTCTTCAGCCCTGGGTGGAAATCAGTCACGAGTTATTACCAGTGCCTTTCTTCTCCATCTCACTAAATGGTATTGCAAAGCTTAATGGGAACTTAGTTTCAGAATATGGATAATCTCTGCAAGATGTGACTGACCTGAGCAAACAGCTTGAAAATACATTGGGGGGGAAAGACAGACAGTATAACCTCTTAAGGTAATTTCCGAAGGAAATCAGTCAAAAAACTGTTACCCACAACCACTGGCTTTTCCATATTACTGCCTATTGGAGCTATGCTTTCATCCTAAATATCTTTAATACTGAAAACTATTAGAGAAGACCTCAGCATAAACTACACTTTACATGAAATTTCCTATTTATTTACTTGAGATCTCGTAACACAGTAGCTGATTGTTTGAAACAGAAATGTGCACATTATCAGCCTATTATATCAACAAATTGTAAAAAGTAGCCAGGATGTTAACAGTTTAAAACTGTAGGGAGAACACACAGTGCAATTTTAAAGAAACTTTTATAAGCATATTTACTGTGCAGGTTGTAATGCTATATATCTGTACATTGTTTACACCTTCCCAGTTTTTTTCTGCAGTACTGCCATCCTACCAGTTACAGCTTATTCTTCAAACTTCCCTCATTAGCTATAAGACCACAAGGGTTTCACTTTATTGAACCTTTTCTGTGAAATACTGATTTTTTTCTCCCACAAGTAACATACCAAGAGTGGATGGAAACTGCTCCTTCTTCACAAGGGTTCTCTAGTCCAGTAACTGCTGTTTAGTATTTCAGTCACTGCACCTGTAGCACATAGGTATACAACACACAGTGACAAATTCCAAAAAGAACTACCATAGTTAGATCAATACAGAGAACACCAAATCCTTCAAGAAAAAGGTGAAAAAGACAACAGTTACATAGTAAAACACCTAAAAGTTTCCATATACCAAAATGAATGTTTCCAGTGCAGTCTCAGTTCACCCCCTTGTTACTCACACTTTCTGAAACCAAGACAAGATTTGCATAGATGCATATTATTATATGACATTTAACTAAAATGGGCAGGATGCTAGGAATTCCTATAATACTTTCATGAAAATTGTTAATAAGTTCACTTACATGCTCCCTACTGCTGGACTCAAGAGATTAATTTAAATTCTGGGAGAACAGAAGGTAAGACAGGTGATGGCTAACCTGGCAAGCCTGTCTTGCTATGAACACATCATCAAAGACTCTTGCCATGTCAGGACAGTTATTTCAGATGTTCAGGGAGGACCAAGAGTTGGACATTTTTGACTGGTTTGTGCTCAGAAATTATGTATCAACTCCTTTATTTCCTGGTCTGGCAATAAGAAGAAAGTGTCCTGTCCCTGTCTTCACTGACTTTCCTCCTAACAGAACTGTGAAGCTTTTCCTATGAAAGCTGTAAATACTAATCCTGCCAGCAGGCTGAGGCCCATGTTTCTTCCAGATATTCCTCATGAGGACCTAGACGGTCCCTGCTCTGCAGTAAAGTGACAAAACTGGCAACTCCAGTATTGCCTGAACTGGTAGCCAATACAAGGAAATGAGGAGGCCCATTCCAGAAGAAAGTTGTCTTCTTTTGCCACTGGGAGTAAAAAGCACCAGCTCCAGCTCTTCCCCATCCTTTAGATCATGAAACCATTCTTCTCTCTCAGAGTGACACCTTCCAAACAGTAGCTATCTCTCACTCCAGAAAATTAACCAGTCCAGATGTAACAAAGAAAATAACTACAGAGATGCTAAGAAAAGAGGAAAATTTAAGGCCGAGATGTGAGCTAACATAAGCCAGGAAATTTAAAACGGAAATTGAAATTTCATTCTAAGACAGACATTTTGGCACAGAGATTGCATGATTTTCCTTTGAGTATTGTCAGTCAGGATCCTCACTCCTGGGACTACACCTTCACAGTACATTCCAAATATATACAACATGCGGAGATGCTTTGAAATTTGATGATATTTGCATTTGGACTGACATCTTCTTGTAATATGTTTGACACTGAGCACTTTTATAACAAAGAACTGAGACGATTTCAACCCAAATCTTTTCCAAAGAATAAAAGGCAACTACACATGAATGAATAAATGAACAGTTTGCTACAGCAATGAATGCCTCAGAAAACAGCAAGTTTGCAGGCACCAGATGGAAGAAGAACATTATTGCAATTCCTGCATCCCATTGTGTAACAGCCAACAGAGCCGTTAACACTTTCTGGTGATTTCTAAGCTTTTTAATGTGCTTTCCTCTGAAGGTGTTTTTTTGTGCCCTGTCAGTCTTCAAGCTAGGTTCAGCTGTGTGGGAAAGAAATTTTAATGGCAAGCTATCAAATTGGGAAAAATACAAAATATAGATGGAAATAAATACTAATGATTGTGTTACAAAAGTCACTAAATGGACACAAAGCTTATATGATAAAATATGATCTATTACCTACAGCACAAGTCTTCAATCTCTTACAAGCCACTGCTTTCTCTCTTCTATACTACAGCCGTCTGCCTTTCTGCATCTTAGTTTATCACTTATCCCCCAGAAATGGCTATCTCAAGATCCCAAGGAGTTTTCACAATTCATTGTTTTCATTTCAAGAAAGCAACTTAAATATTATTTAGCATATGGCATTACATCTTCTTCCAGAATACCGAGAAAAATGGTAAAAAAATGCTTGAGTCAATTCAAATTACTTATTTTCATTGCTACCATCACAGATCATCATGAGAAAGCTACCTATTGAGCAAAATACTCCTGGTTACAGACATCCATTTATGCTAAGCAGTGTATTTTCCTGCCCCCAAACATATATGAACATTTGTTCAAGTTCCCTTTGCTTAGAATGTGCTTTCAGTATCTTGTATATAGTAGAAGTGAGAGTACCTCATTTAAATTGTCAATAAGCATGTCTAAGCGATGTCTGAACGAGTCCCTGGCAAACCAGGGCAGAAAGATTACACAATATTAACAAGCTGGATTCAAGTAAAAGTTACCTGATACACATTAAAGATACACTGTCTCACTTATTCAGGACAACACCTGTATCTCATATGAAGTCAAAGAACCAATTTCATTTCTGTTGTAAACTAGAATAGTAATTTTGAAATTGGGGTGTTCATAATTATGTTTGTTCTAAATTTTAACACTCTGCTTTGGTAGTATCATGTTAAGTACCACTCCAGTAGGAACAAGTCTTATTTTCATAGCCACATTTTTAAAGGACATATACTAAGACTTGACTCAAAAAAAAGGTAAGAAAGCAGTGTCTCCTCACTGTGTTTGTCTGTGTAAGGAAAGATAAGTTATTGCTATTATTAACAATAAAACATTTCATTAACTCTAGAACACATTTTCCTGTAGTGGAATTTCCTAAATCTCAATGAACTTCAATGCTATTTAGTTGTATCTCGGAAGGACTAGACCTCAAAATCACACACTGATTACACAGTATAACCCTATAATGTCCTCGAGGAACACCACATTCTGACCTCAATATGAAAGCTAAATTGCTATCTTTACAATATTAACATAAGACCAGCAGTGGCTGCTTTTTAAATAACAAGGCTAATAAATAAGATTTGTGATACAGAAAGATTTAGCATGAAGAAAAAAAGTATGAGACTGCATCTTTTACCAGAGTAGGAAATAGTAACTGTTCTTTGTAATAGTTTTGTTACAATAAAAAAGGATTGTTTTGTGTATCTTGAGAGTGATCCATGCAAACAATTCAGCGACAGTAATTATGAGATGGTGTTGGGGAGGAAACAAAACTTACGGTTTCTCATCACAGCTTAAAAGACAGTAACAATGAATTTTCTGCACAGCAGCATCATGTGGAAGTTTGGCCATTTTGCCTGGTTCTGAGGAAGCCATGCTTCTCTGCAATATTTACTCTAAGCCAACATGACCTGTGTGTTGCAGACAATTAATTTTAGATTGGCTCTTAGGAAGTATTTATTTGCAGAAGGGGTTGTCGGGCATTGGAATGGGCTGCCCAGGGAGGTGGTAGAGTCCCCATCCCTGGAGGGGTTGAACAGTCAGGTTGACACAGCACTGAGGGATCTGGTGGAGTTGGGAACAGTCAGTGTGAGGTTAATGGTTGGACTGGATGATCCTCAAGGTATTTTCCAACCTTGATGATTCTGTGATTCTGTGCATCCAAGCACACTGAAAGACTGATCATATAACGCTGCTACAAAATACAGGCACCTAGGCAAAATAAGGGCATTGCTCCAATACAGATAAGCATTGTCCCTAGAAAATTAGAGCATAATACTCTCCCAGTACAACTTAATTTAAAAGAAACGGAGGCAGGCATATATGCAAGACTGGCAACATGAAGTATTTTGGGGTTTGCTATAAAAAGTAAAATGCTAACAATTGACTAGATTGCGATTTTGTCTCCTTTGTGGTAGAATAGTACTTACAAATACTACAGTGTCCTGTTTCTTGTTTGTGAGCAAATGTCACAAATATTTGAAAAATAGTCTGGATACAATGCTCTGGCTGAAGTTAGGGCAGCACATCATCAGGCTGCCCCTGGAGCAGTCAAATGTTGAAATTATGATTAGGGCGTTGCAATCTCCCTCAGGACTCCCTTGCCAACTCTGGGAGGGAGCAAACAAATCCACACCTGGCACAGCATATACCGCCCAACAAGCTGGTGCAGCAATGCCACCCAGAGTGCTGGGAGCAAGGCTCATTCTTCTTCACTCCTTCCATCCCTATTTGCCACCATCACCAACTTATGACGTATGCAGGGACATAAAACATAAGCACACGTTAAAACCCGGGCTTCCAAAAATGCTACTCATTTATCAGGTGGCTATCTCCATACCCTATGCTGGCCAAACCAAAATATATACTGTATCAATTAATTTTAAAAGTATTTCTATTGCTCCAAAATCCCTTCCCTTTACCTTCTTAAGGCCAGATTATTCCAAACACACACAAATAACCATTTTTATGAATTTTAACATTAATCTTCTTTCTATTATATACAACATCACTGTCAGTTTCAATGTACATGCTTGGAGGAAAATCCTTTTGCATTTTGCCCATCTCAGTGATTAATCAGTTCTGAACCACTACCACCAATATGCATCATGTGTTCTATTGAACCCTAAAATGTATAATCTTAAAATGCAATTTAGACATAAAGCAAACTGTGAAAGTAAAATTCAGAGTAACGTATGTGGGTCTTTTTGCATGCTAGTGAGCTTTTAAACACATGCTTGTCCCCATTTATGAGTCATACTGAGTAAAAACACTGTAAAGCCTCTTTCAACTCCTGATTTGGGAGGTTTCGCTAGGGAGGTGTTTGTTATCTATTTGCTCTTATGTGATGAAGAATCATTCTGTCCTACTGATATGCTCCCCACCAGACTCTTCATTCCCATCATCCCCAAGTACAGAACTGCTCAGGAAATGCCACAATGGTACTATGCTACAACACACACTAGTTTTAATATATTAAATAATACAATAGGATGCCATGGTGTGGCCACATGTGCCACCATACACACTGCCAATATGCCCATCACTTCAGTGTCTCTTCCACTCAAGGTAGCTCAGTTTGAACTTTTTGGGGAGGGAAAAACCAGAGGGGGGAATAATACATTGTAACAACAAACCACTGTATTGTGAACAATTTTTTTAAAAATAGTAACACGACAAATAAGAAATATCTCTTTATAACAGTTTTCCTTACTAAGACTACTAATCTTTTTAAATTGAAAACAGAAAACCAGATTTTAATTTCCCACAAGCTCTTCCACTAATGAAATTGCAGCATTTAGAATCTTGGGATCTTTTGCCCAGATATCAAGGCATTTTGAACATGTGGCTATCAAAACATCTGATGAAAAAGTCACCAAGCCTTGTAAAAAAAGACATTACCCTGGCAAACTGAGGTGGGAAACCCACAGCCCAGGTAGGTAAACTATCTGAATGTGTGGCCTATGTTCTCTCTGATACTTCTGCTGTATATGTAATTACACACAGTTTTAAGGTAAATTAGTCAGCATAATTTACAGGGCAAAGACAATTGCTGCTGACATCCACTCTGGCACCATTTTTTAAAATTATTTTTTAGAATCTCATAATAATGACAATTTATTAAAAAGGAACATGTGAAAAAACACAGACTGTACATTTATGAAATTAAATCACATTTTAAAATTGTTTAATGAAATTTTAACCTGAAGAATTTTAAAAGTTCAAATACTTCAGTCTGGGTTGGTTTTTTTGGTCTAGATGCACTAAAACCACACATATATATAGTTTTAGAAACAACCTTCTAGATGTCATGAAAAAAATGCACTAAATGGAAACAAAATAACAATATTTCTTTTTCATATCTGTAATACAGGATCATGAGGCCAAGTGAGGGAGCTTACAAATACTTTTGTTAGTGGTATTACTAGTCTCTCACAGTTCGGATTCTGGGAAAGCTATCCTCACTTACCATAGTTTCAATGTGTGTTCCATAGGAAATGCATGTTTATTTACTGCAGAAGGAAGACATTCTGCTGGGATTACACCATGCCTTCAACCATGGTAACTCTTAAGTAAACTGTCACATTCAGTTACCAAATTTAAATTAGAGCATCTTTTCCTGTGTTTGATGTAGCATTTATTTGCTAATATTAAGCGACAACTCTGAATACTAAGATAGCGTATACAAATTGAAATTACTCTGTGCTAACATGTAAACTAAAAAGAAATCATTTTTGGAGGTCATAGAATGTGCTGCTTTAGTTCTCTCAAAAGCTTCATAATTAGTTTATGTATTTTCTTTGACATAATTTCTAAGGTTTGTGAAAACTTATTAAGCATATTGTACCGGGTAAAACAGAACAGCAATCAAAAAATGCATAAGGTAGAGAATTAAGATCAGAGTCCCACCACCCACAATGATAGTCAAGCCAACAGAATGTCATCAAAGCTGTTGTAAACTAAATGTAACTACTGTTAACAAGATTTGCCAGGATACCAAAGTGACACACAGAAAATTATCTAGAAAGGTCTGTGCGTAGGAGACAAAAACTTCCCATGTCTCAGAAGTCTACAGGAGCAGAAGCATTTAGCCCCTTCCATGAAGACTGAGACATGCCATCAGTGACAGAGTCCAGAAGCAGGACTTATCTGGGATTCAAATGACTTCTGTCACCACAGCATTCTTTCTTTATTGAGGTTTCTCCAACTCAAGTAAGGGGTGTAATATCTACACTGAAGTTTCTTCCAGCCTTGATATTTCTAAACAATGTCATTCTCCTGCCAAGCCTTTTCATGTAGAACACAGTTAATAAAATCCACACCAGAACATTTTCTTGTGGTTCAATAAAGACTAATTCCATTTTCAGATTAATACATTTTTAAGCAAAATCACAAGCATCTTCGCTGCATTTTGCAACACACTTTAGATCTCCTTAGAATAAGTGGTTTCTTGATTTATTTTTCACAGGTTTCCACCAACAATTTGTGTTTCCTTTCTGTGACCTTGCATTTGAAAATGTTTATGGTACATATGGTGGACAATGAAGCATTAATGCAATTTGGCAGATTGGGCCAAACACTGGCCTGGCCAACACAGAATTATGGGGCACAAACATGTCCTGTGGCCCAAGTTAAGGCTGGCGGCAGCACCAAAGGAAGAGCTCAGTCCTCAGAGACCTAATGGAATTGGGATAGGAAGCCAAGAGTGATGAAAAGGGTCTGAGCAGATCTGAGACAAACCAAAATTAGAGTATGTACTTCCTATCAAATCTACCAAGGCTTCCCAACATCAGTTTTTCAAGGGACCGTATTCTGGGGCTGAATACTGATGCAGCATGGTTTACTTCCCTTCTCAAGAGCAACGAGGAAACTATGTGAAAGACTAGGGACAAACTCACCTGTTTCTGAGCCACTGAACTGCTCTTAGCTTGGATCATTCATTACAAACTGATGTTTTAGGTGAGTATGAAAATACTTGATTTTCTCCCTCTATAGGCACCCTATTTTCTGCAGTGAGTGCTGGATTCCATTAAATGTATTTACATTTTTCTCCTTAAGTGCTGTTTGCTGAGTTTTCCCTTCACATTTTTTAACCATCCAACAAATACTGTGGTTATGCAAATGTTTACACTGAGGTCATCTTGTTTACTTTTGCACAGAAAAAAGAGTTGCTCTTAATTCTAAAAATACTGGATTTGTTTAGAGAATAAATTATTAGTAATTACTAAGAGTTGTAGCTTTCTAGTTGTTATAAACTGAACAGCACAGCTGAACTGCAAATCACATGGTCGTATGAAATTTAAGAAAGACACCAGACTCATTTCCACATCCTCCATCAGGTAGATCTTCACTAACACTAATGAACAACTACCAGCAAAGGTGTGAAAGTAAACACAAAACTTAACACGTTTGTGAAGCTCAGTGCTCATTTTCCAAAGGCATCATCAGGTATTAACCGACTTTCAACATTCCCAACCTACCCACTCCTTCACAAAGTAGCAATGGCTCTAGCTTCAGAAATGGCTCCACGCTGACTCACTTCTGCAATACCCAGATGAGATGACACAAACCACACACAGAGAATTATTACTCCAAGTTACTGCTTCCCTTGAGCTATTTGAATAATAAACAAGAAGAATGCATAAAGTGAATCCAGATTTTCCTACTTTAGTCTTTTAGAATATAAGCTCTTTGAGGCAGGAAGACTATCTTCATTTTGGATTTTGTACATGATTTTTCACATTATCAACAATTCACATAATAATAGATGTAATTGTTCTTCCCTTGCTTAAAACGTGTCTACATAGCACTTAACAAAAACTGGAGTTGGATACAGCTAATGATAAATACTAAAATCTAGAATGAAAGGTATCATTTCAGTGCAGTTGGCTACCTGGACTAAAAGTAAGTGGAATATGACTTTGTAGCATTTGAATAGTTTCAAAACCATTCTGTTCACTGTGATTTACTTAGACTGGAAGAAGGAAGGATGATTGAAGAAGGGAAAAAAACCCACAAATAAAGAAAGGTAGTAGTCCAGCTTCAGTGGAAGCAGAAGCTACTGCCTTATACAGTTAAGATATCTTATACAGTGCCACAATATCCCTCAAAACCAGGCCCAGGTTAAGTGCATCAAACTTATTACTTCCCACAGCTGGTCATCACTGCACCTAGTTTCAGTGAAGACCTTGCGAAGAACTTACATGAAATCTCTTATAAATCTGGGTAATATAAGATTGACAACACAGAAATATATTAAACTTTTTTCCACATATAAATGAAGTTACACAAAAGAAGACACAATTTCATGTTCTATTGATACAGACCCTGACAGATCTCTTGGCAGAACAGATCTGATTTGGATCAAGAAAGAATATACACTGAAGATTGTTGTTGAATTAGACAGAACACAGTATGGTGGTTACACAAGATTTATGCTGTCTGTGGAAAAGTATAGATGACACTCATCTGGCATAAAGTCAGGACAGCACAGAAAGACAACAACTGATTCAATAAAAATTTAACCAGAAAAATTGCAACTTAAAATTTTTTAAATGGCACCGTTTGTTTGTATTAATTCCTTGTTTTGCATCCTGTGCTATTTTTATTGAATTGGAAGATACTCTGTAAGATTTATGAACTCTTCAGCTCTTATCCCAGGGACTGAATCTGATCTCACTGGTTAGAAGGGTGTCGTCCACAAACTCGGTCAAAAGTTTGTTTATGGTTAGTCACAATGTCATTAGTAGTTTCTGTTTACCAATATGGACTCTAAAGCAAACATCTTTATTAAACTAAACCTACAAATCAGAGAATGGCATTCAAAAGTAACATTCTCAATCCTTTTCTAGTGAGATGGCAAAAGGAAAGCTAGGGTCTGGACAAAACAGGATCCCCAAGTATCTGATTGGATAAATGCCTTGACAACTCAGTTACTGCCAAGTATAAAAAGAAAGACTTTTTTCAAGTGCTCAAAGTAGATACTAGTATTTATGGATACCTGCCTTCGGATACCTTGCTTCACAGTGTCTGTGCATCCCCTTTTTCTACATTTACCTTCATTTAAGCTTGTGTTAATAGTTGTTTCAATATAAACAGTAAAATCCAACTCACAGCACTTATACTGTAACCACTTAAAGCTGTGAGACTTCTCACAGTTTCCAACACCCTATACAGTCCTCATGTGAGTTCATAAGGCAGTTCCTCTGCTGCCTAAAACAGCTCAGGAATTAGCAAGTGAGTCTGGAAACTGGCAGATATCAAAGGTTCACTGACACGCGAAAGGATAACAAGGAGACAGCCTGAATTCTGTAGGCTTGCCAATGAGCTGAAGAAACCATCAATTAACTATTATGTCCATGGCAGAAGTCTTGAAGTTACAGAAAATGGAAAACCTGCTTCATACTAGATAACTCACCAACTTGCTGCAGTGCAGCACAGTGGTTCCCAAACCTGATCATGGCTTCTGCTTATCACGGCTGGTCCTACAGAGCAGGCTGCCTCCCATTACAGCAACTCCCTGCCCATCAGCTCATCTCTACTACCTCACAACACCTGCGATATAGGAACCTCTGTGCAAGTAACAAGTTCCAGCAGGAGACAGAATACAGCAACTCACACCACCACCACCCCAAAACAGGGTGGTACTTTGGCGTGCCAGCATGTGCAGATTCTTTATGTGAACTGCCTGTTCTGACTCCCACTATCACACAGGCCACAGTGTTCCACTGCAGGAGCACTCCAGCCTCAAGGTGTCAGGATTTCAATCAAAGATTAAGCCAATGTCTGTTGCTCCAACGAGGGGGTTTTTTTGAGTTCCGACTTTACAAAACACAGTCCTCAACTAAGTATAAACCTTACTGTCAAAGTGAAATCTTGGCCCCAGTGAAGTCACCAGCAAAAACTACTACTGCTTTCAGTGAACTTAGATCTGTATTTTGCTGTATGAGGTTCACATGACAAAATGCAGACATCTATGTCTAGGTTAACCATCCCCTTGATCATCAGTGAAGAAAACCAGACACTTTTAGACTCATCTTCTCCTAGAGAAGACACCTAAAATAGGTTGACTGATTTATACCCAAAAATGTTTTTTTACCTCCTCAGGCTGAAACAAAGATTTAAGTGACAAGCTCTATATTGCAGATATCTAAAATAAGCAGAAAGAAACCCACACACAATTTTATTCTTGGTTTTCAGATGAAAACACAACTTGTATAAATTGAATCAAGCACACCACATAATACAGACTGCTCTGCAGAAAAGACCAGAATACATAGTTATTCATCACTCCTTCACCGGGAAGGCACCAAATATTTAGATACCAGACAATGAGGTGGAAAGTTGGAAACATTAACTGTCCGCATGACTAATGAGCTGAAATAAACTTTTAAAAGCATTTGATCAGGTTCCCTGGAGATCCCATAAGACTAGTACATTTTTGATACTGTGATAACTGATAATTGATTTCCTATTTGAATGAAGTTACTTTTTTCTGTGTGGTATCATTATACTTTAGTATAATGATTTCACACATTAAAAATGAACAGAACAGTAATAATTGTGCTTCTCTGCAGTTTCAACATCCTGACTGTACTCTTAGTTACAACAACATATACTCACTGATTTAATCAACGTCACTTCTTCCCTGATGTGTCTTTGGTTCAATTACTTAAATAGGAGTTAAATTCTCACTATGGATAATTTTCCTGTACTTCCACACAGGTTCAAAAATGTCTTCTAATTTTTCTCTTTATTTTCACCTTGCCTGCCAAAACCAACATTCTACTTGTAATAACTGGACTGGGTTCCCAGGAACAAGAGAGGAAAAGCTTGTGGTTTCTTATGCCCTGTCATATACCACAGTACATTTTTTAGCTTGTCTTTTTGTCAACACTGGCTGTTCCTAAGAATGGAGTGATTACGTGGACTTGAATTCCTCTAATTTTCCTTTCTCATTGTTCCTAGTTAATTATCTTACATAAAACTATGCATCATCCCTCCTACCATGCCTTGAAGGAGATCAAACTACTGACAGATGGAAATACCTCAATAAGACACAAATAGTACAGATACAATATAGGAAATTCTAGATGATAACTATAATTGTGAAACTGAAAATTGTGAAATATGCAACTATCAGACAATGACCACATTTTCACCAAAATAAATGAAAATTCTTATCTATAGCTCCTTTAGACTTGAAATATTTAAAAACAAAATTTATAAATTTTCTAAGGAAAAAAACACTAAATATTGAATGTGTATAATCAGTGGAAACCTTTCCAAGTTCTACCAAGATCACAACTTTTGTGAACTCTATTCATATGAATGTATTTCACAGAATCACAGAATCATCTAGGTTGGAAAGGACCCTGGAGATCATCTAGTCCAACCATTGACCTAGCACTGACAGTTCCCAACTACAGCGTATCCTTGAGCTCTAAATTGACCCGACTCTTAAACCCCTCCAGGGATGGGGACTCCATCACCTCCCTGGGCAGCCCATTCCAACACACAACAACCCCTTCTGGAAAGAAATGCTTCCTAATATCTAGTCTAAACTTTCCCTGGTGCAACTTGAGGCCATTCCCTCTTGTCCTGTTGCTTACTACTAGGCTAAAGAGGGTCAAACCCAGTTCTCTGCAGCTTTCTTTCAGGTAGTTGTAGAGGGTGATGAGGTCTCCCCTCAGACTCCTCTTCTCCAGACTAAACACCCCCAGTTCCCTCAGCCGCTCCCCAGCAGACCTGTGCTCCAGACCCTGCACCAGCTCCGTTGCCCTTCTCTGGACACGCTCGAGTCACTCGATGTCCTTTTTGGAGTGAGGGGCCCAAAACTGAACCCAGTCATCGAGGTGCGGCCTCACCAGCACTGAGTACAGGGGTCAGATCCCTTCCCTGTCCCTGCTGGCCACGCTATTCCCAATACAAGCCATTTCAACAACTTCTTGAAAGCAATTACATTTAACTCCATAACACCATGTGATTTTATGGGTGCAACATGTATTTTTACAAAAACAAAACCTCTTTAAATAACAGACTGTTAGAACAGTGCCAATAGGACTCTTGCATTCGACATCTGTGGAAAAGAACATGCATCTTATACATACACTGCTGTGCTTGAGCAAATTTATCCCCTCTACAGTCACCACTTCTCTTTCTTCTCAGTGTTAAATATATATATTTTTACTTTATGTATCCATAGCAAATTTCATTTTCCAACTTACTGGTGTGCTTCTCCCATTTTCTAGATTAAGTAACTTTAACAGCCTGGTTACCCTTCAGTTCAATGAAGAATATAAATCTGACATAATCTCTGTTAAGCAGTACATATTTTGGACAGAATTTCAATTTTTTTCTTATGTCTTATTACCTATGTAATTTTCTAAGACCTCTCTCTTGATTCAATCTTCATCTTTACTGCTACTATACAACATGAACAAGGGCTCCTTCTCAAAGAGGACCAGCTAATGTTCAAGGTCCCTTCCAATCTAGACATTCCTGTGATTCAAAATAGAAATCTTTACAATATTTCAATAGCTAATTATTAATATTAGTATCCTGATAAACAATAAAGTTTATCCTGAAATCGTATTTCAGTATATTAAAAAATGTTTATTATTACATTTCAGTATATTAAACTCTGTTTCAGTACGTTACAGACTCTGAAGCCTTTTTTATGTTGTGACACTTTTCCTATAGTTGACACTTCTCTCCAGAAGAAGGACTCAATAGCTTTTCACAAGATGTTCTTTCAAAATACAATCTGTAATGAAGACCTGATTCATTATAAAAAAAAAAGTCACAATTGTCAAAACCAATTTTGAATATAAACAGTAATCTGTTCTTACAAGTCAGGACTGAAGTATACAAACACTGTCATAGTAACAATTAAGTAACAATCTCTGAAGCACAGATATTGGCCGTCATTTCAAGAAAGACTAGAATTCAAATGAAAAGAAATGCTTCAGCTACCCTTCAGATGGCTTACATACTATGCTTGTAATTGATATTTATCAAACAAATGCAATGTAATGATTCTAAAGATTATATGGATTCATATCAAAGCTGGTGTATCAGCAACAGTTGTAAAATTTCTCTTTTATTTCAGTGAATTGAATGAATTGTCTTGGTGGTAACAGAACCATGTCTTGTCTCCAGCTTACTTGGGTCATGTGAACCCTTGCTGTTCCCATGGCAATCTGAGGGACCAAGGTGATGCTTTAGTCCAGTCCTGTACTCACACCAACTAGCCAAACAGAACATAAAGATCAGACTTCTACCTGCCAGTAAAAGTCATTTTCATCTAGCCAGCTGTCTGCTTTCACAAAATTTTAAAGAACCACATACTTTTTGATATCTACCCCTCTTTAAAATACAGCTGAAACATGTGAGTGAACTCAGAAATCAGCAGAAACGTCTACATCACAGACTAACAAACAGAATGGTTGTTTTAAGTGCCATTTCCTTCAGAAACCAGCCCAACAGAATACTCATTTCAGACCCTGTACCAGAGTCTTAATGAGAAAAAAAAAAAAAAAAAAAAAAAAGCCGAAAAAGGTAACTGGAAAATATACCATGTCCATCTATTCAACAGTTTATAATACATAGAACACACCATTTTCAGTCAATTATAATCCAAGATTTCTTTTCATATTTATGGTAACAACAAGGGAGTGAATTTCTACTGTTTATATCTTGATTAGTCAGTAGTCTGGAGGTCTAATGCAGAATCAAACAAGCAAATAATTATTCAGATCAGTTCACTCTGAGTTTAATGAATGGTCTTCATTTTCTGGAAGAAAGTAGTTTATTCTCCTTCAAGAACACTGAATTATTTTATTTCCCACCACCAGTTTCAAAAAAATTACACAGTATTTTAAGTTAGTTCCACGGCAGAAAAGTATACACTGAACACAAAATTCTTACACACAACTGATTTATTCAGTAAATATAACTTCAAATTAAAATTAAACAAAAAGTTTTATTTTTTAATTAATATTTACCTCTAAGATAACTAAATCTTGATACTTAATCTTTTTTCCACCAAAAAAACCCAGCTTCCTTATTTTTAATGAATGAATGTGCAAAGAAATATTATCCTTCCATGAGGAAAATACATACATAAAAGATGCTGGAGCCTTTCCATTCCCTCCCGATTTTCATCACCCATGTATCTGTACTCCTGAATGAGAACAACTATAAGAAGAATAATTAAAAGCCACTGGTAATTTAAGATTTGAAATCCTTCTGGAGGGACTTAATTTAACAGTATAGTATTTTTTTAAATCCTGCTTATGATTTATTTTATAACCAAAAAAGTCTAAAATGTGTACTTACTTCAACACCTGTAAATAACGTTTGTTCAATGTTATCATTGTTTCTCTCCTTGAGATGTGGTGCGATGTTTCTATTTCTTACTTGGAAGTGTGTTTTACTAAGATAACCATCACCAAGGTCCTGTGTTCAGAAAACGAGAAAGAAAAAAAATTTCTGTAACCAAAATCCTAAATGTCATCACTGTTCTAAAAAATAATCAGAGCATGGTATTTAGGCGTAAGGTCCAAGTCCTTTTACAGGCACCAATGACTGCACTGCTTTTCAGCACCTTCTCATAGGTAGTTTACACTAGTTCTTGGTGTTAAAGGAAGTCAAGGACCTGAACAGTGAAATTAAAATTTAATATAGCTATTAACTGAATAAGACAACTAGTACCGGGGGATCGAGATGAGTGCCAAAGAACTGGAAGACAGTGCACTACGATCATGAAGAGATGACTACTAACAATCCTCACCTATCTATTTCAAGAAATGCTTTCACACCAGTATAAACTTCCAATTCTTGGCTAGACAGGTTTATTTTTTCTCTGTTCCCCCTCTAACTTTCATAAAGTCCTGAAAAAAAAAAAACCAAAAAAGCACTTCAGAACTTACGTGTGCAGAGTCACAATTTGTTCCCTTCCCTTGATCACCTCTGAGGGTCAAATGTAAGAGAAAACAGAGCAAGCTGTACCTTCTCCCTTTTCCCTTTTTATCATTCTGCTTCCCAGGCTACATGGTCTACTGTTGTAAAAGGCCCTTGTGCAGTTTCAGAGAGGCAAATGGTTTTAGGAGCTTTCCCCCCTTGCTGACCTGACTACCTGCACACATACATAAACATTATTTTTTTTCAATTAGAAGCAAGAGGAGAGAAAAAGTTTAATAACGGATCACTGGAAAAACATACACTCTGAAAGGAGAAAGAGTATACAGAGCACAAAGAACAGTAGTTGCATGTTAAGAACTTATTTCTCAAAGGAAACAAATAAATTGGGGTTTTATTAGCTGTTTCATTATGTTTTATTTTAGACAAACACAGAAAGCATATGCACGACATCTGATGAAAAAGGATTCTATTCAAAACAGTCTTTCTACAAAATTCATTAACGTAGCATTAAATTGCTTGACAAGGCTGCAAATTTAACTATAATTTAACTCCTTGGTTAATCTGTTATTGCTAACACAGTTTATTTCACGTATTCTGACCTTTAAATCAACATGGGCTTTACTCTGACACACTAGTTCTTTTTCAATGACACTGCAGAATATGTGTACCTACAGAATCTGCTATGGGCTATTCGTTTACATTGTTCTTATCAAGTTTCACACATAAAAACTTATAATGCTCTCTACATGTATTTTTGTCCATGAATTTTTAAGCATGAATCATACTATGAGCAATTACCTTGCTTGTTACTTCTCCTACTGCATGCCTTATTTTCTCACTAAATTTCATCAAAAGCATGAATCCGCCAAACTTGGCTGGATGTCCTGGCTGCAGAACCAACTGCATCCTGTGCAGTGAAGAATCAAGCATGCAGAGGACAACAGTGACAGAAAAATTAAGCCTAACTTGGTGGTACAAAAACCAGTTCTCTCACTCTGAACACTCTCAAATCTCCGTATGGAGCTTCCTGTGAGAGGAAGGAGTAAGGCTACTTGCGCTGGTATTTATCCCCCTAAGACAGCAAGGAAAGTATGACAGCCACCCACAGAGGTAAAATGCCCCAAGGCACAATGAGCTTTGCCAGAGAAGGGCTGGATATGGCGTTCACCTCCCCGAACCAGTTCTTCCTGTCAGCAGAAAGGAGTCAAGCTCCACAGCATTTGCATTCTGTAGTAAGTGAGTGCCATGGAAAAACAGCTATGGATAAGCTGGAAACCTGGCATTAGCAGCCTCTGTATTTGATAGCTGTATGTCAGAGGCTACAGGAGAGGTGGCAGGAAAGAGGATTCCCTCCTGTTGCACTCTCTGTAGTGTTGCGTGTTTTGTACACTTCTGCCCCTATAAACAAATCAATACTCTAGTAAGACTTTGATCTCATTAACGTGGAAACGGACTCCATTTCTACTGCAACTATCTTGTGAGTAGCATAAGCAAAAATGAACTGATATAGCCTTTGATAAGATTGCCTAGATTAACCTAACTAAATATGAAACCAACATAAAGCAGAAAGCAAGCAGGGGGCAGCCTTCACAGCCAAGATTCAACTATACATCCCTAATAACAGCATCCAAGTTTAGCTCCATCAGGTCCTACAGTAGAGGTGCTCATGGCTTTTTTACATCTTTCTTCTTGGAAAAAAACAAAAAAAACCAAAAACAACAAACACACACACCAAAAAAAAAAAACAAACAACATAGTTTATAACATTTCACTTACAGCTATAAATACAGGGTTCTGCTTGGACCATGTGAGTTATGCCACAAGAGCCAGCTCCACAAAAACAATGAGTATTTCATCATCTAAATTTAATCTCTGCAGAAAGCACAGGAACACAAGAACACAGTTCTACAAGCCTGGTTTTCTTGTGTGGTCTTATTGCTATCAATGGGTCTATTCACATAAGTATGGAATGAGGAACGGGATCCAAGTGCATTACATCAGCAAAATTAAGAGTGCCCAAACTACCCACCACACATATATTGGTAAAAAAAGGAAAAAGACAATGAGACATCTTGTTAACGAAAAACTTCCTTTCCAGACTACACACTATAAATGGATGGTCTCAATGGCCAGGTTTTTATCACACAATGAAATCGCAGTCGCCAACTTGGTCCATTAAAAAAAAAAAACCTCTTACAATTTTTTTATATGTGAGAACAAAAATCTATCTCATTCTGCCATTTCCAGCAAAGCTTCTTATTTTACAGAAAGTTCAAACTTTGACCCATGTATTAAATTCCCAACAGAGGCTCAGAGCATCTTTCTTTGTTGAATAAATCCTCACAAATATAGCCTTGGACTGAAATCTAAAGTTTCAAATGGTTGCCTGTAAGAAAGGGTGCATTGTAACACTTGGCTAATATTTGCACTCTTTTAAAAAACTTCTAAACAGAATGCATCTAAGGCCAAGATCCTGCTTCTTACTGAAATGTCATTTCATCTGTGACGAAAGGGTTACAAATGCTAATGTACAATTACTGATGTAGAAATGAGAAATGATGGCATACAATTACTCCAGAACTTGTTGCATTTCAAAATAGTACAAGCACGATTCTTCTCCCCAAAACTTATGAAAGCATGGGAAACCACTAAGGCCATTAAAGTAAAAAAAAAAAAAAAAAAAAAAAAGCAGTAAATTTTCTACAGCAGAAAGAAGAAATAGATAATAATAATAATGGTATCCAAAACCATCCATTACTTGGCCAGAGAAGCAAGAGAACATGAAAACCTACACTGCCCACCATTCAAAAGTGTAGAAAAAAGAAATCCTAGAATAGTGTGGATTTATTATTATTAGATGGAAAATAACAGAAGCATTCAAAGTAGCAAAAGCAAATATTTAAAATATTTCTGTTGTTATTACAGAACAAATACAAATTATGTAGCCGTAAACCACAACTTACAAAGTTTTTACTTTAGCAGTGGTTAAGCAGGATATTGGCATGAAGTGGCTATCATTAGGCATTGTTAAAGCCAGCGTGTATCAATGTATGTTTATATACTGGCTATTTTGTATATGTGTGTAACTATGTACATCTTAGCTTGACATATCCTAAGCAAAACAACAAAGACATCATACAGAATTCAGTAAATAAATATATACGGTAAATGTAATTACTTTTTAAGAAAAATAGATTCTGTCAAGGTAACTAAAAAAGACATGTTTGGTAGATAAACATACAAGTCATATCAATATATGCTCAGACTTCCACAAAAGTGCTGATTCCACAAACAGAAATTAAAAAACTAAAATAATCCCAAACTAATCTGACATCTACTAAAGGATGAAAAAATGATTAATTCACAGATCTTGAATCTAACTTTAAAAAATGGGGAATCATCATAAAAGAAGTGATTCTAATGGGGTCCTGTAGGACTAGTCTTGGCCCCACACTATTTAAATTTTGATTAATGGCCTAGAAACAACATGTAATTATTATTGGTGAGGTCTGAAAGTTATGGGGAAGCAGCAAATAATGAGGATTGATCATTAATACAGACAGATCCTTCTGGTTGCTGTATACAGCTGACATGTATTTTAATACAAAATATTAAGTCACACATCTAGAACAAGACTATGTGCTCTTTCAGCTTAAAGCATTACAGTGATCATTGGCTACATAACCACAACCACTCACCTGGAGTAGGATGGTTTGAATTTCACAGTAATACAACATTTATCGTCTAGTTCCGCCCACAGTTGAAAAAGGATTATTATATACTGGTAAAGATTCAGGGGAGATCCACCAGACTAATTAAAATATTAGAGAGGACGTCAAATAGTCAGGGAGCTCAACTAGTTTTCGTTTTACACTGACAAGGTTAGGGGATTAATTGATCTGAACATAACGTATCAAAACAAGGAGAGTTTTGATAAAAAAAGGTCCTCAGCTTAGCAGACAAGGTACAGCTTCCACAGGCTGGTAGATGAAGCTAGGTAGACAAGATTAAAAGCAACAGGTTTGTTTTGTTTTTTTTTTTTAATAATTCAATTTTAAGCATAGCTAACCATTCATTGTTGAGAGCTATGACCATTTCCCCATCAGTGGGAATTCTGAAAATGAAGACTGCATAACATATTAAGAGACATTTTTTATTCAAAACAGAAATCATCCAGGTAATCCTACCCCCATTGTTAAAGAACAAGCTGGACAAGGGCATCCCAGCAGCTGTTTCTGGATTCATAAACCTTATTCAGTACATGTACTGGCCTCAATCTTCATGTAAACCACCTATGCACCATTTTGTTCTTGGGACCAGATGTGTAAAATGCCGTTTATGTCACATGTTGTAAGCCCTCCTTAAAGGATGTTCCAGCTTGTGGTGGTTGTCAATAGCTCAAAAAAGGCCAGCAAGGGTATCTAAAAACTGACACCATGATTATGTATTTTACCTTGCTAGTTTTCCACTCCCAACCATCTCCTATCTGCAGTGAATGTTTAACAAATTCTTCACAGTACTGCTTGAATTTGGTTTCTTCCAAAAAGAAGTCCTCTTCACCTGCCACGCTGAAGGACATCTGCAGAGTAAACTAAATGTTAGTACTGACAGATGAAATGAACACTTAAAACTTTCACTGATCTGTAGCAATTGAACACTAAAATAACAAAGCACTGGGGAAAAAAACACTGTTTCTTTAAGTAAACAAAGACATCTTTCTTCAAGTACGTTAGAGAATCACAGATACACAGAACGGCTGAGGTTGAAAGGGACGTCTGGAGATTGTCTAGTCCAATCCCCCTGCTCACAGTAGGGTCAACTAGAGCAGGCTGCTCAGGATCATTTCCAGTTGTGTATTGATTACCTCCAAGGATGGAGATGCCACAACCTCTCTAGGGAACCTGTTTCAGTGTTCAATTACCATTGCAGCAATAATTTTTCTTCTGTTTAAATGAAAATATGTATGTATGTTTGTGCTCATTGCTTCTTGTGCTTTCACTGCACAGTACTGAAAAAAGCCTGGCTCCACCTTCTTTATTCCCTCCCATCAGGCATTTATACACAATTGTAGGATCCCACGGACTCTTCTCCAGGCTGAAGAGTGCCAGCTCTCTCAGCCTTGCCTCCTACATCAGACAGCCTTAATCATCTAAGTGGCCCTTAACTGCACTTGCTCCAGTATGGCATTATCTTTCTTGTACTGGGGAGCGCAGAGCTGGACAAAGTACCGCAGTTCTGACATATTTCCTTAGCAGTACAGTCCAATCGGCCACCAGAAGCCTGAATCCATTTGTGGACTACTTCCTAACACCGTTTCCTTGGAGAACTGAATGGCTCCACAAAAGCTTAGCAGCTCTCATGTTTGCGGACACAGAGCCTTCATGATGGCCGAGTTCCTGCTCATGCCAGCAGTACAGCTATGGCCCAACAATGTGGCTTCAGGGGTTACTGTACGCTTCAGATGAACCCTTTCCTAACCCCTCAAATGCCTCCCTCCAAAAAACTCTCAAGATAATCTGGCCATTTTACTTTTCCCTCCCTTTCAAAGAGGATGTATTGTAAATACAGCTGTTTCAACGTGTTTCTAGACTTTGGGCATCACTGCAGTACCACATACAAATCCTCTGTTAACTACTACAACCAGATCACACCTTTTCTTAACAAGAAATACAAAGGACACAGAACCTGATGCAATGTTATTTTTAAGGTTCCGTCTCTAAATGACGGCCTCACCCTGTCTGCCATGAAATTATTTATGTAGCACTTGAAAATACGCTCTTCTCAACGGCAGCTAACCTAAG
The DNA here is from genome assembly GCF_003259725.1 of Athene cunicularia. Lineage (NCBI taxonomy): Eukaryota > Metazoa > Chordata > Aves > Strigiformes > Strigidae > Athene > Athene cunicularia. The sequence goes on along the minus strand of NW_020799144.1, from coordinate 10,315,017 downwards.
CACCCATTACTCTGTGCTACCTAATGTCAAAAGGAAACGTGGAAAACAGACACTGCGAATGTTTCTGCAGTTCCCGTCTCTCGGCCGATGACGGACTGCAAGACTGCGGTAAAGGCACGTAACGAGAGCGTCGTACCCACATACGTTCCAAGCAGACCTGTGTGCTTTAGGAAATTACCAGCTGTAACGAGCTACCAGGCTGCTGGCACCTGTGCAGCACACCTCCCTTTCTTTCTTTCTTTCTTAAACTACCCCAGAAAAGAGTGACGAGCAGATCTGAGCTAATCCACCCCACTTGTCCTCCCGGCCCGCCCCGCGCTGCCGAGCCGCCACCGCCCCGCCGGGACAGTTTCCCCCATTGCATTCAGAGTAAACAAGGGCTACCCCATCAGCTTGGAGACCATACTGCTTGGTGGAGAGCCTCCATATGCAAATGGTGCTTTTCTCCAGCTGGTTGTAATGTGATGTTCTCCAACTGTGCCAACCTAAATGTGCTTGTAATTTGCTGGGTCTGGAGAGCTCACAAGGGCCAAAGCTTTTTACTGAAATATCCCTGAGGTAAACCATTTCTCTTAGTTCTTAAAATTCCATTTTCTAGATTCTGGCTCTTAGCAGCTGAGTTCCTCAAATACATACCATGATTCATATTTAAAGATAAATTTTGCTACTCTTTGTGAACAATTAAATGTTCCGTCTAAGTCTGTAGTTTTCAACATTAGGTATGTGTAAGCAAATTTTTGTTTCACAAAGGTATTCTGGAGAATGATTAACTGTAATGTGCTTTGAGCAGATTATGGTCCCTCCACAGACTACTGTTTCGACTGCATGTATTATGTTTGAAAGCAGTTGCATAGCTTGGGTGGTGCCATTATAACTACAATTTGTGACGTTATAGTCATTACTTAATCATCAGAATTAATTTCTTATGTTGTTCTTCACTGTTTCTCTTCAGTGTTGGGGGTTTGAAGTTTGGTAAGTAACCATGTGGTCATCCAACCCTGAGTTTTGAAGGAAGAATTTTACATTGTGGAATATATTCTGTAAGCCATTTTTGCTAACAGAAAATGCCTGTGGTATTGAAAAAATGTCACGTAATGTGCATTGCCTTGGAAGCTACAACCTCTGATTTCTAATTTTAGCTTTGTTACTGTCTCTCTGACTTTTCCTAGGGAAGAATCATCAGGTTTAAGACATAGTTCATATAAAAAATGGCAGATACGGGGCCTAATTTTGCACTGAAGTTCACGAAGGAGTTGCCATGACTGGAAGTTTTCAGAAAACTAAGCCACAGTTTCCATGTATTCAGATCCATTTACTTTATTTAAAATTGTGAGCCCCTGTAAAAACCAAGAACATCCAGTAAGTAGGATCTCAACACTAGTGGTCATTTTTAAAGAGTATAGGCTTTAGCCATACAGTTAGAGTGTTGCAGTCAGGCAATATTATCTATGGACCTTAAACTGGACATATACAATGTTAAGTAATTACATATTGTTAAAAATAATGAATGGTTGACCTGAATATCCCCTGTCAGGACTTGCTGGCTTCCTCATGAAGAGCATAAGTAACTCTTTGTGTTAGTTAAGGTCTAAAATGCTTAACTTTTAAAAACTGTTAGTATCCATACATAATTGCTAATAGAAATACAATATATCTCTATGTAGATAGGATATTGTACCTACTGGAGGTGGATTCTAATCCTGGCTCTGCTGTTCACAAATTTGGGCTAATATCAGTTTTCTATGTCTGTTTCCCTTTTAGTCTGTCTGCAGAGCAGATCAGATTCATGGTATATTCTTACAGCATCTGGTATCAGCTTGGTCATCTCCAGTCTTGTTGCCAGAACATTTCAGTAAGTTGCAATGAGTGCCTCTTTATCAAGAGAAATGCCTTTGCTGTCGTTCTAAAATTACTTGACAAGAGGTCCCAACATGGGGGTTTCTCTCCTTTCTCTTCCTTCTCTTGCCTCTACTCTGAATAAATGCCTCAGGTTTCCATGTCATCTCTGCATTAATAGTCCTGTTCCTTGTGTCACTCCTTAGATGTTTATACACTTCAAACAGATGTCATCAGATCAGTTTGGTTTATTCTGAATATATTAATATATACATATTTTCACATATGGATAATTTTTGAGAGTAAAATACTGTTGTAGGATCTTTGTTGGTTGGAACTTTTGCAACTAAACTGAACAGCCAAGTGGTGAACTGCAGTGTCTAAAAGGTCATTTTCATCTCTTCATCCTGTTGCTTGGTCCCAAGAAACAGCTTTGTTCAGAACCCACTGATCAGTCAAACAGTACAGGCAGCACTCTTCAGAAAAAAGGTACTATTACAGCTCTCGGACTGATAGAATTAACACGATGCACATTCAGTTTCACAAATCCTCCTTAGTATGGTTCAGATCCTGGTAAATTCACAGTAATTCTAACTCTATTTCTTCCACTTTAGTTTTTGATTACTCTTAATTTCTAATGCTGAACAACGTTGCTAAACAAAAAGAGATAATAACCTATGATTGCCAGTGCCTGGCAGTACCTTGCGTGGCAGACTTTTATAGTAAAGGAATAATGCCAGGTGAGCCAAATAAGAAATAATGCTATAGCCAAAGGAAAATGCTCATGAAAATGCCTCGTAAGGCTACCGGACAGCATGTTCAAACCCAGCGTATCATTTGTGCTATAACAAAGTTTCTTCACTTGCTGTACTAACATGGTCACAGAAGCAAATGTACCCCATCTACAATTTAAGAAGGATTGCATATACATCTGCAAAAATGAAACTCTGGACTTCATTCCACTCAAAACTGATATTAGCAAGCATTTACCATGGCTGACTGCTTAATTTAAATCTCTTCATTGTCTGTCATTAAATTAATAGTGCTCGTGGAGATTATGCACCAATAATACATAACAAGAATTAAACATAAGATATCCTGCATTCTTCTGCTTTGTTTGTTTAGGAGACTTAATAGTTGAAATTCCCCTGACAGAACTTGGGATGTGGAGAGTTACTATTTCAAAATTGTTAACAAACCTTTTTTTCCAATAATCACTGTAATATTACAGTGCTGTTACAAAGTAGACAAGCAGCCTTATTTTCCTTTTACTGGCAGGAAAAGACGAATTAAGTAACTTGTGGAAGGCTGCGGTGACTGTGTTAGGCTGGCAAATGGAGCTGAATTTTGTAGACGCATGATCTGTGCCTTCAACGCACTTGCTCTTGGGCCCTGTGATTTTTCTGAGGGGAAGTTCAAAAGGAAACAAACCAAGAGGTAAACAAACAGCATACATTTTTCATGAGTATTTTTATTCCACTTCAGCAGCTACCAACCAGCACTGAAGAAAGTACTAGCATAATGCAGTTAATTGTTGCCACCTCCTGTTTTTTGGCAATTTTTCCTACTTCTTTGTACTGACTTTATTTTATCTAGAAGTTTAATAATTCCTTCAGGCTTCAGATTGGGTTTTTTTTCACTCATTTTGTATTCTCTTTCTGTTACTGTTATCCATGTTCCATTCTTGGTTTGTTTTGGTTTGTTTTTTTTTTTTTCCTATTAGACCAATACATATTGAAATCAACTTGAGACAGGCTACCTATGAAATACCCATGTCATCAATATAAAAGATAATAGCAGTTGAAGGGCTCAAAAATGTTTCTCTTAAGCAGGGAAATTGGATTTGGGGGATGTTGAGAGTAATGAGGAGGACTAATTGATATAGAAAGATAAACTTTTAAATCGGCTTACACGTTCATGGTCAAAACTGCATTAAAATATCTGCAGATTGTGGAGCAAAGGTCATTATAACACAGGATTTTATGAAAGTACAATAAAAAAATACTGTTAGAACCTATAGTAAATATATATAATTGTAATAAAGCGAGTTACCATCTGTCTCTCTTGTTTTATTAAACCAGCAAACCTATGCTATCACTGTCCTTTTTGCTAAAATCAGCAAATCAGAAAGCAGTTCAAAGTACAATGTGTGAAATATTTTTGTTCAGGATGCTAGCTATATCAGAACTAGGATTCATTTTACACATGTAAGATAAATAAAGCCTAGTGCTAAGCTCCAGAGTAAACTACTCCGATTATTCATCTGGTATAGATCTGCAGGCCTACGTATAAAATTAGCAGCTCATAATTAACACTGAAGTGAGTCAAGACGAGCAGATATTGATGCTAGGAAAACAGGATTTTATTCTTGATTCCTACAAAATATTATGAACCCAAAATTATATCATGTAACATGCAAAGCTGTGTTTTGAGAGTATTTTCCTCAGATGATAGATAGAAAGGTCAAGAGGGAAGCTGCCTGGATGAGATGTGACGGGCAAGAGCAGACCAATTAATCATCTGCCTTGTGTAGAGGAAAGACTCAGAGCTTAACTTGAAGGTTTACTGTAAAAGTTAAGAATTCTCATTTAAAGAGACTTACCAAACTGAAGAACGAGAGGGAATTTCTTCATCAATGATGAATGACAGATTGTACATTGTTTTTTAGTAAAGTAATTCAACAACAGAAGCTACCTAAAACTGAAAAATTAAAAAAAAAACCACCAAAAAACAAAAAAAAACAACTTGCACCCTCCGCTATCATTTTTTCAGAGAAAAACACATGAGAGGAAATTGTCCATTAGAAGCTAAGCAAAATAGCAGTAGTAGCAGACATCACATAGCGTTACTGATCATTGGTCAAAAATTGCAGATGAATTCCTATCTTTATAAGGCAGATATTTCTGAACAAATGAAGAGTGACAAGAATTCAAATGGCACCAAAATGCATAAAACATTACTTTAAACAAATACTGGGTTTTGATTAATCTGGTAGAAGCCATAACACCCAGTCCCATTTACTAGGATACTCTGGCCTCATCTTTCTGACCGATCTGACTAATGTGCAACTACTCGAGAGCTGTCATATGGAAAAGGGCATCAATAGGTGACCTTCTCTGTCACAGCAGATTCCTGACCGCAGGTGTGCACCTCACCCAGGGAGGTATATAGCAGTAACTCTTTTGTGCTTCATTCTGGAGAAGTTCTGTTCAGGTGCCAGCCAAAACACACTCTGACTCCTGCCTGCAGCACAAATTGCGTGACGGCAGGACATTGGCCTTACCTGTACTGGCACTGCAGCGAAGTGAAAGCAAGCTGAGGAGGCAGGAAGCCACCTTTCCTCATTTCAGGCTGTTGAGGAGACAAACTTTCCCTTATGGCTGCTTTAATTTACACGAGTTGAATTAATCCCTTCAAGGCTGTTTTCCAATCCATACCAAGCCCATTTCTTGCCTTGGAAACCCCTCTGAGGATTTAACATGCAGCCAACAACATCATGAGAGGTATGCCTGTTAAAAAGTATTTATGTACAATTCAGTGCATGTTGTATCCCAGCAAGTTTAACTTAACATATTTATGTCACAGCATTGAATGCACACGACATCCTGCACACTAGGGATGTATATGATATGTATGTTTGATTTCAGGATTCCTGGGGACCATCATAGGTGTCTTTCCAGGAATCAAATTGTTTCTTGTGTTTTAGTTTGCTTTGCAAAACCCTGTTTTTCCCCTTATGGTCCCAAAGAGGGACCAAAGAGGTTTTCAGAGATGAACGCTTCTGTAGCTGGGTGTGGTCCCAGACGGCTCTGGAGATACCAAGGGACTGCAGATGCCCCCAGTCTGTCCTTGAAGAGTTATGCCAGACAGAAGAACGATGCACTTTAGCTCAGTAAAGGTTTGATGGATGAGTAACGGCAGGGTTTTGAACAGCAATGTGGGAAGCATGGCAAGGCCGGTGACACCAAAGTAACAAACCCTAGTGCTTAAGCTCACAGACAAAATGAAGCCCTATGTTGTTACCCATAGAGTACTGCTGCTCCCTCGATTTTAGTAACAACTAATTTTTCTTATTAAAGACCATTCTCTAATTGCATAGGTCCCAAAAGAAAAATCAGTTAGATACCAAGCAGTGGAACAGTAGACCTGGAGTGAGTATCCATTAGGCTGACTGAAGACATGCTGGTGCTGTGAAAATAACTTCTGACCTCAGCAAAAGAAAAGCTGTGCATGGACTTCTGTACCCTAAAAAACATTCTTTGGGCTATGAACATGGACATGCAATACTGAAATTAAACCGCACTGTCAGACAGCATGCCTGCTAAACTAGTGCAAGTTTATGAACAGCAGATTGGAGATACTTCTGCAAGAAATTTACAAGTTTACTTGGAAAAAATGTGACTAGGTATCTCTCAAGTGCAGGTGCATTGCCTGGTGATGATGTTACCAGTTCAAAGCCGTTTTTCAATAAGCTAAATGGGTGTAGAAACAAAGTAACCTAAAACATGGAACTTGACCTTAATACACAACAATGAAAGCAATAAATAAAAGTGCAACCAGACTGAGTGAGAATTGTATTTGCTGTCCAATACCTATTCTTACTTGGAAGTGCCTGTCCCAGAAAGAGAAAAAAAAAAATAGTATTTATCCAGTTTGATGTAAAGCACTGGAGAAAAGCCACGTACTTTATTGTCTTCATCAATGTAAGATCACATCCTCTAACTCAACATTTTCAGTATTTTCCCATTTGTGAGAAATCCAGCAAGTGAACAGCCTCAGCATGATAAGAACATTATAATCCTTTCTAAAATTACATTTCTTTTGTCATACAGCACGTATTACAAATTGAGAATAAGGTTGATTCCTAACACATCATGAATCGTGTTTTCCAAGCTTACTACTGAAATTATAAACATAGTGAATGCTTCAGAATGTCATTTCAGCCAGTGATGGGGTTTTCATCAGGATATGCAAATGAGATTTTTTAGAAGCCCAGGGGAAGAACATCATATCAATTAATGGAAAGTTTAGGAGTCAATCTGCTGAGTTTGTTTCTTCATTAGTTTGGACTCACAAAAAAAATTCTCACTGCCTGAAAATACACGTAAGTGTCACCTGCCAGGATTGGAAAAAATCAGAAGCTAGCCTGATAAAATGATTAAGTGAGCAGTGAGCAATTTACCATTCAACTGAGACTGGACTATTAATGAAAAGATTTCTCTTTACACCACAGAAAGGACCTGCCATTTGAAATGGACAGGTTAGTATGTGCTGAAATATTGTGTCTATACTAGATTTCACAAAATTCTCTTTTAACTAACTTTAGTTAATAGATGATGCTCATGTTTTTGTTTATTCTTATTGGAACAAGGTCAAAGGCTTTATTTCATTCCCTTGAATTATTACACTCCAGAAATTTATCAAACCTTCAAAATTCAAATCAGCTGTTAAAGTTCTGAGGTAGTCAAATCCAGTTTGTAATACACACACACACACCCCCACATCCACACCCCAAATTGTACATATATTCAGACAAAGTTTAACTTGCAGCATGGCTGCATAAAATCATTGCGTATACTAAATCAGATGATCCTTTGAACAGTGCTGGAATACTTTCCTGACCCCAAAACTGCTGCTGAATACTACCACAAAAATAATTGGAAAAAAAATAAAAAAAGGATTTGTGGGGGGTCCAGTCCTCCAAACTGCTGTCAGCAGAATTTCCAAATAACTTCTCTTGCAGCCTCAGTACTCTTTTTTCCTCCTAATACTCACCTTGTAATTTCTTACTTGTCTACGATTCTAAACACACTGACCTGGTTGACCAAATTTACCCTGGCATAAGAGGATGTAACTCCGTGCCGTTCACTGAAGTTATATTTACCTGTAACACAGCTATGCTGCACTGGAATGTTTCATGCAGGGAAGGTGTAGAGGTTATGCAAACCACTTCCAGTCCTGAGCTTCAGTCATTGCACTTTAGTCACCTGCAGCATTTTCACAAGGTAAATAATACAGTAAGAGTCAAAGAAAGGAAGACAAGAGGGTGAAGAGCAGACTGTCATTGAAATTGGAATGATTTATTTAATAACACTGTGAAATAGCACACTTTAGCTTCACCAGCTCATCAGTGTCAGCTCCCCTAATCTGTACACCGCACTGACAGTTTCTTAACGTAACAACGAAATCCATGGGCCAAATTCACCCCCGATGTAACTCTGCTAAAGTCAATGAAGGTATGTCAGAATTAATTTAGTCCAGCAATTACTCTCCATTATCTGGAGTAATGATGGTGCTGCAACACCTGACAAATGACAAACCCACATAATACTGGTACTGTGGTGCATGGCTGAAAGCATCAGCTTGGAAATAGCTGAGATCCAGCGTAGCCAGCACAGCCCTAGAACTGGAGGTGAAATGACTTCTGCTGCGCTTCCTGGCCGTCTTTGTAGAGCAGTCCAAAATGCTGCGGCCAGGCACGCGTTGCAGAGCTGGCACACCCTGCCCGAGCGCAGAGCAGCACAGTGTGAAGGCGCAGCAACGGGGTTCCCTCCAGCTGTGTTTACCAGCTCCACTCGAGCATCATTCAGAGAGGTCCATGCAGAATCGGAAAAGCAGCGGCACCTCTGTGATCCTCATAGCTGAAGGACAGTGCTGAGACATGATGGCTAGATCCACACAGAGCTGATATGGATTTATAGGGGGGGTTAGCTGATATATAGCTAAAATAGAGCTTTTAAGTGTTCAGCTTACATATTGCTCTACAACAAAATGGGCCACATCTGGCACACATTGTCCACAGACAATTGAGAGTTAATTGGATACGATTCAAACTAAATCATCTTTAAGAGACAGATTCCTTTTCCTAGAACTTTTCACTACAACAGCCTAATGCAAGAAGCAAAGCCAAAATAACACGTAAATTTAAATTACAGATCCCTAATGTACAATGTATACATATTGTACTTGAATTGTAATTTAGAGGCCAGAGAAGTAGTAATTCCCTATGTAACAACAGTGGAATGTACCCCCAAGCACCAATTCAGATGAGACCCACCCAGCAGAAGTGAACTGCAGTGCTGTGTTTCTCAGCCCTGTTTCTCTTGTCTGCCACCGGGAAGGCTTCCACAAATCCAGGTCACTTTCTGTTTAATCCCCTTTACTCCAACACTTGGTAACTTTTCTTGTCCCCTTGCCTGCTCAGTCAAACAACACGACCTTATGGATGGCCATATTTTGCTTATGTAAAAAAAATATTTCCCTGTATGTTTTCAACAGCATGTACAAATGTTATCTGTCCAGTAAATGTCTTCCCTTTTTCAGGAAAATGTTTAGACATGGAAGTGGCTAAAAGCAGTGGTTAGCACCCTGGGAGGTAACAGCTCTTTGCAGGTATCCAGAAGTGGAGTAACTGCTGCTGTATCCTGTTTTACCAGCTGGAGGATTACTGGGGGCAAGTGATGAGAGTGGTGTCTTCCATTTGGAGCTCACATCTGCTTCCAGCTCTGCCACTACCTCTCTCAAAGTAACTTTTGGCAGGTTATTTGCTTCTTGCTGTTATTTTCGTCTAACTGCAGAATGAGGATAAGGGTGATAATGTAATAGGTGTTTTTGAAGATTAATTCAATACTACTTAAGGCCCATTCAGACACTCGAATGAAAACATGGGTATATAGGAAATCAAAGTATAATTATTATGAAAATGTACATTACTGTTTAGAGTAAAAGGGAATCGAAGGCAGGATGAGGAGATAATCAGACTACTGGAACTGAGGGATTTTGAGACATGATATTAAACAAGTGAAAAGCATAACACTTAATTCAGCTTAGGGAGGGGCTTCCTAGCAAGCCATATTCATTTCCTTCATGATTTTTTTTTTATATTTGTGTCTGAAACAAGAGGTAAGATGTTGCAGTATGATTGGAAATAGGAAGTTATAAAATAGTATCCTGTAACCATATTCACAGTCAATACAACGTTGACAAGGTAAGTCCAGATTTGTCCATATCCCTCCTGTTTTAATATTATTATTGGATATATCCTCAGATAAAGGTCTACTGGAGACAGTACAAGTTTATTATAATTGTGAGACTTTTTAAGAATTAGGTAATCAGAATGGATTTATTAGAGATGAAAGGTCCAAACTAAGCCATATTGCCCTCAAGTCTCCTGGCTGCTCCTAAGAAGCCAACGTTGCTTCTGTAATGAAGGTTCTTTTTCAGAGAACATTTAGTACTTCATGAAATGGAGTATCTACAACTCAATCCAGAAAAGGCTAAAGGGATGACATTTATAAAGCTCAGGTTGCCACAAATCAGATTTAACTATAACTGTACTGTGCATGATGTGAAGTTAGACATAAATAAGATATAACACTAAGAGAGTGGAAGTTATATACCCTACATTTCATTTATTGAACATGCTTTAATTTATCTGCTTGTTTGGATTGCTTTAATTTATCTGCTTGTTTGGATTACACAGTATCATGAACATTCCAGTAGCAGTTCTCTAGTTGAGATTTCTATTTATAGCATACTCTCTCTTCATTGGATGACCCTCTGCATTAGTTTCAATGAGGCAGTAATTAGGTCCTTAAAGCAGAATTAAGATATCTTTAACAACTGAAAATAGATATTAAATTTACCTGATATTCTTTCAAAAGACAATCTTTTTTTACAATTCTTTGGGACTGTAAAGAGGATACATTTTTAAATGTTCCTCTTTTATATTTTTTCCTGCTTTTCTTTTATGTATTTTGGGGCTAAACAGCCACCATCTCCACAAATTTCAGATTTCACACATGCACATATTTAGCCATAAGGCAATCCTGAACTTTCAAAATGAAGCATACAGCTATTCCCTGTAGGATAGAAGATTTCTTTTGCATTCTAAATAATTTCTGTCTTGATAGCTAAAGAGAACTACTTAGCTCCATGTGATGCTTAAGTAGACTCAAATTTTGCCAGGAAATTGGAGAGAGATGGGTTTGAAGAGTGGACTGCTAGGTGGGTAAGGAACTGGGCAGATGGCTGCGTCCATAGAGTTACAGACAATGGCTCAGCATCCAAGTGGAGACCAGTAACCAGCAGTGTTGCTTATGGGTCCGTACTGGGACCAATACTATTGAGTATCTTCATCAATGACACAGACAGTGGGATTGAGTGCACCCTCAGCAGGTTTACCAACAACACCGAGCTGAGTAGTGCAGTTGATTTGCTGGAGGGAAGGGATGTGCCATCCTGAGGGACCTGGACAGGTTGGAGAGGTGGGATGTGCAAACCTCATGGAGTTCAACAAGGCCAAGTGCAAGGGTCAGGGCAATCCCAAACACAAATACAGGCTGGGCAAAGAGTGGATTGAGAGCAGCCCTGCAGAGAAAGACATGGGGGTACTAGTGGATGAAAAACTGGACATGAGCCAGCAATGTGCACTCACAGACCAGGAAGCCAACCGTGTGCTGGGCTGCACCCAGAGCAGTGTGGGCAGCAGGGCGAGAGAGGGGATTCTCCCTGTCTACTCCACTCTTGTGAGACCCCTCCTGCAGTGCTGGGTCCAGTTCTGGGGGCACCAATAACAGAAGGACATGGACCTGTTGCAGCAAGTCCAGAGGAGAACATGAAAATGCTCAAGGGGCTGGAGCACCCCCTGTGAGGACAGGCTAAGAGAGTTGGGGGGTTCAGCTGGAGAAGAGAAGGCTCTGGGGAGACCTTAGAGCGGCTTTCCAGGAGTTAAAGGGGCTACAGGAAAGGGGGGAGTGACTCGTCATCAGGGGGTGTAGGGATAGGATGAGGGGTAATAGTTTTAAACTGAAAGAGGGGAGATTTAGATTAGATAAGAAATTCTTCCCTGTGAAGGTGGTGAGGCCCTGGCACAGGTTTCCCAGAGAAGCTGTGGCTGCCCCCTCCCTGGAAGGGTTCAAGGGCAGGTTGGACGGGGCTTTGGGCAACCTGGGATAGTGGAAGGTGTCCCTGCCCAGGACAGGGGGGTTGGAACGTTGGAACTAGATGATCTTTAAGGTCCCTTCCAACCCAAACTTTTATATGATTTTAAAGGAAAAAAAAAAAAACCAACAAAAAAACCCCAAAGAAATATTCAATATCCTTAATCCTGAGCACACTTGACATTTCAGCCGTTAGCACAGCTCTCAGTGATGTAGCTGACACTATTAGAAATTCCAAGAGTAGCAGCACAGATAAATATTTCTTCATCATCATCTCTTGTCTGACATTAACTCAAACACCAGTTACGAAAACGATGCATGGTAGTTTTTACTATGTACTGTGTGCAATCCCCACTAACTGTGCTTATCACCAAAACCTAATTGTACGTGCTTTGGACTGCCTGCTCGAGGTAGGGGGGTTCCATATGTCACCTACGGATGGTGGGGTTGACATGGCAAAGGTTTAGAAAGGAAATCTCTCAGTGTGTAGGGGGTTGAAAGACATAAATAACATACTTCTTTCCTCTGACTGTTTGGGTTGTTTTTTTCAGTGTGGAAACTTTACTCCAAAATTACCTTTTTAGTGTGTGGGAATCAGACAGATAGCAATTTTGAGAATGTCTTGAGGGAGCAAGGTGATTTGAGTGATGAGACTCATAAGCCTTGTAATTACAGTAATTATGAGACCATACCTCTACAGGTAAGAACTCATAAGTAAAAACATTAGCATGACCATTTAAGAAGCTCAATAATTCATTCCAGGGCATGTGGTTACACTGCAATGCTTAACATACACTTCATGACTCTGCTGGCACTTGGTCTTACCTCTGAAGCATGTATCCGTTCCCTAAGCATAGATCCCTTGGTCCTGTGCTATTTGTATGTAGTCTGTTCAAGACAAGTCTGTAGCAGCTGGTCAAATCTTACTACATGTTTTAGACATCCTTTGCCCTGCAGCTTTATAAAGAAATAGCTTGAAGCACTGGAATGTTCTGACTCAAGACAGATTTTACTCAGAGAAATAGATGTTGTAAAAAACATATACTCCTCAAAGGGAAATTTTCTGTACTACATGTTCTACATGTGCTTTACTCTAGCCCTGCCCTGCTGTCTAGTGGGATGGATGAGTAAGGGAAGTTTGGTAGTATGAAGGAGTGCCTCCTTCCTAGTCATTCTCTGCTGTTTTTTTTTATTTATTTACTCACCACCTCAATGCCAGGTATGTCTTCTGTCACTGTGAACGAATAAAGTCACAAACCTTTTGAACAGTACTGAGAGAAACTTGTTAGAAAGAAGAAAGCCTCTCACTGAGCAGACATGCCAAGACAGAGAGTATAAAAAACACAGGGTCATTAGATGGGATATTGTTAATATTCTTCCAAGTTTGTATCCATGAGCTATAACACTAAATGTCAGTCATAAAATGATGGTATCATATGGAAACTGCAGATGATCCTTTTGATCGCAGCAGTATATAATATTTCTTGAAGGTGTGTGCAGGACAAGTTTGTACAAACCTCAGCTTGTTTAGTTTTTTATTTAGATCCATTTTGCTGAGTTTTACTCTCTTTGGGGAATACCTGCATCATTTACATTTATGATGCTAACAAATATTTTATCATCCAGTGATTTTTCTATCCAGTGATTTTTCTATTTCAGTGTTATAATTTTGTTTGGAATTTGGAGCATTCTAATCATACAAAGCCACTACTCCATACTAATATTACTTATAATTCAGCTTCAGCTACAGTTCGAATTATATATTTATTTAAAATGTTATCAGTGAGGAGTTAGGTATAACATTTGCAATCCAATTAAAACATGTTTTTTAAAAATACAGTGGGCATAGGCTGAAACAAGAGAAGTTCTGGCTTAGATACCAGGAGAAAACTTTGCATGATGAGGACAACCCAGGTTGGCTGGAGAGGTTTTCCAGCCTCCAAGTCTCCAGCCTTGGAGGTTTTCAAGACCCAACTGAGAACAGCCCTGGGCAACATGGTCTGATCTTGTAACTCACCCTGCTTGGGGCAGAAGGTAGGACTAGAGACCCCCTGAGGTCCCTTCCAGCAAGGATTGTCCTACGAGCCAATGAGTTGTTCTGGTTATCTGAAATAGCCAGTCAGCATGGGTTTATGAAAGGCAGGTCCTGCTGAATGAACCTGATCTCCTTCTACGACAGGGCGACCTGCTGACTGGATGAGGGAAAGGCTGTGGATGTTGTTTACCTTGACTTTAGCAAGGCTTTTGACATCATTTCCCATAGCATTCTCCTAGTGAAACTGGCTGCTCGAGGCTTGGATGGGCACACGCCTCGCTGGGTAAAAACTGTCTGGATGTCCGGGCCCAGAGAGTTGTGGTGAAGGGAGTTAAATCCCGCTGGCGGCCGGTCACGAGTGGTGTCCCCCAGGGCTGGGTGCTGGGGCCACTCCTGTTTAACATCTTTATTGATGATCTAGACAAGGGGATCAAGTGCACCCTCGGTCAGTTTGCAGATGACACCCAGTTGGGTGGGAGTGTTGGTCTGCTTGAGGGTGGGGAGGCTGCAGAGAGACCTGGCCAGGCTGGAGCCATGGGCTGAGCCCAGCTGGGGGAGTTTCACTGAGGGCAAATGCCGGGGGCTGCCCTTGGGCCACAACAACCCCCAGCAGGGCTACAGGCTTGGGGAGGAGTGGCTGGAGAGCTGCCAGTCAGAGAGGGACCTGGGGGTGTTGATTGACAGCCGGCTGAACAGGAGCCAGCAGTGTGCCCAGGGGGCCAAGAAGGCCAATGGCATCCTGGCTTGTGTCAGCACTGGCGTGGCCAGCAGGGACAGGGAAGGGATCTGACCCCTGTACTCAGCGCTGGTGAGGCCACACCTCGGTGACTGGGTTCAGTTTTGGGCCCCTCACCCCAAAAAGGACACTGAGTGACTCGAGCGTGTCCAGAGAAGGGCAACAGAGCTGGGGCAGGGTCTGGAGCACAGGTCTGCTGGGGAGCGGCTGAGGGAACTGGGGGGGTTTAGTCTGGAAAAGAGGAAGCTGAGGGGAGACCTCATCGCCCTCTACAGCTCCCTGACAGGAGGGTGCAGAGAGCTGGGGACAAGTCTCTTTAACCAAACATTAATCAATAGGACAAGAGGGAATGGCCTCAAGTTGCACCAGGGAAGGTTTAGACTAGATATTAGGAAGCATTTCTTTCCAGAAGGGGTGGTTGGGCATTGGAATGGGCTGCCCAGGGAGGTGGTGGAGTCCCCATCCCTGGAGGGGTTTAAGAGTTGGGTTGACATAGCGCTGAGGGATCTGGTGGAGTTGGGAACGGTCAATGTTGGGTTGATGGTTGGACGGGATGATCTTCAACCTTCAACCTTCAATCTTTTCCAACCTAGATGATTCTATGATTCTGTGTGATTCTGTGAAATGGCTGTGGACAGTGTGTATGCCAGCATTCAGAGTGATAGATATGTATTATACACTCAAAGAACCACTAGTGTATTTGGACATCTTAAACCTTTTGTCACAGAGCTCAGTTTCACTGTACAGTTGTTTACTACGCAATTAAAACATAACTCCTCATAAAGGCTGCAGTTTTCAACCAAATACAAAATCATTCCATCTGTCTTTCCAAAACCTGACATATGAAGTAAAACCAGCCTCCTAACCTTTGCATTATCTCTGTCTTCATATTTGTGCTGATCTTGCATTAAAAGGTTGCAATAGCTACTTTCCAGATAAGGTAAGAATTTCCTTCTTGATATGAACATGTTTTTAAGCATTTTTTTCCCTCTGACCTTTTTAGCTTCTGGGCACTAAAACAGCTCCCCCCAAAATTCCGCATCCTTTCTTACATTCAGATATGTTTTTAAGAGACGTATTGGTAAAATACATCAAATAAAGTCCCAAATTGCACTGTTTTGAAAACAGTGGTTTTATTTTGGCTGAACTGTTCTCTGGCATCTTGGCTTCGATTTTGGTTGTGTTGGCCTCATTAAGGAGAAGTGCCCTTTAGCATTTTAGGAAGACTGCTGAAGGATTAAAACATATGCACAGGCTTAATTCTTTGGTACTTTTATGTTTATGATTTCTTTGGTTTTATAAAATGTGGATTTATCCAGGACTTCAAGTGACCCTCCCACCAGTAAAGCGGCCCTCTGAAGAGCAACATTCATATTAGCAATACTATCACTGTTTATACATACTGTACACAAAAGAATATGTCAAAATAATATTATTACATTTGCAGTGTCAAAAATAGAATGTCAAATGTCACAAAATAGAGAATTAAGCTTTCATTTGCCTGCCTTACACACCAGCATGCTGGTATAGTCATTAGTAACTGAATTGTATAGTACTTGCCCACCTTTTTGGGGCACAGAATAGATGATATTCTTTTAACGAGCATTTACACATATCCTCATTTTCTATTATGTTGTTGCAGTTCTTATTTACTGTACTGAATTTAAACCCTGTTTGGAAGACTAAATTATTAACTGCTTTTTGGGAGGTCTCATAAAGAAAGCACTCCATCAGAAGAATCTTCACAGTTCCTGTGTGAGGTGGGACAGTACTCCCTCTGACCATGTGCTGTTTTATAGAAGAGAACTGCAGTGCATGGAAGAAAGCCAGAGATATTTGTTAATTTGGTATGCCTAGGACTTCATTTTTTTTTTCAGAGAACTTACATATGCCAAGGATGGTCCCCTCTGATTTTGTTTACAACGATGAGCTCTCACACCTTCCATAAATTAGGCCACAATTAGAATCTCCAGTCAGGAAGTGAGAAAAGTAGGAGGGCACAGACAATGACCACCTGTGAGACATTTGGTTAAATTACTTACTTCTTGTCACATATGAATCTGAATTTACCAGAGTAGCACTCATGGTTTTAATCATTAAAGCATCCTTTCTGTGTTAGCAATATCCTGATCCCTCAACCAAACACCTTCTACCTTCCAGACCAAGTGAGTTAGAGGTTCTTAAAGAAAATATCCTCCCTTCTTACAAGCCATGGTTTATCTACAAGCATGTCCACCCTGGGCACTGTCAAGGAGAGAGTGCCTGTGGAAAACACAACATGATCACAGAACTCTACTGTATAAGCATGTGTCTGCGTCTAAGCCGGATGTGGACAACTGGCCTGGAACACTTCAGCCAGAAGACTGGAGAAGTTATTACCAACTGAACACGTTTGCATCAGCAGATGTGAGACTCAGTCACAAGAAGTTACTATCCACACCATACTGCTTACAGTGAACTGTTAGTAACATAAATATTGATGAAACAGGTAGTCTAATACTCAGGATTACCAGAACACATGATCTGAGTGTATTAGGCCTGGCTTAGGGGGACATACAGAAGGGAGAGAATACATCAGAACACAAAGCTCAGAGAGACACACACAGACAAAGACAAGGGATGGGTGCCCAGGGGCACATAGCGGGCAGTTCCTACAGATGAGAGGTTTTGTAATCACAGGAAGGGGTTGGCTTGAAACCCTCTCCATGGAAACAAAAATGAAGATGTTGGGTAAATCAGAGAGAGGCTCATCCTGTGACTGAATTGCAGCAGCTGCTTTGCAGTTCAACAGAGCTTTGTGAGGAGACCAGAAGAAGGGCAGTCCTATGACCTGACCTCGTGGGCGACCTGAACGCCACAGATGGAGGGAGAAGTCCCACTGTCACTTCGGGAGCTCTTTTCTTTTCCCCAGCCTCTCTGAATTCCTCACTGATTATGTCCTCACAATTCCTGTAACCCACAAATGCATGAAGACTTCAGCAGCGGGATCTAAACTCAGGAACTGCTCTTCTGGTACTGTCATCACTCTTGCAAAGACTCACAAGAAAAGTGTGAGCTGGTGGGTGGGGGCAATCCTAGGTCCCTCGAGAATCACTCTCTTACTGCTGTCCACCTCAATGTGCAAGAAAAAACTTCGTAACATATCAAGAGGACTTTTCCTTGTAGGAAAAGGAGCAGAGGTTCTAACTATTCCCTTTTCAAAAAATCTTACAGGAACAGATTTACTCCTTTTTTTTTCCTCTCTCTTTCTTCAGGAAAAAAAAAAAAAAAAGTTGCCCAAACATTCTCTTTCTCCAAATTCCTCACACACCCTGTTTTAAAAAACAGCAGCACTAGCTGTGCTTTGGTTTCACTTCTTCCTCCCCAAGTCCCAGAAACGAGCCCGTGATTATTACACCCTGCCCAGCTAATTTTTGTAGAGGGAATACAATTTACACTGTACAACTGAGTAATCTGATTGTTTAACACTGGCTACAGACTTCCATGCTCATATTATTCCCTCCCAGTTTACAACATGTTCATTTTTAGAATACTTGCGTAGATCTATGCAAGTCTGATGATGTTACAGCCATTTATTCTCCCCAGCCAAAAATACTGGTATCTAGACTCAACACTGTAACAATAACAGTAATCATTTCCCCCCTCAAAGAAGGAAACACAAAGGACACACAAAACAGTCCACAGAAATTACAGTGGTAACACAGAGTATTTATAAATACAAGCATGCTAGTCCGCAATAGCTACATAATCATATAGTCAACACATTTCCTAGTATTAATCAGATCAACCTGTTTAATTCTGTTCATAAAAAAAATCCTTTACTACACTAGCTCATCCCAGCAGGAGTGCACTTAAAAACTAAGCTGATGTGCGTTAACATACTTTGGAGAGACGCTTCTTTTTACATTTAAGTACAGGTATACAAAACAGGATACATCTTTTCACTATCACAGCATGGTAAATTAAAGGTTGAGCAGGGTGGCAGCCACCCATGAGAGCTTGCAAGGCTATGGGGAACAGGTTAGCTCTCATGGGACTTCTGTGAACAGCATCTGGACATTGTAAACTGTTGTTACATTTTTGTAATAAAAACATAGTATTAAATTTCCTCCTTAGCTGGATGTTCTCCATCCTTGTATTATCAAACTCAGCTCTTAGATGACAGATTGGATCTTTCTCATCATCAGTCAAAATGCTTTTAATTTGGGGACACATTTAATACACAATCTGAGAGTATCACAGCACTCCTTCAAAAATGTACAGGCAAAAGATGGAGAGTGCTTTTCGAGTGGCATGCCATTTATCTCTGGTGTATTACAGCGCAACTACAGCTAAAGCTTGCTACATTAGCACACAGAGGTATATGAAAACAGTCATTTTGCACTACTCTAAAATAACCTTTTCCAGACTGCTCCAGGTGACAGTCCTGTTCACTTTTCCTTAACTGAAGAATGGTTCCTCCTACGCTACCTTGCTGCCGACTAGCAGGGGCTGGTACTGCCGCAGGACACTTGCACTCTTGGAGATAGTCCTTGTCCGTATTGCATGGCACCGATCCCTACCTCCTGCAAAGGGCAACTCCACACCCTCTGAAGACACCGCGGAGGTCACCCACATCAGACCTTCAACTAACACATTCTCCTTCCCCTGATCAACTATGCATCGACTTTTTTTTTTTCAGTGGGGAAGAAACTCTCTCAAGACCGATCTGACTGTTTGCAGTCATACCGTATATCCACGCAAGAGAGGTGCACGAAGGCTCTGAAATCGCTCAACACTTGGATCAAGATTTGGCCCCTAATGTCTGACCACAGGAACCAAGTACTCCCAAAGCGTCACCCTGACTCACCAGTAGTCAAACCAAGATTGAGAATCATATTTTCTGACATACTGAAATGTTTTAGTCAGAAAACTTACTTGACAGGAGATGCATCTTGATAGTTCCAGTATTTACCTCCTCTCCATCTTCTGTTAGATTTACTGCAAACATAAATTAAGATTAATACAGCTGTTAACTTGTGGAGCTAAAAGAAGTGCAAGCAGATAAAGTGCATAAAGAACAGGACAAGCTAGATGTTTGTTAGTTTGATGCATCATCATGAATATAGTAGTAAGCCTCTGCCCGTACAATAATAATTAACGAGGTAGTGAGCAGAAAGATTCACCTTACATAAGGACTGTCAGATACAGGACCGCGCTCAGCATTGGTGTCCTTTGTTCTGCAGTTCAGACCTGTATCATTAGTGGGATATAAACACAGATTTCAGTTTTCTACTAAGTTCATTTGCTGACCATATTCACATTCTAGAGAGGCACTGACATGTTAAATACACACGTCAGAAGTTTACGTTTTCTTGTGGTATATATTAATGAATTAAGCTACATGTTAAATGGGCATTTGGTGCATTATTTAAGTAATTTCCTAATAGACAGTAAGCAAAAACATTTTATAAGTCCTGACATAAAAAGGAAAGATTTAAGATTTTGTCCACAGGGATAACTTAAATACTCTGCCATGATTCATGACTAGAAGATTGGTAGCCACTGTACCAATAAATAAACTGCTGCCCAAATCTAAAGTGATTCAAGAGATAATAACTATAAGCTATCAAACTGGGTTTTTTTCAGCATTTGTTCCTTCTAGGCTAAGAAATTTCTCTAACAGCTAGATAACACAATGCAATTTTTTTCAGGAAAAAGAGTCCTCATGAGTATTTATTATAATTTAATCCATTAGCAACTGTTTATCCAGACCTCATTAATCTATTTTTTACCACCTTCATTTTCAAACCTAAGCATTATACACATTTTAGCTAAACATAAAATTAGCACACCCTCTATGCATCATACCTTCATTAGCACTGCTCCTAAACATGTAAAAACATGATTGACATTATAAAACAGCCACAGATACCAACTTCAGGCAAGGTATTCTTGGGTTAAAACTGGCATCAACACTAACATAAAATTACTCTTGCACAAAACATCACAGAGATGGTTATCAACTGCAGTGAAGAAGAACAAAAAGTTAGCATTAAACTTTAGAAAAACATGAATTTCATCTGCATGGGCCAAGGAACAGATTGTTTTTTCAATTGTTTACTCTTCTCTTTTGTTGTTATTATTTCTGTTTCTTTGTATTACCATAATATTCTCGGAAAACTGATCCATGAGATCTCAGTCTCTGGGATTTTTGTCACCAACTTCAGTGGAAACAGCTGCAGGGTCCCGCAAAGATGCCTTATGTTTATGGACTTTGATTATTACTATTCTGCTCAGATATCATACTACCTTCTTCATGAATGGTAAATATTGCATTTGGATTAAAAATATGCACAAGATGCACTTAGAGTTACAAGGCACTTAAAGTAATTTCTGAATAAAATATGGAACATATTACAGCTCAGATTAGATTTAGAAAAACCCTTTAGCTAGTTTCAGAAGTTTTGGACACTACCTAGTTACCACCAGGTAATATGCAAGGAAAATTAAGTTATGTCCACTATTTTGAGGACTCTCTTAAAACATTAGTCAATTATTTACAATGCAGTCAAGTCTGATGTTTTTCCTCAGCTGCAACTGAGTTAGGATTTTAGGGATTAGCCTTCACTGAATATACAGTGGTTGCACTCTAAAGAGATTAAACCATTTTTTTCCAGTTACTTTCATCCGTGTATTAAATTGTTATACCTGCTAACTGTAGTGCACAAACTCCTGTTCACCATAGCTGTATCTACTGCCTCACCATATTTTTTTTGTGAAGAACAGTGCTGCACTGGATTTGTCTTTACACTCATGCAATACATTCTCTACACCTGCCTTATTATTAACTATGCATAAAACAAATGCTGCAGGACACGTTTTTAGATATATATGTATATTTATTATAAAACCTGAGCGTTTGCTCACTAAGAAAAAGTTACTGCATGAGAGTATTAAACACTGAATTGAATATTGAATGTTCCAATCATTCCACATATTATTTCAATATTTAAACAGTGTTTTAAACAGAAATACTAAATTAATTAAAAAAGAAAAGGTGTGCACTTAAATGCTAACTATTGACAAGAACACGAAAATCAAGATTACTGTTTTCTGGTCAACCTTGTGTGAATTCCCTCTCCACTGGAGCTGATGACCAGCTTCTGTTAATGTTGCTATAAATTGAGATATTTTATAAACACAGTTCATTAGAGTGAGGTTAGGCTGAAATGGGAGTATATAAACTAGAGTACAGAAGACAAACTATCACAATGAGGTTACCTTTTATTCCCCACACTTTTATTTTTCCTGTTTACCTCAAGTTGGACTAAATTTACCAAAATTTGTCATGGGATCTGTGTGACTAATGACAAGAAAATTTGAATCTTGGCTAGTTCAGCGTCCTCTGTGCAGGCACAGGTTATGCCACCTTGTGTGTGTGATGAGCAAATTTTGTTCTTCTATTTACACAATCCACAAACAAAATGGTGGTGAGTGGGTGGAGTTAAGAGCACCAGCATTTGTTTGCCATTTTAAGAGAAATTTGCATAAGCAGTCTCTAATATGCCTCAGCAAATTTAGATGAATGAATGGGTCATCTTAGCAACCACTGACATTATATACTATATAAGCATGCATTTAACCACAAAATTGTTTAGTCATTTTCAGTTACCGAAATGGTTCTATAGGTACAGATTAGAGAAGGAACCCCTTAAAAGCCTCAGAAGGAATTTCTCACAATGATGAATATGTGCCTTGAGACCTCATTCAGAAACAGCTTTGATAAACAGCTTGATCGAATAATTTGTGCCTCTCCAGGAAGATTTAGAAAGTCAAACACACAAAAGTCACTATTTATCTGCAATGCTAAAGTGTTATATTATCCAGATTTCTTAATGGCAGACCCACTGCAGTCAACTGAGGCAAAAGACTTAGGAGAGCCCAGGGCCCAATCCATCAAGGTGCCAACACCCTCATGCGCAAAGAGCAGCACTGGTTCCAGCAGAAGTCAAAAGGACTGAAAATACCGGCTTTGCCAGAGGCTTGATCAGTTCACAGGGTTCGGTGTTTAAACAGACCAGTAGTCCCATTCGAGTAACATAAAATCAAATACATCTGAAGGATCATAGGGAGAGATCCCTTCGCTGTGGTTCAAGTGGGCAGGTAGTTCCAACAGGAAGGTAAATATTAAGATCCCAAAGCCAAATGAATTCCTTATCAGTTCTGTGACTTAAGGGTTGTTTTCACACTGTGTTTTATAATGGCTTTATAATGGCTTTAAAATAAAGATTCTTTGAAATAAAACTTTTGGAATAAAAATCATATAATTACAACCTGTAATTAACATGTGACTTAAAAAAGTTCCAAGAAAATATTCAATTAACAATACATCTTCAATATCCCCAGCACCCAGCCCCACATACCTTCTGTTCTCGATGTCCTACTTTGGCCCTACACTAAGGCATCTGATACCAACATTTGCAAATTAATTTACTATTTAGCTTACAAGTAATTGAATCCAAATGAGTACAGCACTCAGAGTTTTCACACAGGCTAATACCTTTCACTTAAAGACTGGGCAATTAATGTTGGAGAAAAATGCAATTAACAAGGTAAAAGCACCACAAAAATAGTAAACTGTGCATATTTCAAATGTGTACAGCCATACGCTCATTCATTATTTTCCTGCGTCCATCAGCAATTTCTGAAGCTTTTCAAAACTAGGCACAGTTCTCATTATGGTATAGTTTATTATGGTTAGAAATAAGGACTTGTGAAAATTACTTGTCTGTGTATCTGAAACAAGTCCTGAAAACTGCCACCTATGACTCACCTGCGCCCCACAGTTAGCAGAGCCAGAAGCATATGGTGGGCAAATTATGATAGGAACCCAACTCCTTTTCCCCGGAACACAATTGTACTAACTTGAAAGACACCCTGACCAAAAAAAAAAAAAAAAAAAAAAAAAGTCAGCCTGATCATCTTAGGCACTAACACAGTATTTTCCAACTTTAAAAGAAGATGGTGAGGTTTTTCTTAAAGAGCAGTGAGAGCATCTTTGCTTTTTGTTCAGGCAGCTCCAGACATTCCAACATACAGAAGTGATCATTCATTTGTATAATCATCATTTTTATTTTAAAACCCCAAAACACAGCTATTGACCAGTTATAATCAAATTAAGTTTAGAGTAACTGAAAATGTATCTTTCTGATCACCTCTAAATAAGGAGGCTTTGTATAGATCTGGGGAGTCAGAGACTAGTATTCCTTCTCTACAGAACGGGAAAAATATCCTCTGCTAGTTTAAAGCAAATATGCCTCAAACCATCTATAACATGCATTCAAGATTTTTTTTACAGTTAGTATAGAATGTATAACTACTATTTCATTCAAAAAAAAGTTGATCAGGACAAATTGCCTGTTGTCCATAGAACAGCAAGTAAAGTTGAGCATCCTGCTCCGTCCCTCGTGAACTGGTTGCCCTCAGTCAGCTCTCACAATGCTTCCTCCTCACACCTTCTTCCACAAAGCACAAACAGCCACAGGCACGTTCATTTCAATATTCATTTTCCTCTAGTTCCTTTTCCCATGTTAAAGATGCTGGGGAGGACTGAACCACTGCTGCATCTTCATTAGCTACAAGATTGCTGTGGATAGATGCTCAGTTTAGACTCAAAACAGGCAGCATGTTTGAGGCACGGCGAGCAGCAGGGTTACTACTGAGTACTGCAAGTCTTCCCTTTGAGGGCCGTATCTGCCAAAGCAAGTGGGACTGCTCACTTCGTAAACATGTCCTTTGAGAGCTTCCTTGGCATAAGCCGCACTGATGGTCGGCACTTTGCAGGCCAAAGCTTTCCAGCTTTTTGGCTTTCTGAATATAGATGAGGGCACTGGTGCAGGTATGCTTGCATGCTTTCTGCTCACAGACAACCCGATGCTGTAAAACATGAAGTAAATGAGAGGAGAGGGGGAAGAGCCGTCCCCAGTAGTTTTAAGTGTTACTGCTGTGCCTGCTCTTCTTCCTCTCTTCAGTTGAAACCCATAGGTATGGCAGGTTACAGCTTTGCTAAAGGGCTGAAAAGGGTGTGTGTGGAATGTGCATTTTGAGCCCAGCGAAGAGTTAATCCTCTTTTCACGAAGCCTTCAGAGGACTCAGAGGGCAGGAAGCCAATAGAAAACCACCCCCCACAAACCTCCAAACCCTCAAGATTATGTAGAAGCAACTTCAAGCAACCTCGGTCCCATGTGAGTGGAAGGCATCGAGTCAAGCCTTCGACCTGCCTGACAACAAAGGTGTGGGCATACCTGCTCGTACTCCACGTGTGTATGTGCGTGTTCATGCATTCTGCGCTCCCGGGTTCTGCTCTGCTTCAGGAGACAAGGACGGGCATGTTCAGCACCCCTCTTTCTCTGACGGATGGCCACCGCAGGAGCAAATGCCTCCACACGAACCCCACCCGGGGCCGCCCTCTCCAAGTCACACAGCACAGCAACTGTCTCTTATACACAT